>NW_012101411.1:30117-37836 GCF_000951045.1 Mandrillus leucophaeus
AAAGTCCCCACGCACCCTCCGGGACTCAGACTCTCCCCAGACGCGGAGGTTGGGGTCATGGCACCCCGAACCCTCCTCCTGGTGCTCTCAGGGGCCCTGGCCCTGACCGAGACCTGGGCGGGTGAGTGCGGGGTCGGGAGGGAAAGGGTCTCTGCGGGGAGCAGCGAGGGGCCGGTACCGCTGGGGCGCAGGACCTGGGGAGTTGCGCCCGGAGGAAGGTCGGGCGGATCTCAGCTCCTCCTCGCCCCCAGGCTCCCACTCCTTGCGGTATTTTAGCACCGCTGTGTCGCAGCCCGGCCGCAGGGAGCCTCGGTACAGGTACATCGCGGTGGAGTACGTGGACGACACGCAGTTCCTGCGGTTCGACAGCGACGCCGCGATTCCGAGGATGGAGCCGCGAGCGCCGTGGGTGGAGCAAGAGGGGCCACAGTATTGGGAGCGGACCACAGGGTACGCCAAGGCCAACGCACGGACTGACCGAGTGGCCCTGAGGAAGCTGCTCCTCCGATACAACCAGAGCGAGGCCGGTGAGCGACCCCGACCAGGGGCGCGGGTCACGACCACTCCCCATCAGCCACGGACCGTCCGGGTCCCCCAGAGTCTCCGGGTCCGAAATCCACCCTGAGGCTGCGGGACCCGCCCAGACCCTCCACCCAGGAGAGTCCCAGGCGCCTTTACCGGGTTTCATTTTCAGTTTAGGCCAAAATCCCGGCGGTTTGGGCGGAGAGAGGGCGCGGCTAGCTGGACTGGGCTAACTGCAGGGACCGGGCCAGGGTCTCACACCCTCCAGGGAATGAATGGCTGCGACATGGGGCCCGACGGACGCCTCCTCCGCGGGTATCACCAGCACGCCTACGACGGCAAGGATTACATCTCCCTGAACGAGGACCTGCGCTCCTGGACCGCCGCGGACACGGTAGCTCGGATCACCCAGCGCTTCTATGAGGCAGATGAATATGCAGAGGAGTTCAGGACCTACCTGGAGGGCGAGTGCCTGGAGTTGCTCCGCAGATACCTGGAGAACGGGAAGGAGACGCTACAGCGCGCAGGTACCAGGGGCCATAGGCGCCTTCCCCATCTCCTGTAGATCTCTTGGGATGGCCTCGCACAAGGTGGGGAGGAAAGTGGGACTAATGCTAGAATATCGCCCTCTCTCTGGTCCTGAGTGGGAAGAATCTTTCTGGCTTTCCAGATCCTGTACCAGAAAGTGACTGTGAGAGTCCACCCTGCTCTCTGGGACAATTAAGGGATGAAGTCTCTGAGGGAATGGAGGGAAGACAGTCCCTGGAATACTGATCCACGATCCCTTTTGAGCCTTGGGCCCGGTGACTTTTCCTCTCAAGCTTTGTTCTCTGCCTCACACTGAATGTGTTTGGGACTCTGATTCCAGCTCTTCTGAGTCCCTCAGCCTCCACTTAAGTCAGGGCCAGAAGTCCCTGCTCCCACCTCAGAGACTCGAACTTTCCAAGGAATAAGAGATTTTCCCAGGTGCCTGTGTCCAGGCTGGTGTCTGGGTTCTGTGCTCCCTTCCTCACCCCAGGTGTCCTGTCCATTCTCAGGACGGTCACATGAGCACTGCTGGGGTTCCCAATGAGGAAGGCAAAGTACCTGAATTTTCTGACTCTGCTCAGATCCTCCAAAGGCACACGTTGCCCACCACCCCATCTCTGACCGTGAGGCCACCCTGAGGTGCTGGGCCCTGGGCTTCTACCCTGCCGAGATCACACTGACCTGGCAGCGGGACGGGGAGGAACAGACCCAGGACACGGAGCTTGTGGAGACCAGGCCTGCAGGGGATGGAACCTTCCAGAAGTGGGCAGCTGTGGTGGTGCCTTCCGGAGAGGAGCAGAGATACACCTGCTATGTGCAACACGAAGGGCTGCCCCAGCCCCTCACCCTGAGATGGGGTAAGGAGTGAGATGGGGTAAGGAAGGGGATGAGAGGTCGCGTCTCTTCTCAGGGAAAGCAGGAGCCCTTCTGGAGCCCTTCTGCAGAGCCAGGGCTGAGGCCTGGGGTCAGGGGCCTTCACCTTCCTCTCCTTTCCCAGAGCCGTCTTCTCAGCCCACCATTCCCATTGTGGGCATCGTTGCTGGCCTGGCTGTCCTAGTAGTTGTGGTCACTGGAGCTATGGTCGCTGCTGTAATGTGGAGGAGGAAGAGCTCAGGTAGGGAAGGGGTGAGGATCGGAGTCTGAGTTTTCTTGTCCCACTGGGGGTTGCAAGCCCCAGGTAGAAGTGTGTTCTGCCTCGTTACTGGGAAGCACCATCCACACACACAGGCCTACCCAGCCTGGGCTCTGTGTGCCAGCTCTTACTCATTTGTAAAGCACTTGTGAAAATGAAGGACAGATTCTTCACTTCAATGATTGTGGTGGTGGGGACCTGATTCCCAGCAGTCACAACTCACAGGGGAAGGTCTCTGCTGATGACAGACCTCAGGAGGGCAGTTGGTCCATGACCCATATCTGCTTTCTTCTTATTTCCTGATGAAGTAAAGGTGTAATCTGCAGTTACATATTTCTGGAAACTTCTCTGGGATCAATGACTAGGAGGTTGCTCTAGGACCTTATGGCCCTGGCTCCTTTCTGGCCTCTCACAGGACATCTTTTTCCCACAGATAGAAACAGAGGGAGCTACTCTCAGCCTACAAGTAAGTATGAAGGAGGCTGATCCCTGAGATTGTTGCGGTATTGGTCAGGAGCCCATGAGGGAGCTCACCCACCCCACAGTTCCTCTAGCCATATCTGTGGGCTCTGACCGGGTCCTATTTTTGTTCTACCCCAATCATTGACAGTGCCCAGGCTCTGGTGTGTCTCTCACAGCTAATAAAGGTGACACTCCAGGGCAGGGGCCCTGATGTGAGTGGGGTGTTGGGAGGAACAGAGGGGACTCAGCTGTGCTATGGGGTTTCTTTGACTTGGATGTCTTGAGCATGAAATGGGCTGTTTAGAGAGTGACCCATCACTGTGACTGATATGAATTTGTTCGTGAATATTTTCCTCTGTAGTGTGAGACAGCTTCCTTGTGTGGGACTGAGAAGCAAGATTTGTTCATGCCTCCCTTTTGTGACTTCAAGAAGCCTGAATTCTCCTTCTGCAAAGATGTCCAAATGTGTCTTCACCCCTGTTAGCATAATGTGAGGAGGTGGGGAGACCAGCCTACCCCCATGTCCACCATGACCCCCTTCCCCGCACTACCCCGTGTTTCTACCCAATTACCGTTCCTGTTCCAGATACATTGGGGCTCGGATGTCTTTATCTCTGTCTCAACTTCATGGTGTACTGAGCTGCAACTTCCTGCTTCCCTATTAAAATTAGAATCTGAGTATAAATTTGCTTCTTTAAATTCTTGCCATGAGAGGTTGATGAGTTAATTAGAGGAGGAGATTACTAACATTTGAGAGACAAAATAAATGGAAAACCTGAGAACCTTCCAGAGTCTATGTTTCCTGTGCTGATCTGTTGCAGGGCAGGAGAGGAGATGGGGCTGTGCCCCGTGGGTACTCAGGCCACTGTGAGCTTTATCTGGTCACTACTCAGCCAGGTCATCTTTGCTGCTCTAGTGGCCTTGGTCCTACAGCAGAACCTTTTCCCAGCAGGACCTGCGATCTCAGGGACTCGAATGTTATTTAGGGCAGTCCCTGCACACAGAAGTCCTTGTGGTATCAAGAGACTGATTTTTCAGACCTGTCCAGCACTTGCCCTCTTTCCAGGCTCTTTCCTGGATTGTATTTTCCATCTTTTCACCAGCCTTCTTATAAGAACCAGATTGTGACATTTGCAGAGAGGAGGGGTCCCCTAGTTTCTCATCACAGGTAACCTTCTGTTGGAGCTCCTCTTCTGCTGTCCTACTCATCTTCCTACCCTGAGTTGTAGTAATCCTAGCGCTGGCTCCAATCCAAACTCATGGATTTGTAAAGCAGAGTCTAATTTAGATTCATATGTAGTTGGGAAATTGGACTTATAAGCCTAAGATTATCTTTCCTGAGGACAGAAATATGGTTGTGTGCTGCAGTGTGCAGGAGGGTTGGTGTGGGAGGAGGAATGAGGGGAGGGAGGGCACCCAAGCAGCACTGGTGACAAAAGCACCGGTGGCACTGATGTCAGTGTGAGAGGATGTTGTGCTGAGGCTGCCACAAACAGCTGTAGCAGCCACAAAATAGCATTTGGCTTGAGGCTACATTAATAAAGACATTGCCTTTCGGATAGGGAGGTACTCTACGGTGAGCTTTCATTGAACTGACATTTGTTATCTGCTAGGTATATGACTGTTTTGCATTTGGAAAACATCTTTAAACTAAAAACAGAAAAATTTCTGGCCTTGTGGCACATATGTTCTAGAGAGAAAAGGCAGACGCAACTATAAGCAGAGTACAGAAGGCAAATTCTTGTGTTAGAAGGTGGCAAGTGCTGTGGAGTGAGTCATCCAGAGTGTGGGCTGTGGGGACAGGGAAGGTGGCTGTTATACTATGTAGTCAGCATGGGCCTTGTTTCAAATGTGACCTGCAAGGAAAGACTTTTTTTTTCACAGTTGGCAGAGCTAACTGTGGCTTTAATTTGGGGGGAGGGGGGGAAAAGAAAAGAAAGAAAGGAAGAGAGAGAGAGAAAGAAAGAAGGGAAGGAAGGACGGAAGGAAGGACGGACGGACGGACGGAAGGAAGGAAAGAAAGAAAGAAAGAAACAAACAAACAAACAAACAAACAAACATTTACTTTGTAGCTGAATGCATATGCAAGTGGGAGTACCCCGGGCAGTAAACTCCTGCCATGGGTGGGCTGAGGGCAAGGACTGAACCTCAGGTGGGTCTCCTGTTCCCTATGCTCCCCTGCACAGCAGCCTCTCCTACAGGCCCTGGGGCAGTCACAGGAGGGGGCACGCTGGGAGTGGCTGCTGTGGCCATTCACTTAGGCAGGACATCCCAGGTCTTGGACACCAGCTTCCTATCCTGGGTCTCAATTTTCCTCATAACCACGACCCTGGAGGAGCTGGTGTGGCTGAAGGAGCTGGAGCCCCTGCCAGAGCCAAATCTGGAGCCCAGGCTGTAGCTGAGGCCAGAGCTTGTGAGGGCCCCATAGGCCACGCTCAGCCTACCTGAGTAGCCACTGGTGGTCTTCGTGTGGATGCTCATGTTCCAGCCAGCTTTCCCTGCCCTGCAGCAGCTTCCTGTAGGTGATGATCTCGATGTCCAGGCCTGCTTGATGTTCATCAGCTCCTGGTACTCGCACAGCTGCTGCGCCATGTCCTGCTTTGCCCACTGCTGGGTGGCCTCCAGCACAGACAACTTGGCTTCCTTAATGGCCAGCTCCCGATGCTGCTCTGCATCCGTGATGGCGGCCTGCAGGGAGGCCCACTGGTTTTTGAGGCTGTCAGTCTCAGCCTGGAGCCAGCTGAGGTTCCAGGTCATCTCTGAGATCTCCGTCTTTGTGTGACACAAGTCGTCCAGTGCTTCCCAGCCAGCACCTGCAGTTCTTCATACTTGACCTGGTGCAGGCTCAGTCCTAGCCCAGCTTCGGTTGGTGATCTCTTCTTGCTGGGCCTCAACCTCAGCGATGATGCTGTCCATGTCCAGGGAGTGGCTGTTGTCCACAGACAGCACCACAGATGTGTCCGAGATCTGGGACTGCAGCTCCAGGATCTCCTGTTCATACAGCCGCCTGAGGAAGCTGATCTTGTCGTTCAGCCCTTCCAAGCGAGACTCCTGCTTTACCTCATTCATGTTAGCTTCAGCTACATCCTTCTTGATGAGGATAAATTCGTTCTCCTTCTCTGTATTAATATTGATCTTATCCTTGTACTAGTTCTTGAAGTCTTCCACCAGTCCCTGTGTGTTGCCAAACTTCGCCTCCAGTTTCAGCTTCTTCTGGCCCATAGTGTCCAACTGCTGCCGAATGTTGATGTAGCTGTCAATCATGCAGTCCATCTTCCTCTGAGCCATCTTCTGCTGCTTTAGGAGGCTCCACTTGGTCTCCAGGATTTTGTTCTATTGCTCCAGGAACTGTAACTTGTTGATGAAGGAGG
The DNA here is from genome assembly GCF_000951045.1 of Mandrillus leucophaeus. NCBI lineage: Eukaryota > Metazoa > Chordata > Mammalia > Primates > Cercopithecidae > Mandrillus > Mandrillus leucophaeus. The sequence continues at coordinate 36,133 of NW_012101411.1, forward strand.
CAAATTTGTTGTTGAGGGTCTTGATCTGGTCCTTCTCCTGGGTGCACATGGCCTGAATGTTGGGGTCCACCTCCAGCTTAAGGGGCCTCAGTAGGTTCTGGTTGACCATGATCGCTGTGATGCCCCCCATACCACGAGCCCCAGGAGCCCCACCATAGCCTCCACCCAGACCCTTGCCATGCCCAAGCTACCCCAAAAGCTGCTGCCACTGCTGCCCACTTAGGAGAAGCTCAAGGAGCTGATGTGGGCACCAGGCCCACTCGTGTAGGAGCAGCTGCTGAAAGCCTGGGGGCCAGATTGGAATACTTTGTAGGACTTCTGTGTCATCCTAATGGACATGGTGGGGGCAAGCGGGCTGAGCCAGACAGAGATTCAAGAAGGAGCAGGGAAGCTTCTTCTAGGTCTTGAAGAACAATTTGAAGGACATGAGGAGATACCTACGAGGATGTCTAGGAAAGTTCTTTCCAGGCAAGGGAGCCTCCCGTGAAAATGCACTAGGGCAGGAAGGTATCTGTCTTTTGGGAAGTGAGAAGAGTCCAGACGGGCTGGACAGAGAGTGACTGAGATGAGGTCAGAGGTGTGGCCAGAGCAGGTAGGCCTGGAGAGTGTGGCCAGGGTTTTCACTTTTGCTCTGAGTGAGATGGTGAGTTTCAGTACAGTTTTGAAAAGTGGGACATGGTACGACTTACTCTTCAAAAGCTTCTCCCTGGCTGCCCTATTGAGAACAGAACTGAGAGGTGGGGGACAAGTGAGGTAGTAGAGAAAACAGTGGGAAAGGCATGTAGCATTTCAGGATAGAGACATCAGTTACATCAGTTACCTTGACCTGGGTGTGACCAGTGAAAATAATGAGAAGTGATGGGATTCTGGATGCATCATAGCATTTGCTAATGGATTGTATCTGTGTTCTGAGAAAGAAGAATCAAAGACAGCCATGGTTTTAGACTATGAGAGTAGAAGGGTGGAGTTGCTCTCAGTGGAGATGGAGAGACTCTGGCAGGAGTATACAGGGGAGAGGGCATCTCAGGCATTCATTAGAGAAGATGTCTACAAGGAATGCAGGTGAGGAACCCAGATGGCTCTGCAGCTACAGCTTCATCATCAAATTACTCTCCTGCTTCCACACCCCTGATCCCCTGTATCTCAGAGCCAGAGCACCAATTATATATATATATACACACACACACACACACACTTTTAAGTTCTAGGTTACATGTGCACAAGGTGCATGTTTGTTACATAGGTATACATGTGCCATGTTGGTTTGCTGCACCCATTAACTCATCATTACATTAGGTATTTCTCCTAATGCTATCCCTCCCCCAGCCTCCCTCCCCGCGACAGGCCCTGGTGTGTGATGTTCCCCTCCCTGTGTCCATGTGTTCTCATTGTTCAACTGCCACTTATGAATGAGGACATGTGTGTTTGGTTTTCTGTCCTTGAGATATTTTGCTGAGAATGATGGTTTCCAGCTTCATCCACGTCCCTGCAAAGGACATGAACTCGTTTTTTATGGCTGCATAGTATTCCATGGTGTATACTCAGAGCACCAATTCTTTCCTGGGCTATCTGCACAGGTACGTGAAAGGGAAGTTATAATTTCCAATTTGTTACAATAAGTCACAGATTAATATTGTTCTTTCTTGGATAATTAAGGGAATAATAAGATAATGGGTAACTAAAACACTTTTTTTTTTTTTTTTT
>NW_012101411.1:38116-54526 GCF_000951045.1 Mandrillus leucophaeus
AGGATGGTCTCGATCTCCTGACCTCGTGATCCGCCCGTCTCGGCCTCCCAAAGTGCTGGGATTACAGGCTTGAGCCACCGCGCCCGGCCAAAACACTTATTAAGAATACTACAATAATGAAAATATTTTGATTAATCTAAAAAAGGCAAGAAAAGAAAAATAATGGAGCAAATAAAGAGGTAATATTAGAAAACAGCAAATGACAAGGTGGACTTAAACCCAATCAGGGCAACAATGACATTAAAGATAATGGACTCAAGCACCCCAATTACAAGACAAATAGTGCAGAGGGGTAAAAATAAATAGATAAATAAATAAACAAACAAGCAAATAAATAAATAAATAACCATAGGCTATTTATAAAAGACATACTATCAGGGGAAGATACAGAAAAGTTGAAAGTAAAAGGATAGAAAAGAAATACCAGACAAACATTCATAAAAACCACATGGAGATGCCATTTAGAAAAACTACAGGACGTGAATCACCTGAGACATAGAGTACATGTAGACAGCTTATAACATATCTGTTTTCTTTTTTTCAGAGACAAGGTCTTGCTCAGTTGCCGAGACTGAAATGCAGTGGTGATCATAGCTGAGCTGAATGTAACCTCCAACTCCTGGGTTCAAGCAATTCTCCTTCTCAGCCCCCCAAGCAGCTAGGACTACAGGCACACACCACTACACGTGGCTATAATGTCCTTAATGTAGTTTCTTAGTTGCTATGGTGTGATCCATGAAACAATATCATGCCATGTATTTGTCATGCAGTAGGTACACAACAAATACTAGCTGAATGAAGAAATAAAACCACCCAGTAATTCAAGCCACATTCACAATTATATTTTGCAGATGAAGAGCAATATCCTAGACAAGTAAAGTAAAATAAATTGAATTAGGTCATCCAGAACAGAATCAGGAACGCACACTCTATTCCCTGTACTCAAGAAATCAGAGCTCTACTGGGGTAATAGCAGGTATCATGCAGGTCAGATATGCTAATTACTAGAATTAGAATGGACACATTTCAAAATATACTAAAGAAAGGGTGTGGAAGGATTAACTGAATGCAGAGATAAAGGAAGAAAATTGATTTGTTTAAAAGATGGATGCAATCTTTAAAGAAAAAATACTTTTTAAAAAAGAGAGGCCTTATTTGGACCAAAGCAGAGGCGAGCTCAAGTGTCAGGTGGGAAAATGCCTAAGTGCAGCTTCCAGACTCAAGGGAGAACCAAAAATCCTGGTACATTTTCGGTTATCACATGGGGATTGGTGGGAGGGGGTGAGTGGGGTGTGCCGGGGAACCTCCCACAATGCACAGGGCAGTCTCTGCTCCACAAGGGAGTCTCTGTCCCAAACTGTTAATAGGGCTGCTGTTGAGAAACCCGCCCCAGAGGTAAGCGCAGTAACTGTGCACTTCACAGTTGAAGAAACTGAGGCACCCGGAGGGAAAGTGCCAGTGAGACCAGAGCTGCAGGTTGAAGCCAGGTCATCTGGCTGCAGGGTCCATGCTACCCCGGTTAAGTCAGGGACCCAGGAGATGACCAGAAACAAGCCCAACTGCATGGTGCTTGCATGGCCTGTTGGCACCACCTGGTGTTGGTACTGGGCCTATGACTTCATGAGGCTTGCGGGAGGCGGGGGCGGTGAAGAAAAATCAGGTTTGGATAAGAAATCTTTGTATCCTCTCAGGGATACTCCTTCCTCAGGCTCTCCAGATTTCAAGTTATGACTTCACTCAGAAAAAAAATAATATCCACGTTGATTCTCCCTCCCACCTCGCTTTTCCCAGCCCTCACCAATCTCCTCCTGTGACTCCATCAACATCAGCAACTCCCTCCAAGAAACAAAACATTTACTCCCTCCACTTGCAGCTCAGCGTTCTTCCCCTCCCAGCCCTGAGCAGGCAGCTCCTAACTGGAGAGCCCATCAGGAAGCCCTGGGGCTCGCAGGCCCAGCATCAAAACAAGTGGCTGCCACAGGTCTACACCTGACCTGACCCTAGAGAGCCCCATGCTGGAGGAGGCCTAGTGTCCCCTGACCCTCTGAACTCACCCAGGCCCATGACCTGCACTTGGGCCACCCTTCTCCTGCCTGGTCCATTAACCCCTGGAAACTCAGCTCCACCCCAGGGCCGCTGTGTGGTGAGACCGCAAGGCCTTCGTACCCCATTCCTAGCAGGGATCCCACCCAGGCCACTGCCCTGGCAGCCGACAGTGGATCTTATTCTCCATGTGGAGTAGGGGTTTTCTTGAGACCCTTCAGCCTGAGGCTGCCTCTGCCGCCCGCTTTGCACCCTGAGATCACCACTGCCACAGCCACATCTCCCACCAGACTCTCCCAGAGAGGTGGCCCCAAATCATTTGTGGAACTGGCTTTACCCTAATATCAAAGTAAGATAAAGACTCACAAGAAAAGAATACTACAGACCAGTATCACCAATGAACATAAATGCAAACATCCTTAACAAACATTGGCAAACTGAATACAATACCATATAAAAAGGATTACACTCCATGACCAATGGGATTCATCCCAGGAATATAAGGTCAGCTTAACATTTGGAAATCAATTAATGTAATGCACCATATTAATAGAATGAAGGATCAGAGCGATATAATTATCTCAATAGATGCAGAAGAAACAGTTGACAAAAATCTTAACACCCTTCATGTTCACAACTTTCAACAAAATAGGAATGGAGGGACGTTCCTCACTTGATAAAGGACATCTGTGAAAAACTCACAGCTAAAACAATGCATAATGATGAAAAACTGAATGCTTTCCTCCTAAGATGGGGATCAAAGCAAAGATGTCCACTCTCATCACTTCTTTTTAACATTGTACTAGAGATTCTAGCCAATACAATATGGCAAAAAATGAAAAATTAAAAATTAAAGTCATTCAGATCAAAAAAGAAAACATAAAATTCTATTCACATGATCCTGCCTGTAGAATTCACATGCAGATAAAAGCTTGTAGCACTAAGAAAAGAGTTCAGAAGAACCCATAGGATGTAAAACTAGTATCCAAAAATCAATTCTGTTTCTCTATACCAGCAATGAAAATCTAGAATTTCTTTTCACAGTAGTTATAAAAATCATGAAATGGGAATAAATTTAGGAAGAGGGCAGTGTTTGTACACTGAAAAATACAAAACATTACTGAGAGAAATGAATGGTCTAAATACATGGAGAGATGCGGGTTGGAAAGCTCAATAATATTGTCAAAATGGCAATTCTCCACAAATCAATCTATGGATTCAACACAATCTCTATCGAAATCCCAGCAGGCATTTTATAGAAATTGACAAAATAATTCTAAAATGCTTATGAAAATGCAAAAGATGCAGAAGAGCCAACATAAATTTGAAAAAGAAAATTGGAATATAACATAAAACTATAATAATCCAGATAGTATAGAACTGAGAGACATAGAGATAAATGAACAGAAGTGAGAATCTAGAAAGACATTCTTACACTTTTTTCAACTGACATCCAACAAAGTTGCCTAGGTAATTCAATGGGAAAATAATAGTCTTTTAAATAAATGGTTTAGACACAACTGGACAACTAAATGTAAAAAGAGATGGCAGTGTTCAGTGGTTTGTGCCTATAATCTCAGTGGTTTAGGAGACTGAGGCAAGAAAATCACTTAAGCCCAAGAGTTGAAGCTGTAGTTAGCTCTGATCAGGTGCACAAAATGATACAAGAAACAAAAAGAGGTGGATTTAGACATGTCATATCATATAAAATATCAACTCAAATTAAAGAGCTAAAATATATGAGTTTAAACTGTGAAATTTCTACAAGAAAATATAGGAGAAAATTGTTCTTACTTTGGGTGATTAGGCAAAAGATTCTTAAGTAACATACCACAAGCATGATCTACAAATGAAAAAAGAAAAGATAAATTGGGCTTAGTTAAAATTTGAAACTTTAGTGCTCCAAAAGACACCATTAAGAAAATGAGAACACAAGTCATAGACTGGGAGAAAATATTTCACAATTCATCACAAATCACATTTTTGATGAAGAACTTGTATCTAGAATATGTGACAAGTTCTTAACCTTGATATAAAAAGATGAACATCTCAACTAAAAATGAGCAAAACACAAATATGCTCAACCGACTTTCACAAAAGCACAAAAACAATTCAATGAAGGAAGGAGAACTTTCCCAACAAATGGTGCTGGAGCAACTGGACAACCACAATGGAAAAATTAAAAAACAACCTGGCCCAAATCTCACACCTTATACAAAGAATAACTCAAAACGGATCATGGGCTTCAATGTAAAACATACATTTAAAACATCGAGCCAGGCATGGTGTCACAAGCCTGTAGTCTCAGCTACTTCTGAGACTGAGATGGGGGGCATCCCTTGAGCCCAGGAGTTCAAGGCCAGTCTGGGTGAGATATTTTTTCTAAAATAAATAATAAATTAATTAATTAAAATTAAAAAATGATAAACCTGTTAAGAAAAAATCATCAGAACTAGAACTGGACAAAGAAGTCTTAGACGTAACACCAAAGGTATGATCCATAAAAGAATAAGTTAATAAATAGGCTCTTATCAAAATTAAAAATTGTTGCTCTGTGCGAGACCTATAAAGAGCATAAAAAGACAAGCTGCAGCACGAGAGGAGATATTTGCAAACAACAAATTCTGTAAAGACTTGCACTCAGAATATACAAAGAAATTTAAAAACTCAACAGTAAAAATGAAATCCAAATACAAAATAAGCAATGAGCAAGACATGAACAGACGTTTGTCTGAAGAGGATAAACACAAGGCTAAGAAGCCCATGAAAAGATGCTCAACATCATTAGTCATCAAGGAAACACAGATTAAAATCACAATGAGATATCACTATACACCTGTAAGAATGGCTGAAATACAAAATAAAGTTAACATAAGATGCTGGCAAGGTTGCAAAGGAACTGGACCACTCAAATATTTCTGGCAGGAATGTGAAATGGTATAGCCACTCTGGAAATGAACATGAAATTACCATATGACCAGCAATTGCCCTTCTGGGTGCTTATCCCAAACAAGGGAAAACTTTATGTTCACAGCAAAACCTGTACAAAAATATTCATAGCAGCTTTATTCATTATAGTTCCAAACTGGAAATGATGCAAATGTCTTTCAGTGGGTGAATGAGAACATCTGCTGGTCGAACTCATAACTCAGTCACACAAGTGCCCTTCCTCAAGATTACCATCGTGCAATAAGTGTTTTATGCATACTTCCCATTTTCTCACAAAGAATACTAAAAAGGTATGTAGTCAAGGATCAAAATTCAGTGAAAGTAGAACTTTTCCTGCTCCATCAAAGATATCCTTAAGTGAGAATGCAGTCTAGTGCCACTGCCTTGGTTTGGCTGAAGTGCTGGGTGTGTTACCTATTTTGGCATTCGCAGCATTAATGAAAAAGTCAACGTAATGAAATAGGCAGATGGCATCTTGGTATTATTGTGAAAACAGGTTTCCCTCCTGGACTCTCTGAAGGCAGCTTAGGGGACCACACTTTGAGAATCACAAAGGTCAATTATGTTCTCTGCTGGGACACAACCCCTAACCTATTCAGATTCAGCTGTCTCTCTCTCTCTCTCTCCCTCATTGTTCCAACTTATATAAATTTTCAGATGTACAGAAAAGCTGAAAGAATAGTGCAATAAAATTTGACAGTTATCACTGTGCATATTTGCTTATTATCTCTTTATATACATGGAAGTAGGATATGGAATGGTGGACAATCGACTCGGAAGGATAGGGGTGGTTGCAGGGAGTGTATGAAGGGAGGGGTTGCATGGTGGGTACAGTGTGCCCAGCACATCACTTCAGTGATGGATGCACCAAAGGCCCTGACTTTACTGCAACACAATATATCAATGTGGCAGAACTGCACTTGTGCCTCATGAACACACACAAATTTTTAAAATAAGAAAAATGTGTCTTTTTATAGATACAGGTAGATGTGTTTGTATAGCATGTATGTAAGTGTGTGTGTGTGTGTGTGTGTGTAGAGACAGAGTGAATAGAGATTAATTTTTTTATGTTAAAAAGATATATGTATATTTAGAATTAGCCAGCTGGACTCAGTTTAGATGATCCCAATTTTGTTGGCAACAACCAGGAGCCAGTCGAACATATGCCTTCTTCTCTCCATCAGGCTGAATCAGGATGTTGACCTTGGCCACATCAATGTCACGAGCTTCTTCACAGTCTGTTGGATCTGGTGCTTGTTGGCTTTAACATCCACAGTGAACACAAGTGTGTTGTTGTCTTCTATCTTCTTCATGGCGGACTCAGTGAGCAGTGGAAACTTGATGATAGTGTGGTGGTTAAGCTTATTTCTCCTGGGGGTGCTCTTCCAAGGATATTTCGGCTGCCTCCAGAGTCCCGGTGTCTTGGGCTGCTGGAAGGTGGGTGATGTGTGGATCTTCTTTTTTTTGTGGCTGTGGACATCTTTCAACACTGCCTTCTTAGCCTTTCAAAGCCTTCGCTTTGGCTTCGGCTTTAGGAGGGGCAGGAGCTTCCTTCTTTGTTTTTGGCGCCATCTTATGAAAAGGGTCCAGATAAGATTTTTGCTGAGTCATTCTAAAGTAACTTGCAAGACCCATGATACTAGACCACTAAATACTTCATCGCGCACCTCCTAAGAGTAAGAACCAACATTATCATACCAAAGAAAATAAATAATTCCATAATATTATTTGAAGTCCTTTTATGTTCAAATATCTCCACTTTTTTCAGTACATTTTTGATCCTATTTTTTATAACTTGCCCTCTTAAAATGTCCACTCGCTGCCTTTGGTTATGTTTCTTGAATTACCTATAATCTATAACAATCAACCCATCGTTTTTCTTTTAGAATGGCATTACCTGTTTCAGAGATGATGTCAAATACCTGTGGAATCTTCTCCACACTGGATTTATCATATTGTTTCCCCGATGCCTTTTACTTTTTTCCTCTATCTGCTGTGCCTCCTAAGGACCTATGTAGATCTGGGTTAAACATTTGGCAGCAATGTTTACAGGAGGAGCTGTGACCGCACATTCATCATGTCAGGAGGCACACAAAGCCTAGGGTTACCAGGACTCTTTCTGACCCCATACAGCCAAATTTATCCTGACTTCCCAGAGATGCAGAACCATGGGCTGGGCGTTTAGTGGGTATGAGTGTGATATTCTGGCAATAGGAGGTTCTGCGACTCTCCCCATTCCTCACGAGCTTTAGTTCCCCATACCTTGAGGTTCTGAGCTCCAGACCTGCAACCATCAGACTAGGCCCCTCCAAGCCTAGACTCTCTTCCTCTCTTCCCCAGCTCCATTCTGCTTTGTATCTACTTCCTGATCACTTTCCCTCTACAGGCCCAGCTCCTGCGTGTCTCTACCTCTCAAACGAGTATTCTCACCCAGGAGCAATTTTCCCACCAGAGGACATGAGCTATATCTGGAAAAATTTTTTGTTGCCATGACTGGAGTGAGGAGGAGGTGCCACCAGCATCTTGTGGGGAATGACCAGGGATGCTTAACATCCTGCAGTGTACAAGTCAGCCCAATCACCCATATAACAGATAATTATCCAGCCCCAATATCAAGAATGCCAAGGATGAAGAGGCCTGCCAGGACTTTCTCTCCCTTAAGTACAAACTTCCTTGAACTGAGGGACACCCTGAAGGAAAAGTATGGTCCCACCCCAGTGATCTCTCCCTTCCTTGGAGCTCTATCTGTATGCCTGTAGTGCTTATGCCCTTAACCTGGGGTCCAGGAACCCACCTTCCCATGAGACTGCACGCAGAAGTGATGATATGTGCACACATGACTTCATTACAGGGCATTGGATATTGATATTCATCAGGTCATTTGGGGCCCAAGACACCACTTTTCTGCCAACAGACCACAATCCTCTGCATTAGGGAGAGGGTAAAGATTGAGGGAGGCCCTAACTTGAAACCTTCTACCACTGCTAGTGAAGTGCTGAAAAGAAGTGCAACGTCATTTGCCCCTGTAGGAAACACAAAGGAAAGCAGAGTGTCCACGAATGTCAAATTCCATCAAAGAAATAACATTTTGACAAAACATGTAAATCACCTTTCTAAGACCCAGACAGCAGCTCAAAATAAAAAGCATGAAACCCCCCAAATCTTAGCCCAGGTGAAATTATTGAAGCTGCAGTAAGGCCTTGTGGGACCTGCAGTTAGAGAGAAGGGATAACTCAATTTGGGACTGCAGCAGAAACCCCTACATCGTGGGGTTCCCGGAAGGTACCCTCTCCCTTCAGGGACACATTATGAGGCCATTTCTAGGTAAAAAGGTAGAATCTTCTTAGATTCCTGAGGTTTATTGTACACTTACTGCTTATTCTTTGACTTTATAGAAGCCAGCTTCAGTTTGAGCATCTTGCAATTAAATTTTTTTTTTTTTTTTTTTTTTTTTTTTTTTTTTAGCTCTAAGTGGAGAATTGGAACTTGTTTCTGAAGAAAACCAGGGACTTGTTACGTGAGCAAGCACCCCTCCCTGTGGCTCCCTTATGCAATAAACATAAGCCATTGTGAGCCAGCAAAATTTATAGCAAGGAAAGCAGTAAACCCTCCATTTCAGCATGTTTCAGCTTGTCTAGTGATGTTCTAGTCTTGCCTCACTCTTAACATTTTAAAATTTATAATTTTATTTGATTTTGATTTCATAAGAATTCATATGTATTCATTTATTTTGGGTTTGTCGCCAAAAGCCTTCTCCAATCAACTGTGGAGTAAAGACAAGTAAATAAATGCATGGCGTTCACATGTATTAGTGCTCACTGCATCTTACAAGTATGTCAGCCCCACTTCAGCTGATGGTACCAGGAAACCTTAATATCCACATACAAAATAATGATGTTGGACAAAATTCGTAGCATCACCTTACACCATATTCAAAAATTAATGCAATTAACTCAGAATGGTTCAAGGAGCTCAACTTAGGAGTTAAACCTATAAATCTTTTAGAAGAAAACATTGAAAAAATCTTAGGAACGTTGGATGTGGCAATGGCTTCTTGGCTGATGAGCAAAAGCAAAACCAATAAAAGAAAAACAATAAATTAGACTATCAAAATTAAAAAACCTTTTTCATATCAAAAGACACTATTAATAGAGTTAAAAGAAAATGCATGGAATGGGAGGAAATATTTGCCAATTATATACCTGGTAAAGAATTAATATCCAGAATGCATAAAGAACTATGACTCAACAACAGAAAAACAAACAATCTCATTCAAAAATGAGTGAATGACATGAATAAACAATTCTCCAAAGAAGATACACAAATGGCCAACAGGCACATGAAAATATGCTCAACTTCACTAGTCCAAGTGTTGGTGAAGATGTGGAGAAGTCATAGCACTTGTACACTGCTGGTGAGAGTGTACAATAGTACAGCGACCATGCAAAACAGTATGATGCTTCCTCAAGAAAGTAAAAACAGAATTTCCATACGAGCCAATAATTCCACTTTTGGGCATATACCCAAAAGAATTGAAAGCAGTAACTCACACAGATAACTGTACACTCATGCTTATAGCAGCACTATTCCCAATGGCCAAAATGTGGAAGCAACCGAGTGTCCATTAGAGGATGATTGGATAAACGACCCATGGTGCACATACACATGGAATATTATTCAGCCTTAAAAGTGAATGAAATTCAGGTTGGATGAACCTTGAGAATACTGTAAGTGAAATGAGCCAGAAACAAAAAGACAAATATAATATTTCACTTATACGATGTAGCTAAAATAGGCTGATTCATAGAAACAGAGAGTAAAATAGAATTTACCAGAGTTTGAGGGTAGGGAGAATGGGCAGCTTTGGTTTAATGGGTCTAGTTTCTGTTGGGAGGATGAAAATGTTCTGGAAACGCATATTGGTGGTGGTTACACAACATCGTAAATGTGCTTTAGGCCACCGAATTATACACTGAAAAAAGTGGTTAGAAGGTAAATTACACGGTGTGTATATTTTGCAACAATATTAACAACTATATCAACACTAAATCCAATCACTTTTCACTCCTCTCCTACCACAACCCCAGAGCCACTCTCTCAATAATTGTAAACCAGAAGGGCCTTCCAGCTGGGCTGCCAGCTGCCTCTCATGTCCACTGTCCATTACCCACACAAAAGGCAGAGCGAGCCTTTCAAATGGGGATTAGGACATATCTTATGAACACATCAGCCTTTTTCTTTCTTAGGCACAGTGAAACTTCAGTCTCTCACTATTTCCTACAAGCCCCTCGTCATACGACACCTGTGGCCTCATCCTGCCACTCTCAGCCCAGCTTACTCGTCTCCACCCACATCAGCCTCTTGTCACTGCTCAATCCTGTCTCTGCCATCTGCCCCTGCTGTGACTCTCACATGCACCTGCTCCCCTGTGATCCACATGGCTCGCTCCTCACACCATTCAGGTGTCTGCTCAAATGTCCCATGGTCAAGTTCTCAGAGATGTCATGCCCAGTTACCTTTTCTGAAATCTATTCCCTGGCATTCCCACCACCCCCATCAATCTTCTAGCCCAGGTGTACTTTTTATCAATGGCAATTATCACTGATACTATGACAGATTCTATTTGCTTATTGTCTGTTGGTGTATCGGGATCTGCACCAAGACAGAAAGACCCATTAGATAGATAGATAGATAGATAGATAGATAGATAGATAGATAGATAGATAGATAGATAGGAGGGGATTTATTAGTGGAAATGGCTCACATAGTTATGGAGGCTGATAAGATCCATGAGAGGCCACCTGCAAGCTGAAGAACCAAGGAAGCCTGTAGCCTGGCTCAGTCCAAGGCCAAAGGCCTGAGGGGCCAGAGGAGGAGGTAGGAGGGTTGACTGGTACAACACTCAAGAGTCCAAAGACCATATAATCTGGAGTTCTGATGTCCAAGGGCAGGAAAAGAAGAGTGTCCCAGCTTGAGAGAGAGAGAGAGAGAGAGAGAGAGAGAGAGAGAGAAAATTTTTGACTCCTTTCTGCCTTTTTGTTCTATTTGGGCCCCTAGGTGATTGGATTGTGGCTGCCCACAGTGAAAGAGGATTTTCCCCACTCAGTCACTCACATGCCAATCCTTTCCAGAAATACCCTCACAGCTACATGCAGAAATAATGTTATACCAGCTACTTAGGCATCCCTTAACCCAGTCAGTAATTTTAAAATCCCTTAATGTAAAATTAACCATTACAGTCAGTATCACTGAAATATATGTTCTTTGAGAAAGGGATCTGGTCTGTTTCCTTACCATCGTTTCTCACCATCATAGTCAGTAAATAGCACTCAGTAAGTATTTATTAAATGAATAAATATGTCAGTACAATCACAGTATGACAGTATAATAAGGCTTTAAAATGTTTAAAGCAGTCTCTGGTTTAATATTTATCACTTGAGTAGTCTATGAATTTATTTATTTTGGAGACAAATTCTCACTCTGTAGCCCGGTCTGGAGGGCAGTGGCATGATCACAGCTCACTTCAGCCTCAACCTTCCAGGCTCAAACAATCTTCCCACCTCAAACACTGGAGTACCTAGGACTACAGGCTCACGCCACCGTGCCCAACTATTTTTTTTTTTAATTTTTTTGTAGAGACAGGGTTTTGCCATGTTGCCCAGGCGGGTCTTGAACTTCTGGGCTCGGACAATCCACCCTCCTTGACCTCCCAAAGCGTTGAGATTACAGGCTTGAGGCACCACACCTGGCCTGAGTAGTCTATGAATTTTTAAAATCCCAACCATAGGAGAATCTTTATGCACAAACATGCTTGTCAAAATATTACCTACAAAAAGACAAGATGAAAGCAGATGGATCTAAAATAACTCTGGTTACATCATCTCCTTATTTGACATGGGTTGCAGCTCGTAAAAGTGTGTTAACTTTTTAAAGTTTGTAAAATTTTTTAGATGGAGTCTCAGTCTGTCACCCAGGCTGGAGTACAGTGGCAGTGATCTCGGCTCACTGCAACCTCTGCCTCCTGGGTTCAAGTGATTCTCTGGGCTCAGCCTCCTGAGTAGTTGGGACTGCAAGCACGTGCCACGACTCCTGGACAATTTTTTGTATTTTTTAGTAGAGATGGGGTTTCACCATGTTGGCCAGGCTGGTCTCGGTGATCCACCCACCTCAGCCTCCCAAAGGGCTGGGATTACAAGCGTGAGCCACCATGCCTGGCCAAGAAACATGTAAACTTTATACAGAGTTTACAGCATAGAAAACTACTTGTATAATAATACATTCAAAAAGCAATATTCAACATAACCCATAACATATGAATGCAACTTTGTACAATAAAGGTATCTATAAAATATATATACATAGAGAACAACAAAATGGGCCAGGTGCCCTGGATCATTCCTGTACTTTGAAAAGCTGAGGCGGGCGGATCACTTGAGGTCGGGAGTTCGAGACCAGACTGACCAACATGGCAAAACCCCGTCTCTACTAAAAATACAAAAAAATGCTGGGCCTGGTGGCGCATGTGTGTAATCTCAGCTACTCAGGAGGCTGAGGCATGGAAATTGCTTGAACCTAAGAGGCAGAGGTTGCAGTGAGCTGAGGTCGCACCACTGCACTCCAGCCTGGGCGACAGAGTGAAATTGTGTTTCAGAAACAAAAACAAAAACAAAACTACCACCAACAAAATGGAAATCAGCACCACTGCAAAGGACAGCTCCAGGGACCAACATTCACACTGAGTTCGGGAAGGTTCAACAAGACAATAGCAGTGATACTTTTGAGGGGAGACTTAGGTGGTATTTCTTTCTTCTATGCATTTTATTTTTTTTAATTAAAGCAGGCATTGATCTGTGTATTCTAAAGTCTTCTGTGATCAAATAGATTTTCTCATTTCTAATATTCAAAATAAAGCATTTGAAGTAAAATAACAATGAAAAGTGGTTGAGTGCACACCTGTAGTCCCAGGTACTCAGGAGGCTGAGGTGGGAGAATCGCTTGAGCCTAGGATTTTGAGGCTGTCGTGTGCTATTATCACACCTGTGAATAGTCACTTCTCTTCAGCTTGGACAACATAGTGAGACCCCATCTAAAATAATAGTAGTACAAAGAAGTTCAGATCTCCTTCCAACCTCAGCCTAAAGAAAATTTCTCATTTGAAATCCATAGGACAGAAATGCCGATTATGGCACCTCCAGAGAGTAGAAAAACATTCTTCCTCCACTCCACAACTCATCCTTTGGTTACAGCGTTTAGCTGAGCAATGAAGTCAAGGCTGAGAATACCATCAATTTATAGAGTACTGATTATTTCATTTATAGACATAAAAATTTTAATTATATATATATTTATGTAAAAGTACCATCACACCTAAGACAGTGAGATGGATTTTTTCCTTCCACAGATGAAAATATGAGTCCCTGAGAACATAAAGCCTTGGTCTGGGTTCACTGAAAATGTTGGCCTTGAGAATTAGGAGACACTCGGCCTCCTGCAGGCCACCTGGGCATGAGCCACACTGGTGGAGGCCGCACAACAGCAGGAAGAGCAACTGAGAACCCTGGAAGGTTCACACTTGTAGAGGGTGCACATCCAGTTGAAGGATGGGCCAAGGTGATAATCCAGCTCCTTTCTTCAGCCGGGGGTGGGGGGCAGATGGGCGAGTCAGCTATGCATGCGGTGTGTGGTGTTCCTAGAGCTATTGTTAGTTCCTCTGCTGTGAACTCCACCCTGCGCATACAAAAGCTGTATACTCACTGGTAAGCAGGATCCTTTTATGGAAAGCAAATGACTTTCCTAACATCAGGTCAAACATTTGCCTCCAAATGAATCATCCTAGTTGGGTAATCTCTTCACTCCCACTGAAATTGCCCCAGAGTTGCACCTGAGCATTTGGATCGAAGACAGAAAGTCATTTTGGGAGCTGAGTCTGGCTGATCTGGGACTGTTGTGAAGAAAAGCTTTCTACTAACAGAAGAACAAGGGTGAGCTCTGAGTAGGAGATGACGTCCTAAAGGGAAAAGACAGATGGGCAGATGCTCAAGCAAACTCAGGAGTTTACCATGTAACAGATTTTGGAAGCTATTCCTCAGCCTCTTTTTTATTGTGATAAAGTATACACGAACACAAAATTTACCACTGTACCCATTGTAGAATGGGTGTACAATGCAGTGACAATTAGTAGGTTCACAATGTTATGTAGCCATCATCACTCTCTAGTTCCAGAGTATTTCACCACCTCAGGGGAAATTCTGCACCCATTAAGCAGTCACTCTCCATTTCCTCCTGCCACCAGACCCTGTTGCCACAAGTCTGCTTTCTTTCTCTATACATTCGTCTCTTGGCTGAAGATTTCACAAAAATGGGTTCATAAAATATGTATCCTTTTGTGACTGGCTTCCTTCACTTATCACGTTTTCAAGATTCAGCAATGTTGTAGCATGTATCAGTGCTTCATTCCTTTTATGGCCAAATCATATTCCATTGTAGAAATATACTACATGCTATTTATTCATTCATCCGTCAATGGGCATTTTCTTTCTTTGTTTTTTCTTTTTCTTTTTTCTTTTTTTTTTGAGATGGAGTCTCACTCTGTTGCCCTGGCTGGAGTGCAATGGCGTGATTTCGGCTCACTGCAACCTCCGCCTCCTGGGTTCAAGCCATTCTCCTGCCTCAGCCTCCCGAGAAGCTGGGATTACAGGCACCGCCACCATGCCTGGCTAATTATTTTGTATTTTAGTAGAGACGGAGTTTCACTATGTTGGCCAGGCTGGTCTTGAACTCCTGACCTCGTGATCCACCCGCCTCAGCCTCCCAGAGTGCTGGGATTACAGGTGTGAGGACCGCACCGGGCAGGCATTTTCTTTTAAACCAAATAGGAAAAACGAAAGAGGAATTAAACACCAAAAATATACATTATTACTACTAGATTTTATAGTAGGACTACCATATATAGTCATATATATATGACTACTACATACATTTAAGACTACTACATATAGTACTGTATATATATGACTACTATATACACATAGGACTACTATATATAGTACTCTATATATAGTACTATATATACACATATAAATACCAAAAATATACATATTACTACTAGCTTTTATTGTAGGACTACTATATATAGTACTACATATATAATTTCATAGTAGTACTATATATAGTTATATTATATGTAGTACTATATATATAGCACTATGTATAGTCCTACTATACATATATATATCCATTATTTCTGAAGGAGAGTTTTTCCAGACACAAAATTCTTGCATGGGAGTCTCTTTTTTTTTCTGACCTCTAAATTTGTCAACATTCCAATGCCCTCTGAACTCTATGATTTCTGAAGAAAATTGGGCTGCAATCTTATTGAGGATCCATTGAACCTGAAAAGTTCCTTCTCTGTTTTTCCTTTCAATATGCTCTGTTTGTCATTGGCTTTTGACAGGTTGATTATAATGTTCTCTCAGTGTGGACTTTAAATTTAAATTTTTTTGCTGCTTAAAATTTATCAAGTTTGTTGGATGAATGATGTTTTTCATCAAATTTGGAAGGTTTGGAGTTATTCTTTTAATAGTCATTCTTCTCCTTTCTCTCTCTCCTTACTTTGAGGACTCCCAAAGTGCATGTGCTTGATGTTGTCTCACAGATCTTTAAAGTTCTGTTCATTTTTCTTCATATATTTGTTTTCTTTCTGCTGCTGAACTAGAGAATTTCAATTGTCTTATCTTCAAGCTTGCTGATTCTCCATTCTGCATGGTGAAATTTGGTCTGGAGCCCCTCTAGTGAATTTTTCATTTCAGTTATTGCACTTTTCAGCTCCAAACTTTCTATTTGGTCTCTTCGTAAAATTTCTACTTTTATTGATGTTCTCTATTTGGGGAAACCTGCAACCACTATCTTCTCAAGCTCTGCCCATGTCAAGAGGTCTGTGCATACCTCTCTCTTCCATCCCGCAGTTTTCCAACTTTATTTTGCCCAAGTTCCTGACTGACCAAGCAACCCATGAGCCACTGCCCGTGACTCATTCATTCACGCACTACTGGGGCATCATTTCACACCGTCCACCTTGCATGGGCTTTTTTGGGTTTTGATTCCTAGTTCCTGGCCTGACAGCCATTTCCAAAGCTGTTCTTGTGTCAGCTCCCAAGCTGACTACTCTTGTTGTAGATTCTCCTCTTAATGTCTGAGTCATAGCATTTATTTCATGGATTTCTAATAATTGGACTAATTTTTTCCAATGCAGCATTTCTAAGGACTTTCAGTAATGGAGATTCTGTATTATATTAGAGAGAATTGTTTCAAAACATCAGAAATGAATACTTGAGGCCGGGCGCGGTGGCTCAAGCCTGTAATCCCAGCACTTTGGGAGGCCGAGATGGGCGGATCACGAGGTCAGGAGATCGAGACCAT
>NW_012101411.1:54966-57157 GCF_000951045.1 Mandrillus leucophaeus
AAAAAAAAAAAAAAAAAAAGAAATGAATACTTGAATGAAGGACAACATGCATGGAGAAAGGTGGACAAACCATAAGTGGGTCATGGATTTTCACAAAGTGAACACTCAGGTAAATAGCGGCCACATCAAGGAAGAGCATTGCCAGCCTCCAGGAAACACCACTGGGTTCTACTTGGTCATAAATTACCCTCCCCAACCCTAGAGCAGACACTCTCTTGATTTCTAATACCACGGATTAGTTCTGTCAGTTCTGGATACAGTCACTGCCATGTCCCAGGTCTTGCTGTGTGTGATCACTATTCACTCCAGTGGCAGTCAGGTGCTCAGCTTTATAAACAGCTCACACTTCTTATCTCTCCACTGTTGACAGACATTTTTGTTGTATTCAGATTCTACAAATCGTTTTGCTATAAATAATATGTTCATATATTTTGGCACACAAATGCATGCATTTCTATTGGTATATAACCAAAAGTGTAATTGCTGAGTCATAGGTGATTGGAAACTTGGTTTAGTCTCTCAAAAAACATGTTTCTACTGAATAGACAACTGGTGGAAGAGGGTAAATCTTTTATTTTAGAAATTATTCAGCCAGTATATGAGAAGAAATGAAAGACTAAGACTTTTGCAATTCGTGATGAATTAACAGATTTAGCCACTGAACAGCAGTGGCAATTAACATCACAAAAAAGAAATGACTAGTATTGAATTCTTCCTCGTGATGAAAAACATGATATAGTACCATCAATCTTCATGGAGAAAAAACACCCTGAACAGACGCAAACCTCTGTATCAAACTACCAATTTCTAGAAAATACAGGTCATAGAGATACATTAAACCACACCTTGGGGTGCAATCTGCAAAATGCAAAGAACAGGAAACCCTACCAGACAATATAAATTTCAAGGAGGAACCTATAGAATAAATAAGGACAAAACATATTTTTAAAGGTAAAACTAAACTATAATTTTAGATGAAAAAATATAAAATTGAACAAAGAAGTGATGACCATATAGGTGAGGACGTGCTTTTATTTGAAAAAGAGAAGAGTTTATCATTGAGCTGGGCCAGTTGATGGGGCTTCTAGGTCAGCTGCCAAACTTCTCTCTCTCTCTCTGATGGTTAAAGGGAGTTTACTTTTGATTAAAGGGCACCATTTTTAGATCTTTTATCTTTGATGGTCCCTGTGTCCTATTTTACGACAAAAACACTAATAAAGAATAAAATAATGTGTGAGGTACGGTTCTTGTTCTGCACCAAGCCTCCTTCCCACCCTCCACTCTGGACACTGAGCACCCAGAACTACCGGCAACCCCAGGATACCTGGCAGGGCTACCTTACATCTGGGTGTGTGTCCAGCTCCCATTGCCGGAGGCAAGGTCCAGGGTCTATTCTTTGAGGCCTGGATGAACCTGACAGGACACAGCTGAGGGAAAGCCTGGCCTCACTCTGCTGGCTCTGGCCATCAGTGTAGAGGGGACAGGTCCCCACTTCTCCACAGGTGCGGTTACAGCCAGAGCCTCCTCTTTGCATAGGAGTGAGGCTTGGTCCTTCTCCCGAACACGGAGACAGGAATCTCTCCAGAAGTGGAGATGACACCATTCCTCCTCTAACAAGGTCCAATCTCGTGCTTGTTCTGCTTTACAGGAAAGTTGACTCGCGCTGGTGTCCAGTGAAGAAATCCCGGGCACAGAGGAGGGACAGGTGGATTTCAGGGCTGTGCTTGATCTGGGAAAGGAAGAGCACAGACCACCAGGTGGCGCCGCTGCACTGCTTCTGCGCACAGGAGGTGGATGCTGGGGCTGCTGCTTGAAGTTGGGGGAAGGGATGTCACAGCTCATCGCACTGGTTCAGGTAAAAATACTCCTGCCCAGCCCAGCGGCCTCTCCCTTAAGCAACTCTAGCGAAAACTGTTGCCTTCTCACCTCCCTGGAAGGTGCTTTTTGGTCACCATGTCCTAGTTTATTGTGCTGCCAGTAAAGTGAAATCAAAATACACACTTAACAAATAATAAAATAATCCATAATAAGCCAATGTTTATAATGTACTGATACCACTGAACCAGTGTTTATAATGTACTGACACACTCCAAGTGTGGGCACAGCTGCAGACATGCCTTGTCTCTTGGGTCAGGAATTGGGGTAGAGTGAAATGGGAAGAAACCCCAGTCACTGCAGAAAAGGGCCCCCA
>NW_012101411.1:59307-60504 GCF_000951045.1 Mandrillus leucophaeus
CTGGACCTTTGCTGTGCTCCCGGAGCCCTCTAGGTTGTCCTTCAGGTGCCCGAGGTCAAGTGGTGGTGTCCTGCCTGTTCCCAGCACCCTCTTCTCCAGTCGCCGCTGCAGCGCCTGCCTGTGTGTGAGTCCTGAGGAGTTTTGGGGAGGTAGAATTTTTATTTATTTATTTAAATTTAAAATTTAAATAAATTTTAAGTTCAGCATCGTGTGGGAAGGATGCAGTGATTCCACTCCTACACGCATATCCTAGGGGAGCCTGCATATTCTGGAACCAGAAAGCAATGTCCCAGCATGTTCATTACAGCAATGTCTCTACTAGAGACTACGTAGAGGTCAATGAAAAGGGGAAGAGATAAATTGTAGCACATTCCTCCCATGGAATACTATACTGCAACCAAAACAAATGAACTATTTGTTCATCTGAACATTGATTCATCTCATAGACCACGTTAACTGAAAAAACAAGCAAAAGAATTGTTGGGAACAGGACCCCAAATCTGGCCATAAGCTGGCCCCAAAACTGGACATAAACAAAATCTCTGCAGCACTGTGACATGTTCATGATGGCCATGACACCCACGCTGAAGGTTGTGGGTTTACCGAAATGAGGGCAAGGAACACCTGGCCCACCCACAGCGGAAAACTGCTTAAAGGCGTTCCTGAATCACAAACAATAGCATGAGCAATCTGTGCCTTAAGGACATGTTCCTGCGGCAGATAGCTAGTCAAAGCCCATCTCTTTGTTTCAGCCCATCCCTTTATTTCCCATAAGAAATGCTTTTAGTTAATCTATAATCTATAGAAATAATGCTTATCACTGGCTTGCTGTCAATAAATATGTGGGTAAATCTCTGTTTGAGGCTCTTAGCTCTGAAGGCTGTGAGACCCCTGATCTCCCACTCCACATGCCACATTTCTGTGTGTGTGTCTTTAATTCCTCTAGTGCCACTGGGTTGGGGTCTCCCTGACCGAGCTGATCTTGGGAATGAATGATAAGATCAGCAAGATATAATTTATAAAAGGTTTAAAAGCAAAGCCAGGTGTGGGGGCCTACGCCTGTAATCCTAGCACCTTGGGAGGCCAAGGAGAACAGGTTGCTTGACCCCAGGAGTTTCAGGCCAGCCTGGAAAACATGACAAAACCCCATCTCTACAAAATGTACAAAAATTACCCAGGCATGGTGGTGCAAACCTC
>NW_012101411.1:63324-65327 GCF_000951045.1 Mandrillus leucophaeus
ATCAAAATACACACTTAACAAATAATAAAATAATCCATAATAAGCCAATGTTTATAATGTACTGATACCACTGAACCAGTGTTTATAATGTACTGACACACTCCAAGTGTGGGCACAGCTGCAGACATGCCTTGTCTCTTGGGTCAGGAATTGGGGTAGAGTGAAATGGGAAGAAACCCCAGTCAC
Source organism: Mandrillus leucophaeus (assembly GCF_000951045.1). Classification (NCBI taxonomy): domain Eukaryota; kingdom Metazoa; phylum Chordata; class Mammalia; order Primates; family Cercopithecidae; genus Mandrillus; species Mandrillus leucophaeus. The sequence continues at coordinate 63,511 of NW_012101411.1, forward strand.
TGCAGAAAAGGGCCCCCAAGGAAGAGGCCGGGCAGGGAGGCCAGCTGTCCCAGGGCCACCATATTTAGGGATGACTCCCCCTTTCTGGACAGCACTGTTTTTTGTTCTTTTTGTATTCACAGTAGTTCTGAAATTGCAGGATGCTGAGACCCAGCACTGGTCAATTACACTGTCTCTTTCTTCACCATTAAATGCTGTGCCAAACAGCACCTTCATACATTTCCATCCTCTTCCAGGAGAAAATCAAAACAACAATGGACACACTGAAACATGTAAACATGCTTTAAATATGTGCTGTCACAAGTAGCTACTAAAATATTAATTCCACCGAAAAGAGGAAGGTGTGAAAAAGAAAACATTGCATACCCGTATTCACAGCAGCATCACTCACCATAGCCAAGACAAGGAAGCAAACAAAGCAGCCATCAACACATGAATAGATGAAGAACATGTAGTCTGTGTACACAATGGAATATGATTCAACCTTAAAAAGAAGGAAATTCTGTCATACGCTGCAACATGGATGAACCTGGAGAACAATGCTGGGTGAAATAAGCCAATCACAAGGAAATTCCAATACTGCACAATTCCAGTTATGTGAGGCATCTAAACTCAGAACCTGAAAGTAGAATGGCGGCTGCCAGGGATTTGGTTGGGGATTCATGAGGAGTTTTGGGGCATAGAGTTTCAGTTTTGCAAGACAAAACATTGTAGAGATCTGTTGCATAACAATGGGCTTGCAGTTAATATTATAATACTCTATACTTAAAAATGGTTTGTGATACCAAATTTCACATAATATGGATTTTGGCACAATGAAAAAAAATAATTAGCTGTCTTACTAACTTAGGAAAAGAGCTTATGAATTCATTGAAAATATATTTGTATGTGCTTACTATGAAAAAGAGATACAGAAAACTTTGAGACAAAAAGAGAGATCCTTGCTACCCCAGCTACCATCCATGAACCAGAGAATCAGCATCTCATGAAACTAGACAGAAAGGCTCACAGGCCCAGCCTTGACATCTTGAATCATTCTGCATTTGGAAGGACCCCAGGTGGCTCCACTGCATGTAAGGCACTGCCCCAGATGGTGGTGGAGGGACATCCTAGGATGGTGACTCTGCCCTACAGGTAGGAGCCTCCAGTCCAGATGGGGGCAGCCAGAAGGGCCCAGGAGGGACATTTCCAAGAAAGTAAAATTAATAGAATGTCCAAAGTCTCTAACTTCTTAAAAGAGTCATACAAATAGATGAGATATCAAAGTTAAATTAATGAGAGAGTTATGTAGAAAATAAACGGGCTGGGCGAGGTGGCTCAAGTCTGTAATCCCAGCACTTTGGGAAGCCAAGAGGGGCAGGTCACGAGGTCAAGAGATCGAGACTATCCTAGCCAACACGGTGAAACCCCGTCTCTACTAAAAATACAAAAATTAGCTGGGCGTTGTGGCGCACGCCTGTAGTCCCAGCTACTCGGGAGGCTGAGGCAGGAGAATCGCTTGAACTCAGAAGGCGGAGGTTGCAGTGAGCCAAGATTGTGCAACTGCACTGCAGCCTGGGAGACAGAGCAAGACTCCGTCTCAAAAAAAAAAAAAAAAGAAAAAGAAACGAAAAGAAAAACAAAGGCAAATATTAACTTGAGGAAAAGCAAATACTGTGAAGCAAATGAAAAGTAGTCAAGCTGTCATATGAGAAGATTAGTCATGGAAAAAGAAACAAGGAATGTCTGAACTAAGCATAATTACTATATAAATATACCAGGAAGAGGAAGGAATGGGAAGAGTGAAAGAGAACAAGTGATGGATGTGGTGACGTCAC
>NW_012101411.1:71491-72940 GCF_000951045.1 Mandrillus leucophaeus
GGGGGCGGGGTGGGGGGGTGGGGAAGAAGCATATTTCATGCACATAAATTGGAAGAAATAATATTGTTAAAATGTTCATACTACCCAAAGCAATTGACAGATTCAATTCCATCCCTATCAAAATAGCAATATCATTCTTCACAGAAGTAGAAAAAAATATGAAATTCATATGGAAGCATAAAATTTCCCAAATAGCTAAAGCAATCATGAGCAAGAAGAACAAAGCTAGAGGCATCACACAACCTGAATTCAAAATATACTATGAGGTTATAGTAACCAAATCAGCACGGTACTGGCATAAAAACAAACAGATAAACCAACAGAACACAAAAGAGAACTCACATATAAATCCATACATTGATAGCCAACTCATTTTTGGCAAAGGAACCGAGAATATACAATAGGGAAAGAACAAGTCTCTTAAATAGAGCTGAGAAAATGCTATCAGATGCAGAGGAATACCACTAGACCCCTGCCTTTTACCACACACAAAAACCAACTCAAAATGGATTACAGATTTAAATGTAAGTCCTCAAACTGTAAAACGACTAGAGGAATGCATACAGGAAACACTCTAGACACGTGTCTAGGCAAAGACTTTATGGCTAACATGTCAAAAGCACAGACAACAAAAATAAAAATAGACAAATAAGACTATATTTAACTAAATAGCTTCAACACAGCAAATGGAAAAATTAACAGAATGAAGAGGTAACCTGTTGAGTAGAGAAAATACTTGCTATGTATTCATCCAACAAGGAACTAATATCTAGACTATAATATCTAGACTACAAGGAACTCAAAAACTCAGCAGTAAAAAACACAAATAATCCAATTAAAAAGTGGACAGAAGGTCTGAATAGATATTTCGCAAAAGGAGACATACAAATGGATAATAGGTATACAAAAAACACTCAACATTATTAAATATCAGGAAAATGCAAATCAAAACTACAATGAAATATCATCTTATCCTAGTTAGAATGGCTATTAGTAAGAAAAAATAATAGATGCTGGCGAGCGTGTGGAGAAACGGGAACTGTAGTACATCTTGGTGGGAAAGTAAATAAGTACAGCAGTTATGGAAAACAGTATAGTGATTTCTCAAAAAAACAAAAAATAGAACTACTATCTGATCCAACAAAACTCTGCTCCTGGGTATTTATCCAGCAAAAGAAATCAATGTTATCAAAACAGTACCTGCACCCCTAGGTTTATTGAAGCACTACGCACATAGCAAAGATATGAAATCAAAGGGTGAATCCATCAATGGGTGAATGAATAAACGGTGGTATATATACACAATGGAATGCGATTCAGTCATAAAAAAGAATGAAATCGGCCGGGCGCGGTGGCTCAAGCTTGTAATCCCAGCACTTTGGGAGGCCGAGACGGGCGGATCACGAGGTCAGGAGATCGAGACCATCCTGGCTAACACGGTGAAACCCC
>NW_012101411.1:73065-82789 GCF_000951045.1 Mandrillus leucophaeus
AAAAAAAAAAAAAAAAAAGAATGAAATCCTGACAGTTTCAAGAACATGGGTGGAACTGAAGGTCATTACGTTAGGTGAAGTAAACCAAGCAAGGAAAGGCAGACATCACACGTTGTCACTCATATGTGTGAGTTAAAAAGGTTAACCTCAGGGAGGTAGAGAGGGTAGAATGACAGTTACCAGAAACTGGGAAGAATGTAGGGGTGAGAAAATATTGAGAGGCAGATTAATGGATACAAATGTTCAGTTACATAGAGAAAATAAGTTCTAATGTTTGATAGCACAGCAGACTGACTAAAGTTAACAAAAATGTATATTTCAAAACAGCTATAATAGTGGATTTAAAATGTTCCCACCACAAAGAAATGATAAGTGCTTGAGGTGATGGATACCCTAAATATCCTGACTTCTTATACACACATTCTACGCATGTATCAAATAACATATACCTCATAAATATGTACAAATATTATGTACCAATTTAAAACATATTTTAAAATAGATTCAACACAATATGGGGCATTTTAAAAGGTACAAAAATTATAAGTGTGATAAAAATTTGGCTAATAGTTTCCTTTTTATTAAGATCTTTTTCTTTCTGTAAGTTTAAGGAGAATAAAGCCCATACAGCATCAGAAGAGGCTACTCTCCTGAGAGAGAATCTTCTTCCCAGTTAAAAAGACAGAAACAGAATCATTAGAGTGAGTAGGACTTTGGGGAGCTGCACAGCACCACGTCTTAGTGTCTGGGATAACCCAGAGTTAGAGAGGAGGTTCACCTTCCAGGAAGAATTAGACTTTGGTTCTCTTTCTTGCTTCTTTCTATTGTAAGACCAAAATTTCAGAAAACCAAGAGAAACAGTTGAGCCAAAGTGATGTACCGTCTTTTAGACTTTAGACTATCCACAGCCAAAGATGAACCATACCTTTAGAAGAAGAATTGTGTACCTATGCCACCAAAATCCGTATGTTGAAACCCTATCTTGAGAAGGCAGAAGGAGAAGTGGCCAGCTACAAGCCAAGGAAAGAGACCTCAGAAGAAATAAACTCTGCAGCACCTTGACCTTGCACCTTTAGCCTCCAGAATCGTGAGACAATAAACATTTATTACTTAAGTCACCCAGCATTTGCTGCATTATTGTGGCAGCCCTATCAAATTAAAACAGAAATATTACCTTTTCTAACCTATCATATCTAGGAACATGAGATCTTTTAAGAGTATGAATTACCTGGGATGCCAAAGGATAGAGTGAGTCAATTGAAAATGGATGATATAGGGTCATTTCCAAGCTTCTGAGGGTCCCCTGGCCACCACAGATAAATGAAGATGTTCCCATTCTCTTTTGGTTTCACACAAAGCAAAAGCTATAGACCTAAACTGACATAGAATCAAAGACTGTATTTAATTTATTTGAAATATTGAGGGAGCTAGTTTTGCCCAAACTTTACAGAAAGATGATGAACAATTACAATTAGTAAACTAAACAGGCTTTTTTTGGCAGGGGATCACGGGTACTATATGTTTTTCTCCTTCCTTTAAGGTACATTCTCCTAAAAAGTTTTGTCTAGGAGTAAGTGTCATCACTTTGCTGTTTTCCTCCTCATTGATCACTTGTTCCTCCCTGCATTTCAGTAATGTTGCTAGAATGGAGGATTTTGTCCGTGATTCACAGATGTATCAAAGAGGCCCTAGGAATAGAGAGCTTCTCCTGCGGTCACACAGCAACTGAGTGGAGGAGCAATGACAGGCACACGACTCTCCAGGTCCCTAGTCCAGTTTTCTGGGTTCTATGAGAATTGTAGCCCTTGGTTTCTGTTACATGTGTTTCTCTTTTGAGCCAGAGAAGGAGAGCGCACAGTGAGAAGAAAGTGCCAGAGCCCCAAGTCCTGGCTTAGATTTACTGGGTTGGGGGATGGAGAGAGAGAGGCTGCCACTGATTCTCTTAACTCCAGCTTCTATTATCAGTCACTCAGCCGAAAGCAGGAAGGTTTATCTTCTGCACTTGACCCATCAGAACCAAGATGACAGAAAGCCCCACTTTCTACCATGGAAAAGACAAGGGCCCTCCCACACCTTGAATCATGACCCAGGTTTCTAACTACATATGCTTTTCTGCACATGTAACTATTTCTGTTCTCATCAAGCCCCAGTTCTCACAGTGCAAATACAGGAACTACGGAGCCTGATGCTCTAATGGAAGCTCTGAGTTGAGATATTATTTTACACTTAGGTGCCTCTGAATCATTGCAGAGTTTTGCCTGACTCCACTCTGGCCCCATTTCGATCAAGGTCTATATGCTCTGGGACCTCTCCAGGTTCTTATCAGAAGTGATTAAAAAAAAAAAAAGGTCATATCCAGCTCCTGGGGTCCCTGACAGCAGTGAGAGATAGCTCCTAATTGGGGAGAGCCTTGGGGTGACCAAAGACTCATAGACTTCATTACTGCTGGACCACATGGCTCCAGCCTCCTGACCACAATGGATCAGTGGTCCTAGATTCACCTCTGATATTTAAAGTCTGTTGTTCTTCAGCCTCCACAAATGCTCTTTGGTTGAGATGAAGGGAAAGGACACAGAGACCCAAACCCTGTGACTGCCTGGAACTCTGTCCAAGGTACCTCCCAGTGTTCTCTTACTTACGTTGGCCATGTCCCCATGAATTTAGTAAAATAGCAAAATGGCCAAATGGCCATGTTGTCCCTCAGTGGAAGTGAGGGGAGACCACTGGGCAGAGCTCCATGGAAGGGTGGCTGGTGTCCTCTACACCCTTTACCTACACCTGTTGGGGTTTTTCTAGCATGAAATGTCCCAGAGGCAGCCAAACCTGAAGCTTGGCTCCTCCAAGGAATGAGTGTGAGTATCATAGCCCTGGCCAATGAGCACTGAATTCTAGAGAGACCAAGAGACCTTCTAAGTATTGGGACACTTTAGTTCTGAATCCCAGAAGCTGCCTTCTTGCCCGGGAGGCAGGTGTCACTGCATCTGGTCCACAGAAGCAGCCCCACAGCTCAAGGTGCTCTTCTGGATTTCTGCCTCTTCCTGGTTCCTGAACTGGCAAATCTTCACTGCTTTGCTGGCCCATCTATAAATTCAAGCAGACTTTTCAAATATGTATTTTCCTCCTACTTTTCCAGTGGTACTCAATGGGAGAGCTGGTCCAAATGACCTAATCAGCTATTGCTGGAAACCAAAGTTCACTGTACAATTCTATATGTTAATGTCATATGCCAAGAGAGAAAATGCATAGATACCAGTAGTAGCCATTTAAGCACTGTAATAATATCCATCTTTATTCCATGAGTATAATATATATATATATATATATAAATCTTAACATAAGAAAATAATCTCTATGTGTAATATGTAACTATGGCTCTGATAGACAAACCTGGATGCACAGTATGAAGACACTTCTCATCACCTTCACTTGTGAGCCAGATAGTGTGAAATGAGAAGCAGAGATTTGAAATGTGTTGCAAAACTCTCTCAAAGAAAGTAGAGTGATATTCCCATGACCCAATCAAACCCATCTCCTCACAAATGACATTGGACTTACAATGTGTGGGATGTGCCTTTATTAAAATGAAGTTAATCCTAAGTATGTGGTCTTTCAAACATGAACTGTACTGTCACTGGCTCACTAGCTGTCGATCCACCAACAATTGCTCCATTTAATTAAAGGAAGATCCCACCACAGGCCAGCATTTCCCAGGTGGAGGTCTCTTGCAGACATAATCTTCCAACAGAGAATTTCCCTGGGAACCCAGAGGGAAAAGAAGAGGCTCTGGCAAAAAGGACTAAATACATAGCAACAGTGATAATATCATACACTGTCATGGTGCTATGTATTAGTCTGTGTCCTCAGCACTGTAAAAATACGAATTCATGTAATTCTCACATCTATATGGGGTGCTTTCCGTTTTCAGGTAATACAATAGGAATGAAGGTCACCATGGTGGAGCTGGGTTTGCATGCAGACAATCCTGACCCGGGGTCATGCTCACATCTCTACATTATCCAGAATGTGAGGGTGGGTGGAGAGTCCAGCTTAGGGAGAGAGACTGGAGAGACAGAAGAGTAAGAAGAGTGGGCAGAGTGGATCACTCTGGTGGTTCTGGGGCTCCCCTTCCAGGAGAGAAGAAGACAAAAATTATGTCACCATCAAGGAAGATATCCAAAGTCTCTGGCTTAAACCTGAGTATCTCCAGCTCTGGGACAGGTGGCTGGGCAGGCAAGACAAACTAAGCCAAGGACCCAGCTCTGAAGAGTTTCCTCGCCTGAGAATTCTGCAGGAGTTTCCCAAACCTCATGGCCACCTCTCATACTTTGCTCTTGTTTTTCCCCAGGACTGATGAGGGCGTTGTATCTGGTTTCCACTGGGGTCTAGAGAAGTCATCAGAGTGAGTGGAGAATGGGCTTCATAAAGTGGGAGATCTCCATGATTCTCCCCGGACTCCAAGATACCCAGAGAAGCCGGATGCCGCGTCCCGGAACCCCCCACCCCTGCTCCTCTGTGGGCCCTGACCTTGGGGAGACCTGAGCTGGTGAGGAGAGGATCAGGATGAACTGGGGCTGAGGAAGCAGGAGGGAAAGGGCAACCTTCAGGGCTCAACAGCTCCCCCCGCGGCGCCTTCGCCCAGAGCTGGGGTCTGCAGACCCCTCAGGTCATTTCTCCAGGCGCCGATGCCCTACGCCACCCTCCCCAGGTCCCCGTTCCTTTGTCCCCTCCCCAGCTCCTCCCACACAGTAAGAAGCTCTTGAGTGAGCGGCTCCAGGGCCAGGGTGGGACGTGGGAGGGAGCCCGGGAGGCTGGGTCCTTGCGGGGAGGCAGAGCGAGCACGTCCCGGAGACTGGGAGGATGGGGATCCCAGGGGAGTGGGCCGGGGTCCTAGGCTCCCTGCGCCTCTCCCGCCCGCAATGTGCCCGTTCCCAGGGTCCAGGCCCGGATTCCTGGGTACTTGGAGGCCACCGGACTCCACCTCCACCGCTCGAGCCCTGGAATCCTCAGTGGTGCCTTTGTGGGCCACACGCGGTTTCTGCGCTTCCACAGCCGCAACGAGGATCAGAGCGTGAAGCCGCGGGCGCCGCGGGTGCAGAAGATGGAATAGGACTGTGGGCGCCCTGAAGAAAGTTTTCGATGACCGCAGGGAATGTGTTACTGAGGGTTCCTGGGCCGGCACCACCCACCAGGGCCAGCCGGTGAGTGACGTCAGGCTCGGGACACAGGTGTCCCCCCAACCCCAGAGGGAGGGGCCGAGGCGTCAGCTGACCCCTCACGGGTGGGGGAGCACTGGGGAAATTTTGCTCCAGGTTTAGCCTTAAATCTGGTTGGTGACTGACTTCTGCTGTGACTAATCACAAAGGGAGGGAGGAGCTGAGGTGCGCGGGGCGAAGCGGGGTTTCTAGCCCTCCCTTGGGCTGACCGCTGGACAGGTTCAGGGCCCTGCACCTGCAGTTACTGCTTGGCTGCATGGTGGCACCATTTGAGAACTTCCTTAGGGGACACTTTCAGCCCCCTGCGACGGGGAATAATGTCCCTGAACCAGACGTAAAGACCTGGACAGCGGCGCGATCTGCGGCTCAGAGGATCAAGTGCACCTGGGAGAGGTTCTGGATCACGGAGACTGCAAGGGAACCCGTAATGGGTCACTACCCTAGGCGCAGAAACCCGCAGCATGGCAAGGAGACGATGCTGCTGGAAGGTACTGTAGTCCTCGGGGCCGCACTTCAGGACCTCCTGAAGCTGGAATTATGTTACCTGGAGGGGTCCCTATAAGAGGGAAGGAGGCCCTTATCATGCCGCTTCCTCCTCCTCCTCAGCATTTCTATTGTGGATCTGGGGATTCTGCCCAGGCTCCTAAGGCTGTCCTGAGGGTGGGTGGGTAGAAGGGACAGGGAGGAGGAGTGCAGGGAGGTAACTAGGAAAGGACAGCAGTTCCCCTTGTCAACAGTGATGTGTTTGTCAGTAGTGGTGTAGTTCACCAAGGGATCTGTCTCTTCCCTAGTCTTCTGTGCCCAACAATTAGAGATTACCTTTAACACAACCAGAAGATAAAATACCAGGAAACTGAATCAGCAGAGACACAGTGCGTGAAAGTACCACAAACGACTGCTAGTTTCTAATATCACAATGTAACATAGTATCAAAAGGTTGCAAAACCTGAGTGCAAATTAGAAAAAAAATCATAGACATTTTAAAACTGAAAAAGAATATCACCAACGTTAGAAGCATAATAGTAGCTTCACAGACAATGAGACACATGTGAAGAGAGAGAGAGCACTAGAGATTAGGTAAACTGTTTATCCTGAATCTACTTTTAACTTTGAAAATTTCTGCTGGACCTCTGGCAAGGAGGCTGAGAGCTGGGATTCTCATTAAATTTTTTCCACCTCTGAGACTCTCCTCAGAGCAGCCATCAGCACTTGTGACCCATCACTCAGGACCTAATGGGAAGGTCACCTTGAGGTGCCAGGCCTAGGGATTCTACCCAGGAAAGATCACGCTGATTTGACTGTGGGAGGGCAGACCACACCCAGGACGTATAGCATGGGGACCCCGGGCCTCAGGGGAATGGGACCTTCTAGAAGTGGGTGGCTGTGCTGGTGGCTTCTGGGGAGGAGCAGGAATCGCTGTGCTGTGTGCTGCATGAGGGGCTGTTCAGGCCTCTTATGCTGAGATGAGTAAAAATGGGTATAAGATGGAAACCCCTTCACAGAACTGGCAAGCAGGAGCTGTTCTGGACCCTATGACAGGGTCAGAGTTTTGACCTGCAGGTGGAGACCCCTCTCATTCCCTTCTCAGAGCCCTCTTCCCAGCTCATCCTAACCATCATGGAAACCATTTCTGACTTAGAGCTACTTTCTGTTCTAGTCCTTGGAACTGTGATGTGCAAGAAGTTCTCAGGTATGGGAGGCACTAGAATGATGGTTTTGCCCCATCTCATGTGTAGGGATCCCACTGCTATTGGGGGATTTGCCCAGTCACTTCTTCCTGTTCCTGGTGGGGCTGGAGATAGTGAACCCAGTCAAGCCACAAACCCTGAGAGGAAACCAGGCAAACAGGCAGACTAACAAGGAGGGCACTGCCTGTCAAGTGGCCAACAACCTCGATCAGAAGAGGTGAAGGGTGAGAGAGGAGGCTGCTGGGAACCAGAAGCTTGGCAGCCAGGAAGACTGGGAACGTTCAGGCTGACATTAGAGGATGGAGGCTGGAGACTCTGGGAGTCAGCTGTGCTGTTTGCTCTGAGCCCCAGGGTGCAGGGGAGAGTCCTTTACACCAGGGAGCTTCAGGCCTCATGACTGTTTCTGGACTCTGGACTCCCCTGATCCTCCATGAGAATTTTAAAGAGTGAGATAAGGGATCCAGGGCCCCAGGAATCGTAATTACTTTTACCAAAGAGATCATCCTTCCATTTCATTTATTATAAGATATGAAATATTAAATCAAACTAATACAGGATTAATGTGAAGCTAGCAGGTGTTTTGTCGATGGATTCCCCTGGTTGTTTCATTGGAGGAAGAAATGGGTCTGGCCCCATTCACAGATAAGAACAGCAGGGTAGCCATACACAGAGGACCTCAATACTGGGTGCCCCAACCCTGCAGGAAAGACCCTCCCTGCAAACAGATGTCCGGGAGGGTGACTGCAGGGTCCCATGCTGGCTTTTCCTCTTCTCCTGCGTTTGGGTTTACCTTCCTAATCTCAGCTAAGTAGCAATGTTAACCAGGTATCCAATGCCCTCAGGACCCCTCTGTACCATGACACCTAACAGGGTCTTCTGTCCTCAAAAGAACTTCAGGAGGGGTCTATACTATAAAAAGCAGCATGGAAGGGGCAGCAGGAGCAGCCCATCTCTAACCCCTGGAATAGAGAGAATGGAGCCACAGTCCTGTTCCTCGCCTATCCCATGGTCCTACCTCAAATACAGTCTCCTTCTGCAGGCTCTGCTGGGTCTTTTTATTGTCATTCTCGAGGTGGTGACAGGATCCTGGACACTGACGTGGTGCTCACATCTTGCTGAAATATGATCCCTCGGACCTGATGCCAACAGGAGTTGAGGACGAGGAGCAGCTTTGGGCTATAGGGGATCTTTGGATTTGAAGGTAGGGAACGGTAATGGGCTGCCCTAGTGCTCAGGGTGTTAAGGCTGAGAGTGGCTGAGCTGAATCTGGTCATTAACATGTTCTCCACAGTTTGAGAGCTGCCTTGTACAGACCAGCAAGAAACAGATTGTTCTCATTTCCCTGTGTCTCTGTGTACACCCTGACTTCTCTTCCCCTAGCTGCGCAGCTGATGAGCTCTGTCTCCTCCCAAGCATAGCACAGGGAGGATGGCAGGAATAAGCCCCGTTCCCCAGATGCCTCAGAATCCCTTCCACATAATCTCAATATCCAAGCCTGGGATCTCTCCCAGGACCATCATTTCTTTTCTTGGAATGAAAGGGTTTCAGGTTCTCCCTCCCAGATTTCCACTGTGACTCACTCACCCTAAATGATGTGTTGCTCTACAGCTATCTTCTGCATATCATTGATGGAAGATGCCATAAAACATTATAAGCCATTAATAAAACATGGAGGTTAGGATCTCTTTTTGGATTCTGAGGATCTGCTGTGCTGGGGAGAGAAGGGCAGGTGGAGGGCAGGTGCTGAGTGGTGTGCAGCCTTGCTCTGTGCTCAGTAAAGCTCCTACTGTGGTCATTTCTTGTGTATTTGTCTGGATCCCTCCATGTGCTGGGATTTGTGCCTGGTCTTTAGGGGCGGGTGCTGCTCCAAGTCGGAGGCCTCACACATCTCCAGGCTGAGCCTTTCTCCAAGTCCATGGAGGTCAGGGGCTGAGAATGGCCAGTCCCACTCCTGCCTTGAGTTTCACTTTATTATTTGGCATATTGTTATATGTTGATCTGATCCTTCTCAAAAGGGATGTATATGAGCATTATTTCGTAGGAGAGCCGCTATCATCCCGCCATGACCATGCTCTGTCCGTGACACCAGCATCCTGTGTACTTTGTTGTTGCTGTTCCCTAAAGACCCGGGACAGCCTCTGCACGTGGGGCTTCTCAGATGACACAGATTGATCTTTCCCACCTTTGCCTTCTTTCCTGCTCCATTTCCAAAATGCTTCTATTGCTTCCCTTTCATTGTAGTAAGTCAAAATTTTGAATTAAGGCCTGGGCACACTCGCTCACACCTATAGTCCTAGTACTTTGGAAGGCTGAGGCAAGGGGATTGCTTGAGGCCAGTAGTTGAAGACCAGCCTCGGCAACAAAGCAAGATCCAGTCTCTACTAAAACAAGCTGAATTAACATTGTGAATAGATGTGTTATTCCATAAATAAATTCTTGTCACTTCTTTTGTGGGAACACCCCGTGGTCGGGGTCTGGCAGGAAAGAGATGAGGCAGAAGGAAGACACATATTACAGAGGTGCTGGCAGGGCTAAGAAAGCCACAAGGGGGCGCTGAAGCTCCCTGGGACGATCTGTAGCAGGAAACTGCAACTCTGAGCTTGAAAGAGCAAGGAAGGGAGCAATTTCCAGAACTCAGGCAAACCTGCAGCTTTCAGTAGGGATAGTCCCGCATCCCTGGGGCTATAGGTAGAGGCCTGAAGTGATTACAGAACCACAGAGCTGCCCAGAGGGAGTGAGGGAATGAAAACCCTGAGTTACTTCTCCTCCCACACCCCCATCCCCTGGAGGTGTCTGTTATCATCCAAACCCAAGCAGAAGCCA
>NW_012101411.1:83844-88741 GCF_000951045.1 Mandrillus leucophaeus
CTCAGGTCGACGTGGATTTTACCGCTCCACACACTCTTGTGTTAAGGGCTAACTGTCAGTAGATCAGTGAGAGAGCAACTTTGATACAGAGGAAACCATGGCCTGAAATGGGTCAGCCCGGAAGAATTTAGTAGTAGGTTCTATGCTTCCCTCCAGAGCCTCATGGACGTAGGCAACTTTTTTTTTTTCCAACCACACACCCTAGGTAATGAAGAAAGCTCTCTGAACTGTGTCCTTGCTGGGCACACAGACACCTGCCACATGCACATGGTATAGGAGTCATGGCTGAGGCAGAGCGAGACTCCTATCTGAGGCCAGGAAAAGCTAATGACCCCACATTTGGTTCAGTCCTTGCGGGGTCCTGACTGGGGTGTGTGCCGCTGTGTTCCCACAGAAGCTTTGTTAGCCCTTTGGCTCTAAGATAAACAGGCAGATGTTATATTGAAGCCTTTGTTTCTCTTACACGGAGGCAACACTACTGCAGCAGAGCAAACCTTATTGTATCAGTGCATCAACCCCAAGTTCACGTTCATTACAGTAGGAAAAACTAACACGTGGTGAATTCTGCCTCCACAAGGCACAAAGACCTTGATCAGGCAACAGTGACCAGGATGGCCTCATATCCATGTCTTCTTGCAACTCAAGCTTTGCCTGGTCACCACCTCCTTGCCCCGACTCCTTGGACTTCAGCCCTCCAAGGACAGCCAGACATATGAAGGAAGTGCCAGGCACAGATGGCAGGCTGCACAATTGCTGGCCCCTGAGCGCCTGGAGAAGTTCTCAGGTCCTGGCTGGTATGGAGTTGTTGCTTCCATATTGGAGAAGGTCTGTGAGTCTGGGGCCAGACCCCATCTCACACTCTGAGATGATCTTAGTGATCAACCTGCAAGTATTTCTGCAGATTTCTTCTCAGGACAATTACTTTTTTTTGGACAAGTTTCTCTTCCTTCTCAGGGTTCAGCCATGACTGTTGGTGACCAAAGAAATGTTCACAAAAGGCAGTGATCTTTTCAATGCCAGCTTATTAATCCACCCTTTGCCACCTCCAGAGGTGGGAAAAGGCACCTTAATCCATGATCCAATAGTTCTTCCTGCCCTTAACCTCCTCACACACATTTGGACACTCGGAGAGTGTGGAGGGCACCCAGGGTGCATGGTGGCAGTGGAGGCCTTGGGAAAACTGGCCAGGAAGCCAAGGAATGCACCTCAGGTGACTAAATTTTTTTATACTTCTGCACTTGCTGGAGAATGACCCCAAAATATTTTTAAAGACAAATTCTTTGACTACCAACCTATTCAGCTGAGCCATGGACATGGAGCAGGTGAACACTGCCTTTACCTATGACATGCCTGAAGATTCTGAGACCTACTTGCATCAGGTGAGCTCCACATGCAGAGGGACCCCCACTTTCCCCCTCCTTACTTTCTGTATCTTTTCACACTTTACATCCTCATCCCTCCCTCTGGGAGTCTTCCCTCTTTGGGGTCTTCTAGTCCTACCCTCTGTCTCCTTCCAGATGGCACACGGCTTGGCCATCACGTTTGTATCAGATGAGAATGATGCCAGCATTCTCAGTATGGGCAGCATCTCCTTGAGGTCAGTGTTAGGAGCTGCCTGATGAGACAGGCGTCTCCTCCACAGTGAGTGCTGATCTCAGGAAGCCCTTTAGGTCCTCCTAGTTCCTTAGTATGTTTGTCTTCAATCCTGTCATGTAGGTCATGGGCACCTCATGCATAATGGACACTTGACTGGTTCATGCCCGTGGTCTTTCATGCTGTGTTGGGATTTTTTTCTGACCCTGATGTGGGGTATCTGTCTTCTCTCATCATACAACATCTCTTCCCCTACTCTCAAGTCTGTCCTCTGAACCCGCACAGTACACCAGCATCTGCATGTGTGCCATGTGTTCATGTCTCATTTTCAGCTTTTCATGCCTTATTCTGACCATGCCACATTTTCCCCTCAGTTGAACAGACACGATAGGGGACTCACCCATTCTGGAATGTGACCATCTGCCCTTCAGGAGAGGACAGCAGTGTGGGTGGTACATGGCACCATATTCAAGCTTACATACATGGCATTGGATGTCGGGACAAGGAAAAATACTGAGGCACTGTGTGCATGTTATTTGTGCAAGAGAACGTAACTCCTTGACCCTGAAATCAGGACAAGGAGTGGAGTGTGTGATAAGGAACACTGAAAACAGCCTCCTGAGAATGTGGTTTGAGTGCTTTTACAAGGTCACAGGTATCTCATGACCCAACCTCAAAAAGCCATCTAGTGGATATTACTAGTTTAACAAGCCCTTTCAGTAAATACTTGGTGGAGGGATGCTGGGGCACTCTCTCAGAAGAGTTGTCCCCCGTCCCGCTCAGCTGGAATTGTCTGAAAACTCATTCTTGGTGTTCAGTGCAAGATATAAGCTTTGCAAGCAGAGTAGAGGTGAAGGAGACCGTACTACCCCCACCCCTGACATCGTCTTCCCCCACCCCCTGGCTTCCCTCTTCTGCATCAGCACCACTCCTGATTGTCAGAATGTTTAACATAGCTAAACATGAAACACAAGTGCATCTGCATTATGTGTGCGTGCTCTCTCATTTTATTGTATTTGGGGTGAGGTTATTTTAGGGCATGGTCCAGGGTAAATTCCTGTAAGGCCTGGGTGCCCTGCTGTGAGGTCAAAGGGGGATGGGACTAAGACTGCAGAGCCCTGACTCCCCAACTACCTGCCAATTAATTGCCTGCCCTTTGTGGAGGTCTCTTCTGCTTTCCCTGGCCTGAGAGAGGCTGGGGTGTTTCTGATCCTGGGGTTCCTGTGGGGGGCGGTGGGCAGTATTTCCAGGGATGGAGGGTGCAGGGGGCATTGGTGGGAAGCTGGGTGTCTGCTCCCAGGTTCTCTCAGTGCCTCTTCATCTGTTTTGTCAGCTTTTGGATCTTGAGCACCAGTGCCTGGGCCCACCACCCTCTCCTGCCCTTCCAGCAGGGCCTGGTCCAGCTCCAGCTGCTGCTCTAGCAGTTCCTCAGCTTTGGCCAGCTCAGCTGTGCTGGGGGCTCAGGATCCTGGTAAGAGGGAGTGGGGGAGGGAGCATCAGCCAGGGAAGGGGGCTGAGGCCTTAGGAAGGTGTGTTGCAGGGTCTGGCTGCAAGTGAGGAATTCAACCTCCCTTTCTCTTTTTCCAACCCATTAGCTTAAGTCCACCAGTGCCGAGAAGTCCAGGGAACTCCCTGTCTTGGGCATAGGCTTCTGCAGGGCAGGTAGAGATCGCTGGATCAGGGATTATAACTGGATGCCTTCAACAAGGATATGCGGTCACTGGAAAAAGATGACTGACTGTCCCTCCCCACTAAGAAATAATTAACTGTTCGATGAGGAGTTATTCCTGTTCAACAAAATCTCTGGACTGTGCTGCTCTGAAGGGGCTGAGGTCTGAGCTGGGCTAGGGTGGGAAGGAGCTGAGAGCTGGAAATAGGCAAAACGCTGCAGGGGTGAGGGTGGTGAAGGGTGGGATTGAGAGGCTTCCCCCCACTCCTGTGCTGACCCCCTTCACCTCCTCCACTCGCGCCCTTGCAGTGACATGGGAGCTGGCCTTATTTTCCCACTGCCTCTGAAGCTGTTTGCTCTTCCATGCTTGCCTTTGGGCTCTGGGAGTAGCATGTTTAGGAGCCGTGGGGTCCCAGGGACCAGGAGGGCAGGAGGGGAAAGAAACAGCACAGCCAGAGCCAAGGGAGAAGGAGGCAGTGGCAGGTGAGGCAAGGAGCTGTTTGAGCCACTGAGCAGCCACCAGGAGCCGGCTCTCTCCAGGCCTGTCTTCACTTCAGTGCCTGGCCCTGCCCAGAACCCTACTCCCGCTCTGCTCTCAACCTGGCCTCAGACAGGATCTTGAAAAACTCCTATTCCTAATGTGAAAAATGTTTCTACCAGTTTAGGCAGAACTTGCTTTAGAGCACTGGTGCCCAGCCTTCCACAGGTCGTGTCTGTTTTTCTTGACACTGTGTCTTTTTTCATTTATTCTTCTGCGAGGAAGGAATTATATCACTGGTTTGCGGATGAGGAAATTGGCTCAGATGGGTTCATTCAGCACTCACCCACTGGCCAAGTGTCTGCTTGCTGTCTCTTATACACATCTAGATGTGTATAAGAGACAGAATGTCTTTGATGGAGCAGTAAAAAATTTATGTTCATTAAATTTTGATCCTTGAGTACATGTCTTTAATATTCTTTGTTTGAAAATGGGAAATACGCATAACACGCTTATTGCGCAGATAAGCAAGATGGTAGCCTTGAGAAAGGGCACTTGTGTGACTCAGTTATGAATTCAAACAGCAGATCTCATTCACCCACTGAAAGACAATTGCATTATTTTGAGTTTGGGGGTATTATGAATAAAGCTGCAAGAGTATTTGTGTACAGGTTTTTCATGAACTTTAAGTTTTCCCTTGTTTGAAATAAGTGCCCAGGAGGGCAATTGCTAGTCATATAGTAAATTACATGTTCAGTTTGAAGAAAAATGCAATATCCATTTCCAGAGTGGCTGTACCATTTTCAAATACATCCCTACCAGCAATATAAGAGTGAGCCAGTTTCTCTGCATCCTTGCCAGCACGTGTTGTTACCTTTATTTTGTATTACAGCCATTCTCATCATTGCAGTTTTAATTTGTATTTTCCTACTGAATAATGATGCTGAGAATCTTTTCATCTGCTTGTTAGTCTGGTGCTTATCCTCTTCAGTGAAACATCTGTTCATGTCTTGCTCATTGACTATTTTGTAATTGGATTTCATTTTTTACTGTTGTTTTTACATTTCTTCATATATTCTGAATACAGTCTTTACAGAATATGTTGTCTGTAAATATCTTCTCTCGTTCTGTAGCTTGTCTTTTTAGCTCTTCACAGG
>NW_012101411.1:89076-91746 GCF_000951045.1 Mandrillus leucophaeus
TGAAGGGCAGTCACATTCCAGAATGGGTGAGTCCCCTACTATGTCTGTTCAACTGAGGGGAAAATGTGGCATGGTGAGAATAAGGCATGAAAAGGAAGAAGTGAGGCAGGAACACATGGCACACCTGCAGAGGCTGGTGTACTGTATGGGTTCAGAGGACGGAGTCGGGAGTGGGGGAAGAGCTGTAATATGATGAAAGAAAACAGAGACCCCACATAAAGGTCAGAAAAACATCCCAATACAGCATCAAAGACCAGGGTGCATGAACCAACCAAGTGTCCATTATGCATCAGGTGCCCATGACCTACATGACAGGATTGAAGACAAACATATTAAGGAACTAGGAGGACCTAAAGGGTTTCATGAGATCGGCACTCACTATGGTGGAGACGTCTGTCTCATCAGGCAGCTCCTAACACTGACCTCAAAGCGGTGCTGCCCATACTGAAGATCCTGGCATCATTGTCACCTGACACAAACATGATGACCAAGCCCTGTGCCACCTGGAAGGAGACAGAGGGTAGGACTAGAAGACCCCAAAGAGGGAAGACTCCCAGAGGGAGGGATGAGGATGTAAAGTGTGAAAAGATACAGAAAGTACGGAGGTGGGAGAGTGGGGGTCCCTCTGGGTGTGGGGCTCACCTGATGCAGGTAGGTCTCAGAATCCTCTTGCATGTCATAGGTAAAGGCAATGCTCATCTGCTCCCTGTCCATGGCTCAGCCAAATCAGTTGGTAGTCAACAAATTGGTCTTATCTTTTGGGGTCATTCTCCAGCAAATGCAGAACTGTAAAAAAATTTAGTCACCTGAGGTGCATTCCTTGGCTTCCTGGCCAGTTTTCCCAAGGCCTCCACTGCCACCATGCACCCTGGGTGCCCTCCACACTCTCCAAGTGTCCAGATGGGTGTGAGGAGTAAAGGCCAGGAATAACTATTGGATGGTGGTTTGAGGTGCCTTTTTCCACCTCTGCAGGTGGCAAAGTGTGAATTCATAAACTGGCATTGAAGAGATCACTGCCCTTTGTGAACAGTTGTTTAGTCACCCACAGTCACGGCTGAGCCCTGAGAAGGAAGATAAACTTGTCTAGAAAAAGTAATTGTCCTGACTCTTAAATAGACTTTCTGGTCTGCGTTTTATTTCAAGTGTCTGGGAAGGGATAGAGTGTGAGGTTCAGGAGAGAAGGAGAGGTCTGTCTTGATGCCTTGGCACAGCACAAAGAAATCTCCCCTCCTCCCCCACATCTCCCTGTCATTTCTCAGTGAGGGACAGATTCACAGCAATACAGAAAGGGCTGGGAAGAGATGGGGGATATCTGGGGCCAGTGTTCAGGGGTTGACCCTGTGGGGGACACCTGCCTGCAGAGTTAGAGCCCACATGTGATGATGTAGCGCTGAAGGGTGATATCAGGGAGGGGATGGAGAGTGCTTTGTGGTTTCCTAATTATGAAGAGTAGAGGTCAGCCTGCTTCTTGGGTGAAGTGACTGCTGGGGAGATTGGATTGAATTAATGAAGAATAAATGAACAGGGAATGAGGATGAGTAAAGCAAACATTGGTATCTCCTGCCATCAGTTCAGACTGATTGGGGAAGTGGGAGAGTTACTGACCCTGTTGCGTGATTCCTCCTAACTTCCTGGTCTTGGGGGCACAGGTGGGTGGTGCTGTTCTTGGTCAGGGCAGCCTCAGCTCCACCCAGGTAAGGCAGTGGAGGCAGAGAGAATTAGGGGAGCACCTGTGAAACAGACCAAGGCAGGTGGGAACCCTCTGTGCAGCAGGAGTGGATGCAGGACCTGCCTGGAAGCAAGAGGATGAGGGAACCTAGCTGGGTCCTGTTCCCTGCCTGCCTGTGTTCACAGGGTAACCAGTAAGGGAGCTGGGGTAGGGAATTCGTTCATAAGCTATCTATCCAGGGATGTGTTTATAGGCATATTCGTTCATGTTTATATTCAGGTTTATTGTCACACAGACATTTGTCCATGCATGTTTTATGTTTAAGTTACTTTAGAATGGCTCAGTCACAAAATCTTAATCTCTTCATTCCTGCTGCCTCTCTCTACACACACATACACAGACACACACACACGCTATGCAACATATCTCCCTGTATCTACAAAAAGAGATATTACTTTATTTTACAATTTTTAGATTCGTATGTATTCATGGGGCACAGGTGCAGTTTTGCTACACTGCTATATTGAGTTGCGGTAAAGTCAGGGCCTTCAGTGCATCCGTCACTGCAGACAGATACATTGTACCCAACAAGAAACCCCTCTGTTATACACCCACCGCCAGCCACCCTTACCCTTCTGAGTCTCTATTGTCTATCATTCCACATGCTGCTCTCATGTATATAAAGAGATATTAATCTAATATATCAGAGTGATAAGTTGAATTTTACTGCACTATTCTTTCAGCTTCTTGGCACATTTGAAAATTTGTACAATTACAAGTTGGAAGAATGAGGGGAAAAAGAGAGAGAGAGAGCGCTGAGTTGGAATAGGTTAGGGGTTGTGTCCCACTAGGAACCATAATTGATCTTTGCCATTTTGAAGGTGTGTCCCCTGAGCTGCCTTCAGAGAGTCCAGGAGGGAAACCTGTTTTCATAGTAATACCAAGATGCCATCTACCTGTTTCATTATGTTAACTTTTCCATGAATGCTGCAAATGCCATG
>NW_012101411.1:92301-93482 GCF_000951045.1 Mandrillus leucophaeus
TTCTTCATATATTCTGAATACAGTCTTTACAGAATATGTTGTCTGTAAATATCTTCTCTCGTTCTGTAGCTTGTCTTTTTAGCTCTTCACAGGTCTCTCACAGAGCAACAGTTTTTAGTTTTGATAAGATCCAATTTATTAACCTTTTCTTTTATGGATCATACTTTCGGTGTTATGTCTAAGAACTACTTGTCCAGTCTTAGTTCTGATGACTTTTTCTTCAAAGGTTGTAATCAAAAATTTTTAATTTATTATGTATTTTAGAAAAAAAATCTTGCCTAGGCTGTCCTTGAACTCCTGGGGTCAAGGAATCCTCCCACCTCAGCCTCCCGAGTAGCTGAGAGTACAGGCCTGTGACACGACGCCTGACTCAACGTTTGTAATTTTAAGTGTGTGTTTTACATTAAAGCTTTTGATTCATTTTGAGTTATTTTTTTTAATAAAGATGAGGTTTGGGCTAAGGTTATTTTTTTCCACTGTGGTTGTCCAGTTACTCCAGCACCATTTGTTAGGAAAGCTCTCCTTCCTTCATTGAATTGCTATTGTGCTTTGTAAAAGTCAGTTGAACTTATTTGTGTATTTTGCTCATTTTTAGTTGAGTTGCTCGTCTTCTTACATTGAGTTTAATAACTTGTCACATTCTGGATACAGGTTCTTCATCACAAATGTAATTTGTGATAAATTGTGAAATATTTTCTCCCAGTCTACGGGTTGCCTTCTCATATTCTCGACATCTTTGGAGAGCTGGAGTTTTAAATTTTAACTAAGTCCAATTTCTCTCTCTCTCTCTCTCTTTTTTATTTGTAGATCATGCTTTTGGTATTTTATCTAAGAATCTTTTGCCTAACTACCCAAAGTCACAAACATTTTTTCCTGTATTTTCTTTTAGAAATTGTATAGTTTTGCCGGGCATGGTGGCTCACGCTTGTAATCTCAACACTTTGGGAGGCTGAGACAGTTGGATCACGAGGTCAGAAGATCGAGACCATCCTGGCTAACGCGGTAAAGCCCATTTCTACTAAAATCACAAAAAATTAGCCGGGCGTGGTGGTACTTGCCTGTAGTCCCAGCTACTCAGGAGAGATAGGACAAATCTGAACTGCTGAGTTCCATTTCTTTACACAAGAAAGCACACTTTACAGCCTCAAACTGCCAACAATGCACAAGGAGATGTCCGCCTC
>NW_012101411.1:93532-94089 GCF_000951045.1 Mandrillus leucophaeus
TCTGCGAGGAAGGAATTATATCACTGGTTTGCGGATGAGGAAATTGGCTCAGATGGGTTCATTCAGCACTCACCCACTGGCCAAGTGTCTGCTTGTGCCAGCTGTGGGTCAGATGTACTCAAGGCTCTATAGCTAACTGGTGGAAAGGCCTGGAGGGCTCATATTCAGGTTCACTTAACTCGAAAACTCATATTGACCTTACTGAAGTACTGATTCCCCCTTTGCAATCCATGCCACAAACTTCATTGTCTTATTTTAAGAAATTGTCACAGAAGCCTCTAGGAACCACCCTCCTGATCAGCCAGCAGTCATCAACATTGAGGCAGGACCCTCCCCCAGCAAAAAGATTAAGATGAGCTGAAGCCTCAGACGATCGTTAGCATTTTCAGCAATAGAGTAATTTTAAATTAATGTATCTGCATAGTTCTTTTACACATAATGTTATTATACATTTAGTAGGCTACAGTAGAGTATAAATATAATTTTTATATTCACTGGAAAAACAAAAATTTGTGTGACTTGCTTTGTTGCCATGGTCTGTGATCTGAAACCAAATC
>NW_012101411.1:95220-103113 GCF_000951045.1 Mandrillus leucophaeus
GGACAAATCTGAACTGCTGAGTTCCATTTCTTTACACAAGAAAGCACACTTTACAGCCTCAAACTGCCAACAATGCACAAGGAGATGTCCGCCTCAGAAGAAAACTTTGATAGAAAATTGAAATAGTCAATTAAAGCATTGGTTGTCTAAAAACTGCCAAAATAATTATTGGGCAATATAAACATGAAGGACTGGCTTTTATATCTCCATGAATGCGCTCACTGTCAACATGGGTGGAGCTGCAAGAGTGACTCCACTAGGTAGCTCCCTCTCTTTGTCCTGATGGATCAGGATGATGCTGTTATGACTATACATACAATTCTTCCTAAGGGGAGACGATGCTGGAATAATGACTACACTTCACCTCAAATTTCTTTTTTTATATGTGATGCCGTAGTATCAGGAATAGGGATGTAAATAAAAATGCCAGAAACAGGAATTATCCGTAAGCCAAAAATCATAACTATACTTTTATACCTTTATGTAAGAATTCTCAAGCATTCATTTCACCTGGCAAAGTTAGTATTAACAGTAAGTAGAGCTACATAGTCTGGTGGTCAGATAGCCCCCACTAGTTCCTTACCTATGTAACCTACCCTCTATGATCAAGAGTAGACTTAGGGAAGACATTCTAGAATACTACTGCTGCCTGCGATCTAGACCAGCACAGCAGACAAACCAAATGTCACTTCCAAACCTGGAAAAGACTGATATAAAGGGACAGAGGGAGGAATAGTGGCTGAGGGTAAGTGAATAAGTCAAAGGGTTATATGAGGAAAATTCAATATTAGTTTAACTCCTCAAAGATGGTGTGAGCAAGACAGATATTTTCTCTTAGGTCAATTATACTGGATGCCTGAAAGTGTGAAGCCATATGTCCCTGAGATCATTCTTGTTTTTGGAACTTGGTAAGATTGAGTGGTGTCTGCAAACCTGAGTGACGTCATTCTGGGAGACATATTCTTACAAGAGGATGGTGAACTGTTCTAATTTTGAATGACTAAAGGAAACTCTGATAACATGACAATACCTCTTTACTGTTATAATCCTTTTTCCTATAAAAGATATGTAGTCAAAGAAAAGCGGGTAATCTGAAGTATAACAAAAACATTTAGTCTTTGTCCCTTGTTTCATCTAAAAACTTAGACTCTTGAGTGATAAGAGTGTTTTTAGAGTACTGATGAGAAAACTCTTGTCTGAGCAGATCCTGGATATCTTGAGAATTGGGGCTGGCTGCCAGAGACACATACCTGTGATGAGAAAGTTGTCTTATTCCATATTGTGTTGCTTTAAAGAAATGTCTGAGACTGACTAATTTATATAAACAAGGTTCATGTGGCTCAGGATTCTGATGGCTGGAAATGTTTGAGCATCTAGTGAGGGCCTCAGGCTGCTTCCACTCATGGCAGAAGGCAAAGGGGAGCTGGTATGTGCAGAGATCACATGGTAACAGAGGAACAGAGAGAGTAGCAATTTGCCAGGCTCTTTTTAACAACTAGTTCTCATGGAAAATAATAGAGCAACAATTCATTCACTCCATAGAGAGGGCAGTATCTCTCTGTTGATAAAATATTGGTCCCCATGACTCAAACACCACCCATTAGGCCCCACGTCCCACAATGGGCATCAGATTTTAACATGAGGTATCAGGGGATAAATATTTATACCACTGCATCCTGTCCCTAGTCAGTCAAAGCTCGTGTTCTTCTCACATTGCAAAATACAATAATTTTCTCCCAAATATCCCAAATGTGTTAGGTTGTCCAGCATCAACTCAAAATTCCAGAGTCTCGTCTGAGATTCAAGGTAAGTTCTTTAAGCTTTGAGCCTACAAAATTTAGAAAAATGTTATTTACTTCCAAAATATTAATACAAGAGTGGAAGAGACATTTCTTATACATTTCCATTCCGAAAGGTATAAATGGGCCAAAAGAAATGAATGCAGTTTCCTCACAAGTTTGAAACTCATCATGGCAGACATTAAAAACTTAAAGCTCTAAAATAATCTCCTTTGACTCTATATTTTGAATCCTGAGAACACCGGCTGGTGCATGTGCTGGGCTCATAATGCCATTTGCAGCCCCACATTTATGGCTTTGCTGAACATAACCCATATAGCTGCTCTCATGGGTGAAACCTGAATGCCTATGGCTTTTCCAGGCTGAGGTTGCACATTGCCAGTGGCTCTACCATTTAGTAGTCATGGCAGGGATCCTGCTGCTGCAGCTCCACTAGGAATTGTCCTGGGTATTAAATTTCTCCTTTAAATATCAGTTCTAGTTTCTTTGCTCACACATATGTGCATAGGTTATTACAAGTAGCCAGGCCAAATCTTGAATACTATGCTGTCTAGAAATTTCTTTTGTCAGATACCCTTAATCATCACTCTCAAGTTTAAAGTTCCACAGATCCCCAGGGAGGGGGCAGAATGCATCCAAGTTCTTTGCCAATGCATGACAAGTGACCTTTACTCTAGGCCCCAGTAAGTTCCTCGTCTCCATCTAAGACCTCATCAGTCTGGACTCTATTGTCCATATCACTATCAGCATTTTGGTCACAACAACTTAACAAATCTCTACAAAGTTCCAAATTTCCACTCATTTTCTTGTCTTCTCAACTCTTCAAACTCTTCCAACTTCTGCCTGTTACCCAGTTCCAAAGACATTTTCACATTTTCAGCTTCCTTTATAGTAATACACAACTCCTGGTGCCAACTTTCTGAATTAGTTGATTCTCACACTTTTATAAAGAAATACCACAGAGCTGGTAATTTATAAAGAGGTTTAAATTGGCTCATGATTCTTCAGGCTATACAAGAGTATGATTCTGGCATCTGCTTAACTTTCGAGAGGGCCTCAGAAAACTTTCAAGCATGCTGAAAGGTTAAGGGGAAGCAGGCACGACTGACTTGCCTGGAGCAGGAGGGAGAGAGAGCAGGGAGGTGCCACACACTTTCAAACACAAGATCTTGTGAGAACTATCACAAGAACAGCATCAAAGAGATGGCTCTAAACCATTCATGGAGGATCCATCCCCATAAGCCAATCACCTCCCATCAGGCACCACCTCCAACATTAGGGATTACAAGTGGACATGGGATTTGGGTGGGGACAGAGATCCAAACGATACCAGGGGTCATAGTGGACATGAGGGTGGGCTGGTCTCCCTGCGTCTCACCTGTCACCAGGGACACAGACATATTCAGACGCCTTGACAGAAAGAGAAGCCAGAGGCCCTTGAAGTCTCAAAGAGGAGCCATGAACAAATCTTGCATCTCAGTCCCTCACAAGGCAGTCTTAGAAAAAAAATAGTCGTGAACAAATTCAAGTCAGTCATGGTAAGTGGTGACACTGAACAGCCCAACACATTGAAAAATTCCAAATCAAAGAAGCTCCAGAACCCAATTGTGTCCCATCTACCCCAACTCCTCCTTCACTTCAGGCCCTCTAAGGTGTCACTTTTACAAGCCTTGAGGGACACATCAGAGCCCTGGATACTGTCCCTGTTTGGGGTGGAACAAAAACAAAATCTGGTCAGAGCTCACAGGTGATGTGACTAAAGGAGGAATTGTGGGGTGGGTGAGCTCCCCCATGGGCTCCTGTCTACACTATCCCAAGGATCTCAGGGATCACTCTCCCACCCCTACCACACTTACATGAAGTCTGAGCACGGCTGCCTCCTTTTCCATCTGTGGAAAGAAAACAAACTGTGAGAGGCCAGGGAGGAGGCAGGGCCATGAGATCCCAGAGGAGTTTCCAGAACTGTGACTGCAGACCCAGGTCAGGATCAGGAAACCCGAGGGAAGAGGATGTGTTGAAGCTGGACCAATTGTCCTCCTGAAGTCTGTTCTTAGCAGGGAACTTCCCCTGACTTGTGACTGCAGAGAGTCAGGTTCCCATGACCACAATCAAGGTGATATATTTGTCCTTCAACATCATAGGTGCTTTACAAAAGAGTAAGAGTTGACAGGGCATCTGAACTGGGTAAATGTGCACGGAGATGGTGCCTCACAACTGGCAGGAAATGAGCCAGCTTCCATCTGGGCTTGAAATCCACCAATGGAAGAAGAAAACTTGGAGCTCAACTCTTTCCTACCTGGGCTCTTTTTCTTCCACATCACAGCAGCGACCACAGCTCCGGGGATAACAGCACCAAGAACAGCCAGGACAGTAATGATGCCCATGATGGGGACTGTGGGCTGGGAGGATGGCCCTGAGAAAGAAGGCGAATGTGAGGGGCCCTAACCCTCATGCCTCAGCCCTGAGCCTGGTGAAGGGCTCCAGAAGGGCTTCTGCTTACCCTGGGAAGAGACATGACGCCTCATTCGTCTCCTTACCCCATCTCAGGGTGAGGGGCTCTGGCGGCTCCTCAGGCTGCACATGGCATGTGTATCTCTACTTCCCCCCAGAAGACACCACCACAGTTGCCTACTTCTGGAAAGTTCTGTACCCTGCAGGTCTAGTCCCCAGAAGTGTGCATCCTAAATTTGGTCCTCTCCATTCCTCTGTTGGGTCATTGTGATCTCTACAGGGTAGAAGCCCAGAGCCCAGCACCTCAGGGTGGCCTCATGGTCTGAGATGGGGTGGTGGGTCACACGTGTCTTTGGGGGATCTGAGGGGAAGGGTCAAAAAAAATCAGGCACTTTGCATTCCATATGGGACACGCCAGCAGCACCCGTATGACCATCCTGAGAATGGACGGGACACCCGGGGTGGGGAAGGGAGCACAGAACCCAGACACCAGCCTGGACACAGGCAGTGTCCAGGATAATCTCCTATTTCTTGGAAAGTTCTAGTCTCTGGTGCAGGAACAGAGATTTCTGGCCCTGGCCTGAGTGGAGACCGAGGGACTCAGAAGAGCTGGAATCAGACCAACAGATACACATTGAGTGTGAGGCAGATAACAAAGGCTGAGAGGAAAATTCCTGGTGCCCAAGGCTGCTGCGGGGTCAAAGGGGACAGCTGATCAGTATTCCAGGAACTGGCTTCCCCTCCTTTCCCTCAGAGACTTCATTCCTTAATTGTCCCAGAGTGCAGGGCGGGCCCTCAGTCATTCTCTGGTATGGGATCTGAAACCCAGGAGGAGTCTTTTTCCTCAGGACAGGAGGGAGAGGGATGTTTTAGCGTTGGTCCCATTTCCTCCCCTTCTTTTGGAAGGTGGGTCGGGGAGATCTGCAGGAGATCAGGGAGGTACCCCGTGGCCGCTGGTACCTGCGCACTGCAGCGTCTCCTTCCCATTCTTAAGGCCTTTGCTGAGCCGCTCTGGCCGCCTTCCCTGCGGGTAGGTTTTCAGCAGCTCTGCATGTTCCTCCGCCAGGGCATCTGAGCCGCCTTGTCCGCTGGGGTCCAAGAGCGCAGTTCCTGGTTTTGGACGAGGTAACTGGCGCCGTCGTAGGTTATGTTCATACTCGCGGAGGAGGCTCCAGTCTGGGTCCAGGTCACAGTTGTGTATCCATTAGAGGGTGTGAGACCGTGTCCTCGGGTCGCTGACAGCCCAGGCCACTGAGCCCCGCCTCTACCCCGACCAACCTCCAGGGATTTGGGCCTGAACTGAAAATAGAATCGGGTATGGGCGCTTGGGGCTCCTGTCGGGTCCAGGGTCTCCGCGGGTCCTGCAGCCTCGGGGTGGGTCTCCGATTGTGCTACCGTAGGTAGCACTCACAAAGCTAAGTTTTACTTTCCCAAACTATGTATCTGTAACTCTGGTCTGTTGTATTTTTAAGCTATCTTTACTTCATAGTCCTAAGTTTGTGTGTGAGTCCAGGACATCACGAGTCCAGGACATCACAAGACAAAGCACAATGTGTTGCCATATATTGCAACCGGGAGCCTGTACAGAATTTAATC
Source organism: Mandrillus leucophaeus (assembly GCF_000951045.1). Lineage (NCBI taxonomy): Eukaryota > Metazoa > Chordata > Mammalia > Primates > Cercopithecidae > Mandrillus > Mandrillus leucophaeus. The sequence goes on from NW_012101411.1 coordinate 101,067, forward strand.
ACCTCAAAATTGCAAGTGCTCAATGCAGCCAAAGTGCCCTTCACCAGTGCTCATGAACAGCCTTTGTTTATTTATTTGTTTATTTATTTCTAGGCAGGATGTCACTCTGTTACCCTGGCTGGAGTACAGTGGCACGCTCATGACTCACCGAAGCCTCGACCTCCTGGGATCATGAGACCAATGCTCCTCCCTCAGCCTCCCAAGTAACTGGCACCACAGGCTTGTGCCACCACTCCTGGCTAATTTTTCCAAAAAATTATTTGTAGAGATGAGGTCTCCCTATGTTGCTATGGCTGTTCCTGAACTCCTGGGCTTAAGTAATCCTCAGCCTCCCAAAATGCTGGTATTACAGGCATGAGCCACAGTGGCTGACCCATGCACCTGCCTGTTTTTATGAATTATTCACATCTAAGCTATGTGCAGGTTTTACTGGGACACTTGGTATTCTTTTTTAACCTGTTTCACACAGGGAGTTAATTAGTTTTTACACAGTCCCACAGAATGTATTGAAGACCAAGGTGCAAGTAACACTGTGCCAAGTTCTGCGGATAAATGCATTAAAAATCTATAAAACACTATGTTTAAATCTGAGAATTCCACTGCTTTAGAATTCTTTCTCTGTCTTCCTTTGTCTCACCTCCTGCTTCTCCAGCCCTTCTCTCTGTCCCTGTCATCCCTCAGGCCCTCCTCTCCCCTTAGTATCTACCACCCTCTCACTACTGAATTGTGTCCCTAGCTCTGTCCCATCTCCTGCTGCTCATGACTGTTCTCCCCACAATGGTCAGTAGTCCTGCTGATGTGAGTCAGATTGTGTCATTTCTTCACTTAATACCCTCCAATGGCTCCATCTCACTCTCAAGAAGCCTCTAGAATGGAAAGCACAAGCACGGGGTCTTTGGGTTGTTTTGTTCAAAGTTGTGTCTACGGAATATAAAAGCATATCTGCCACATAGTAGGCGCTAAGTTAATTTTTGTTGAATGAATGAATGAAATATGATTATGTTAAAAATTGTATCACACAAAACTCACAAAATGAAAAATGCAAAGCAAGTTAGCGAACATTTGGTTTCATGCAGCTACTGTGCATATCAGTTCGTAAATTCATTCCAGTGGAGAACATGTCATATGTTTAGCTGTTGAATCTGTTTATTACTTTTCTATTAGTACGTAACCAATTACCACAAACTTAGTGGCTTAAAACAGCGCCCATTTATTTGTCTACATTTCCTTCATCAGAAATCCAGGCCTAGTGTGACAGATTTTTTGTTCAGGGTTTCACAAAGCTGTACCCTCATCTTAAGACTGAGATTATTCCCCAAGCTTATATAGAGCTCATTGGCAGAATTCGGTTTCTGGCAATTGTAGGACTAAGATTCCTGTTTCCTTCGGGCTATCAGAGTAGACAGTGGGGAGAGTTTCTAATTCCTATTGGCCACCAGTGTTCTTTCCTCATGATCCCTCCATTTTCAAAGCCCACAGTGGAGGAAACCCCTCACACTGAACCCCTCTACACTGTAAGTCTCTGTTCTCAGGAAGAACCCAGTCCTTTTCAGAGCTTACCTGATTAGGGCAGTCCAAGCAGGATAATCCCCATCTTCAAGTCAACTGACTGGGGACCTGAAATCTATCTGCAAAACCCCTTCACAGCAGCACCTGCATTAGTGTCAACTGAGTAACTGGGGTAACGTGAGTAACCAAGGGTGGTTATTGGGGTGTCGTCATAAAATCAGCCTAGCATAGCTTGGATCTTCCTTTTGTGTTTAAATAGAACATACAAATTGGAGGTCAAAAAATAGGTCACTGTTCATGATAATAAAATATATCTCATATAGCCATGGACATTTTTCTTAAATATTAAAAGCAAATGACATGTTTGATATCTCATCATTAATTTAGAGCAAATGAAAAAGTTCAATGACAAGTCACCTAAAACTTAGCAGCTCAAATCAACAAATATTTATCACCTCCCACAGTTTCCAATGGTCAGGAATCCAGGAGAGGTTTCTCTGTGAGCTTCGGACTCAGGGCCTCTCACCAAGTTGCAGTC
>NW_012101411.1:103163-105529 GCF_000951045.1 Mandrillus leucophaeus
AGTCCAAGCAGGATAATCCCCATCTTCAAGTCAACTGACTGGGGACCTGAAATCTATCTGCAAAACCCCTTCACAGCAGCACCTGCATTAGTGTCAACTGAGTAACTGGGGTAACGTGAGTAACCAAGGGTGGTTATTGGGGTGTCGTCATAAAATCAGCCTAGCATAGCTTGGATCTTCCTTTTGTGTTTAAATAGAACATACAAATTGGAGGTCAAAAAATAGGTCACTGTTCATGATAATAAAATATATCTCATATAGCCATGGACATTTTTCTTAAATATTAAAAGCAAATGACATGTTTGATATCTCATCATTAATTTAGAGCAAATGAAAAAGTTCAATGACAAGTCACCTAAAACTTAGCAGCTCAAATCAACAAATATTTATCACCTCCCACAGTTTCCAATGGTCAGGAATCCAGGAGAGGTTTCTCTGTGAGCTTCGGACTCAGGGCCTCTCACCAAGTTGCAGTCCAGTTGTCATCCAGGGCTGAATCATCTGAGGGCTCAGATGGGCCTGGGGATTCACAAGACACAAGAATCTCTCACATGGCTGTTGGAAGAGGCTTCAGGTTCTTATTGTCTGGTCCCAGGAGGCCTCACTCCTAATCACATGGACCTTTCCACAGGCCTGCTTATGACACCAGCAGCCAGCTTCCCCCAGGGCTCATGATCCCAGAGAAAGAGAGAACCAAAGTAGAAGCTGCAGTGAATCTGGTGTTCTACACCCAGAGTCACAGATTATTATGTCAGCATTACTCTATCAGTTAGAAGTGAGTCATTAAGTCCAGGCCACACTCACAGGGAGGGAATGAAGCTGCACCTCTGGAAAGGAGGAGAATCAAAGAATTTATATGCATGTTAACAGCAAAATTAACATTATTGTTTCAGGATTTTGTAAATCAAATACTTCTTGTATCTGACTAATTTTCTTTAATAGCTTAAAATTCTTTTTTGTAATGATTAAAAATTTGAGACAGAGAAAGGAGATACAACAATATCTCTGATTTTTTCGCAAATGCCTTTAATATTAATGTTCTCTTTGATGAGTTGCAACAAAGTTACACGTCCCAAGACTTTGATGCCATGAAATAATGCCTTTAAAATCATAACTACCTTCGTTTTTCTTCAGAAGTTTCTAATTCAGTTTAAGAATGGCCAAAATGCAAATTTTCTTACGCAAGCATCTACAAAAATATTTGCCTAATCAGGGTGCTTTGCAGTTAGAAAATTGTGAGTCTCACATCTTTGCCTGTGTAACTAGCTTAGTTAGCATCATGACAGTGATTTGGTCTGATGTGGTAGATGGAAATGGTTAACTTCAATCTAGGAACAAGATTTTTCAGTAACTGGCTATTCAGTGAGCATCCTATGATCCGTTTAACATCTTTCACTGTGTTTTTTAATTAGATGTGACAGAAATGATTTGGACTCCAGTATGATTCTGAAAAACACTGTTATTTTGTGCTTCTAAAAGCAGCTCTTTTGTGTTTTCCATTCTTATTGCTCTTTTATTATTTTGCTCAACAATGCTTTTTCTCTATTCTGTAAAAGTTTAATTCACTTGTATGTGTGGTAACACATGAGTAACTTATCAAATTCTCAAATTCTTTGCAAGATACAATTGCCTTGCACATCAAATTGAACATTGTATATCAGAAAATGTAGAGAGTTGCCAATTAGCCAAGGATCAAATGACCTACTTTTTTCATGTTTTTCATGGCACCCTGGTCCTCTCTGTTACATGGCTCCTTACAATTGGCTGTGGCTTGTTTTTGTTGTTGTGGTTGTTGTTTGTTTGTTTGTTTTGAGATGGAGTATGGCTCTGTTGCCCAGGCTGGAGTGCAGTGGCACAATCTCAGCTCACTGCAACCTCTGCCTTCCGGGTTCAAGCAATTCTCCTGCCTCAACCTTATGAGTAGCTGGGATTACAGGCACCCACCAACACATCCAGCTAATTTTTGTATTTTTAATAGAGACGAGGTTTCACCACGCTGGTCAGGCTGGTCTCGAAATCCTGATCTCGTGATCTGCCAGCCTCCAGTTTGACCTTTTTTTTTTTTTTAACTTCACCGTACAAAGAACTCACACTCTATGTATTCTTCTGTGATGCATGTTGTGTGTAGGAGAGTTATCTCCGATGCAGCATGGTGTTTTTCCTTTTAATTCTTTTTTTTTGAGATGGAGTTTCGCTCTTGTTGCCCAGGCTGGAGTGCAGGGACACGATCTCACCTCACTTCTCAAAGTGCTGGGATCACAGACGTTAGCCACCATGCCCAGCCAGCTGCGGCTTTGTTTTACCAGGAGTAGTTATTGCTAAGGATCCTTGTGATGAACTTTGATGTTTTCTTTTGTCTTTCATTT
>NW_012101411.1:108679-109448 GCF_000951045.1 Mandrillus leucophaeus
GTACCCTCCACAAGTCCCACCCTGGGGCACAATATTGCTTTTGGCTTGGCTGGGATGAGGGAAGTTTTAGAGGATTCCCTTTGGGCTTCAGTACACTGACAGTCCTTACTCTCCAGACTAGGGACGCAGTGTGGGGGTGACCAAAGTTGCCAGTGCATCAAGGCCAATTATGCATGTGGGGAATGGGGACATAACCAGGACTGGGTTTATGGACCCAGTGGTCCCACTGTGGGCCACAGTGTGTCCAGGTTTATTTCCTGGCCTCCTTAAGCTCCACTGTGGATTCTGAATCTAAAGCTTGACTGAAGTCTAGGAATTGAGACTGGGATCACGACTTTGTATTTGGTCAAACACCCTCGGCCTCCTGCTCCTCAATTCTTGCATTCTCATCATAGATATGAAGCAGTGCCCTCGCTGGCCGCCCATCTGTTCTGACCCTGGGACTCCACCTTTTATTAACCTTCCCCACAACTCCTTGAGGGCCGAGCCCCCTCAGCTGCTACTCTGGGTTCTCACAGTAACCGTGTCCTCCATCTTTTGCAGGTCACTGCAAAGGAGTGTTCCTAAAACATTCACTCCTGACCCTGAGGGAGGCGGGTGCACCCACTCCAGGTCTCACATTCACCACAGAGAATCAAAAACTCCTCACATTCAAAACTGTCCTGGGCCACATGCAGCCCACGAGCCGTGGGTTGGACAAGCTTGCATCTAGAATGTATGTACCACAACGCCAGTAATTTTTCTATTTTTACTTTAGTGATGCTTTCTA
>NW_012101411.1:109505-110910 GCF_000951045.1 Mandrillus leucophaeus
CTGCTTTATACATCCATGAGTTTGGATTGGAGCCAGCGCTAGGATTACTACAACTCAGGGCAGGAAGATGAGTAGGACAGCAGAAGAGGAGCTCCCACAGAAGGTTACCTGTGATGAGAAACTAGGGAACCCATCCTCTCTGCAAATTTCAGAATCCGGTTCTTTAAAATGATTGGAGACAAGATGGAAAATACAATCCAGGAAAGAGCCCTGGGAGGAGGGCAAGATCTGGACAGGTCTGAACATTTATCTCTTGATAACAGAAGGAGATTTGTATGCAGGGACCGCCCTAGGTGACATCCAACTCCCTGTGATCACAGGTCTTGGTGGGACAAGGTTCTACTGAACGGCCAAGGACAATAAAGGAGCAAAGATGACTCAGCCAAGCAGTGACCACATAAAGCCCGTGGTGGCCGGAACACACACTGGGCACAGTCCCATCTACTCTCCTCCCCTGCAACAAATCAGCACAAGAAACAAGTGGACTCTGGAAGGTTCTCATGTCTTCCATTTATTTTGTCTCTCAAATTTCAGGAATCTTCTCCTTTAATTAACTCATCAACCTCTCATGGCAAGAATTTGAAAAAGTAAATTTATACTCAGGTTCTAATTTTAATAGGGAAGGAAGAAGTTACAGCTCAGTGCACCATGAAGTTGAGACAGAGATAGAGATATCCCAGCCCCACCTCCCTGGAACAGGAAAGATAAATGGGGGGGAAACACAGGTCAGCGTGGGGAAGAGGGTCATGGTGGACACGGGGATGGGGTGTTCTCCCCACCTCCTCACATTATGCCTACAGGAACACAGACACATTCAGGTGCCTTTGCAGAAAGAAAGTCAGGGTTTTTCAAGTCACAAAGAGAAGGCGTGAACAAATCTTGCCTCTCAGTCCCACACAAGGCAGCTGTCTCACACTATAGAAAAAATATTCATGAACAAATTCACATCCGTCACAGTGAGGAGTGACACTTTAAACAGCCCATCACATGCTCAATACATCCAAGTCAAAGAAACCCCACAGCACAGCTGCGTCCACTGTTCCCCCAACACCCCCCACACATCAGGCCCCCCAGGGTCTCACCTTTAAAGCCGTGAGAGACACATCAGAACCTTGGGCACTGTCACTGCCTGGAGGAGAACAAGAACAGGACCTGGTCAGACCCCTCTGGAGATGCGGCTAGAGGAAGAACTGTGGGGTTAGTGAGCTCCCCCCTGGGCTCCCAACCACAATATCCCAAGGATCTCAGGGATCAGCCTCCTTCATACTTACTTGCAGCCTGAGAGTAGCTCCCGCCTTATCTATCTATGAGAAGAAAATGTCCTGTGAGATATCAGAAAGGAGTCAGGGCCATAAGGTCCTACAGGAATCTCCTAGTCTTGGACCCCAGAGAAGTTTCCAGAAAT
>NW_012101411.1:111650-113572 GCF_000951045.1 Mandrillus leucophaeus
GGTGAGTGGGGACTTTAGAACCGGGACCGCGGCGACGCTGATTGGCGTCTCTAGAAACCCGACACCCAATGGGAGTGAGAACGGGGTCCGCGTCGTGAGTATTCCGGAAGAAGGACACGACGCAGGTTGTCAGAAGAAGAGAAACTGCCGAGATGGGGAATCCCCAACGCTGGGACTCCCCAATCCATACACCGCCTTCGGGGCCTGAGACCCTGAGAGCCACACCTGGGGCCCTGGGACTTCGCCCTGACTCCGCTCCTCCTGTGCCAAGCGCTCTGTCTCACTGTTTCCCTGAGTCTTGGCCCAGGAGCTGTCTGAGAAACCAGGGAGAACCCCTGGCATGGGCCCTGTCACTCTGCCTTCACTTTTCATCCCGGAATCTCCATCCCTGAACTGGACTCCCTGCCTCCCACTCCTTACCTGTCCCCCAGGACTCTTCTAGAAGAAAACTCACCCCACGGAGCTTTGTGCCAGAGACTGAGCTTACTCTGGGAATGAAGGTATAGAGACTTTTTGTTTGCTTTTTGGTTGTTGTTGTTTTTCTTTTTAAATCTAGAAAAGTTGCGCCTGAGTGCATGAGACAGAATAGAGATCAGTTTGCTGTTTGTTTATTAAATACATTGGGTTGTAGAATCTTGGTAACCCCCGAATGATCAGGAATCTATCTAATCGGTAAAAAATGTGACTTTGGCCCCTTGATTTATAGATGTGTCCGAAAGCGTTACAACAGGACTCACAAAGCTCCTAAATTTCACTTTCGCAAACAATGTATCTGTGACTCCCGCTTGTCGTATTTTAAATGTACCATCATTCCAGAGCTCTGAGTTTCTGTGTGAGTCCAGGATATTTCCTCAGTATAAACTAGCACACTGTGTTACTATATGTTGCAAAAAGCAGACATATAGTTTGCAGACTATATGTCCGCAAACAGTACAGACTATTCACCTCACAGTTGCAACTGTTCAATGCAGTCACAATGCCCCTCACCAGTGCTCATGCCCTGCCTGTTTTTAGGAAGTATCCATTTCTAAGTGTTGTGTATATTTTATAGGAACACTTAGTATTTTTAAAACCTGATTAACATAAAAGCAATTAGTTTTTAGGCAGACCCACATAAGGTATTAAAGGCCAACTGCCAAGGACACCCTGCTAGGCTCTGTAGATGGATATATTAAAATCCATAAAACAATGTATTGAAACCTAAGAATTCTGCTGCTTTCGAATTCTTTCCTCTGGTCCTTTTCCTCAGCGCCTGCTTCTCCAACCCTTCCTTCAGTCCCTCTCATCCTTCAGACCCTCCTCTCCCTTTAGTCCCCACCGCACTGTCACTTGTCTGTCTCTTATACACATCTAGATGTGTATAAGAGACAGATATTAAACTACATCCTCTTTGGCCATGGAAATTCTCCTTACCTTTTAAAACTAAATTACATGTTTAATATCTTATAATTTCTTTAGGCCAGATGTGGTGGCTCACGCCTGCTATCCTAGCACTGTGGAAGGCAGGGGAAGGCAGATTTGTTGACTCCAGAAGTTCAAGATCAGCCTGGGCAAAACCCCCATCTCTACAGAAATATTAGAAAATTAGTCAGTCATGGTGGTTCATGCCTGTAGTCCCAGCTACTCAGGAGGCTGAGATCAGAAGGTCCCTTGAGCCCAGGAGGTCGACACTGCAGTGCATGGTGATCATGCCACCGCACTCCAGCCTGGGTTACAGAGTGAGACCTTGTCTCAAAAATAATAATGATGATGATGATATATTTGGAGCAAATGCAATTTAACATGTAATAATACATCCTCTCTTGTGAAAATGTATTATTTATTTACGATTGAGTAACAAATTATGTAACACTTAGCTCAAAACAACAAATATTCATCATCTCCCACAGTTTCCAATGGTTAGGAATCCAGGAGAGGTTTCC
>NW_012101411.1:113622-114290 GCF_000951045.1 Mandrillus leucophaeus
TTTGTTACATAGGTAAACGTGTGCCATGGTGGTTTGCTGCACCTATCAACTCATCACCTAGGCATTAACCCTGGCATGCATTAGCTGTTTTTGCTGATGATCCTCCTACCACTGCCCTCTCCCAACAGGCCCCAGTGTGTGTTGTTCCTCTTGCTGTGTCCATGTGTTCCCATTGCTTAGTTCCCATTTATAAAAGAGAACATGTGTTGTTTGGTTTTCTGTTCCTGTGTGAGTTTCCTGAGGATAATGGCTTCCAGCTCATCCATATCCTTGAAAAGGACTTGATCTCATTCCTTTGTATGGCTGCATAATATTCCATGGTGTATATGTACCATATTTTCTTTATCCAGTCCATCATTCATGGGCATCTGGGTTGATTCCATGTCTTCACTGAAGACTATTCACTATTCACTATTCCACTGTGAATAGTGCTGCAATGAGTGTAAACATGCATATATCTTTATAATGGAATGATTTATATTCCTTTGGGTATATATCCTGTATTGGGATTGCTGGGTCAAATGGTATTTCTGCTTCTAAATCTTTGAGGAATTGCCACACTGTCTTCCACAGTGGATTAACCGATTTATTTTCCTCTAACAGTGTAAAAGCATTCCTGTTTCTCTGCAACCTCGCCAGCATCTGTTGTTTCTTGACTTTTTAATAAT
>NW_012101411.1:115475-118647 GCF_000951045.1 Mandrillus leucophaeus
CATCACAGAGCTTTGGGTGCTGAGGGAAACACAGTTGGAGACAGAGTAAGGAGATACAACAGTATCTCAGTTTTTCCTGCCAATACCATTGTTATTAAATAACAATATTCTCTTCAATGAGTTAACACAATTGAGAACATAGAGTAACTAGATCAAATAGTTCTAAGACTTCAGTCCCTTAAAACTAACGCCTTGCAAATAAGTCTTTGTTTTGTCTAAGATGTCTCAAATTTAGTGGAAATATGCCCCGAGCACCAATTTTCTTATTGAAATATCATCTTCACTAAACATTTGCCTGCACTTAAAAAAAAAAAAACAAAAAAAAACAAAACCAAAAAAAACCCTCTGCTCTATGGAGTAGCTGTTCTTTTGTTTCTTTACTTCTCTAATAAAGTTGCATTCACTTAGAAAAAAATTGCCTAATCAAATCGCTTTTCACTTACAAAAACGTGAATCTCATACTTTATTCAGCCCATCTAGCTTAACACAATGCCAATAACTTTGGTTTGATGCTGTAGCCCGAAATGGTTAGCTCGAATTGAGAAACAAGTTTTTTTTTTCTCAAAAACTGGCTATTCGGTGGGCATTCTATAATAAACTTAACATCTTTTGTTGTGGTATTCAATGAGATGTGATAGAAGTGATTTGGACACCACTGTGATTCCATATAGCACTCTATTATGTGCTTCCAAATTTTTTTTCTTTTTAGCAGTCCTATTCTGTTTTCCATTTATATTTGCTATTCCATCACTGGGTATTCCTTCCTACTCTTTTCTTGTTTCATATGTTTTGATGAATGATGTGCATTTCCAATTCCGTAAAAGTTTAATTCAGTTTTATGTGTGGTAAAATGTAACATCAGATCCTTTGCAAGGTGGAATTACCTTGCACAGCAAATTGAACATTGTATAATTGAAAACCTGGAGAGATGCCAGTGAGCCAAGCATCCAATGGCCTATTTTTAGCCAAGGTCATTTTCATGGCATCCTGGTCCTCTCTGTCACGTGGCTCCTTACAATTCTCTGTGGTTTTCTTCAAATGTAAGTAGTTCTTGTTAAGGATCCTTGTAGTGAACTTTGAAATTCTTTTCTCTTTCATTTCTATAAAAAACAGGTATATTTTAATTTGGAAAACTCTGTTTAGGAATTACAATCAAGTAACTACCAGGGTGCCAGCACTGGTGTAAAACACCGAACCTGTAAAGCTCCCCCGGGCTGCTGCCCATTCACTTTCCCCAGAAGGAGACTCCATCCTGAACCTGTGATTTTTATTCTTCTGTATTTCTTTAAAGATTTGTGCAATAAGTGTGTGTGTATATATATATGTGTATGTGTATATATATGTGTGTGTGTGTGTGTGTGTGTATGCCCAAGCCAAGTATCAGTTAGTTTTGCAGGTTTTTAAGCTTCCTGTAAAGCAAATTCCTACTGCATTTATTTTCCCATGATGCACATTACATATAGGAGTTATCTGTGGTGTGGGAGACTGTCATTCACTCATTTTTACTGCTGAAGGTTTACATTTTATGGTTATACCACAATTTCACTACTTTCCTATTGATGTATATGTGGCTGATTCCACTTTTTGCCATATACCTTAGTGTGCCTGTCTCCTGTGCACATGGGTAAGAAAGCCCCCCAGAGTGGATGATTAGGAATGGGTTGGTTGGATGATACGTTGTATGGACTTTAATCATACTAGATAATGATAATATGATTTCCAAAGAGATTGTGGCTATTTAAACTTTAACAATAAATGTGTAATACTTGATGAGGTGTTCTGAAAACACTGCAACGAAGGCACTGAGTGAAAAGTCACGGTCTTCGCAGTAGAATTACAGCAGGCATTTTCATTCAGACTCTGTTAATAACTTCCTGTTGTTTACTTGTTTCTTATATACCGTGGCATTATACTTCTGGCATATAGATTCAGAAAATGCTTACTTATAGCACAATCACACAGGGTTATTTTATATTTAGGAAAATTTCATAAGAAAAAGAAAAAAATGGAGGAAGGGAGGGAAAGAAGGAGGAATGGAAGGAAAAGTGAAAGAAGAAAAGGAAGGGGAAAGGGAAGGAAAGGGGAGTGAGAAGGAGGGAGGGTGAGAGGTTGAATGGAAATAGAGAAGAAAAAGAGGGAGGGAGGGACAGAAGGAAGGAGAAAGGGAAGGAGCAAAGGAGAAAAGAAACTAAAATAAAGAAAAGAATAGGTGTTGAGAAACTAGAAATCCTATGTATGGCTAATATTATCAAAATGGGAGGAAATAAAATAGATGTAGTTAACCTCTATGGAATAATGGACATATAAGAGGGCTTCATGAGTTATCCTTTGCTGTGTAACCAACTACCCCCAAATTTACTTAAAGCCATGAACATTGACAAACTCAAAAGCATAATACAAATACCAGCAAAATGGTGCCAATGCAGATAGAAGTAGTTGAATAAGCAAAAGGATTTTACAAATTGGAATAAGTAAGAGGACACTGGTGTGCAGATGAAAATGATTTTGCAGTCCAGATACTCCAAAAAGCAAATTCCATCGTGGGATTAAAGTTACAGCATTTTATAGGGGACACACCTGTCAGAAGATATAGGGAGGGAGACCTGTCTCTTATACACATCTAGATGTGTATAAGAGACAGGAGCTGCAGGAGAGCAACACACAGCATACTGACTGCTCTCTGTACCTTCACGACCCAGACCTCATGGGGAGCCCCCACCACGGCCAGCAATCACCCTCTCCCTGCATGGCTTACCCCCAGCCTCCTCCGGGCCTGGGTGACTCTTACACACCTTCTCTGTGTGCTCACATATCCAACCCTCCTTCCCCATTCTTACATCGGCTGATGACCTTGGTTCCTACCTCACTGAGAAAACTGAACACATTAGAAGACAACTTCCCAGATTCCACCACTGTCTGCTCATGCATTTGCGGCTGCACCACATGTCAGGCATTTTACCACGTGGGGGACTGTTGTGGGTTAACCATCCTGCTCCCAGAAAGAGCCAGTCCCTCTTCTGGTGCCCCAAAGGTCATCCCTTCTCATCCACTTAAAGGTGTCAGTTCATCCATTAATACCTTTTTTTCTCTTTATCATCAACCTTTTTCCTCTCTCCCCACTGCATCACTGTGGCAGTCGTGAGAATGCACATCCCAGCCCCTCAGCTAGAGG
>NW_012101411.1:118972-119286 GCF_000951045.1 Mandrillus leucophaeus
TTAGCCTGCACGGGGTCTGGGATGCTTCCAACTGACCTTCCTGAACTCTCTGCATCACTGGGGCTCAGAGTTGCTTTGTGGTCTGATGGCTTTCCGAGCATTTTCTGTCTCTCTCATGAATTTCTCTCACAAGTATTTGCCCTAATAAAGCCTTACACGTTTACCACTGTATTGGGGTCTGCTCCTCAAGGGACCCTAATTAACACAAGTGGCATGAAGGGTGATCCATGAAAACAAGCAAAAATGAGAATCTGAAATAAGCTTTCCCACTGCCTGGCAGGCCAAGAGGATGCCACCCGGGTTGGTGGGGGACA
>NW_012101412.1:0-257 GCF_000951045.1 Mandrillus leucophaeus
TCCGTGGGAAGACGTGATTGGCTTGTTCGAATACCTCTGGGCCGGCAGGGATGAGCAGGCTGGGGTCGGCTGTCTGTGATAAGGAGGGTTGTTTGACTTTGGGGCCTTATCCGTGGGAGCAGAGCTCGGAGGAGACCTGGTGGTTAGGCTATTTGAGGCCTTCTTGATTTTACCGACGTCAAGGCAGCACGTAGTATTTAGCCTTAATTTCAGGCCACACAATACCTTCTTCTATATCTACTTTCTGTGGCACTTTT
>NW_012101412.1:547-842 GCF_000951045.1 Mandrillus leucophaeus
AGAGGAACTGTTTCCTTAGAGATTTTTAGACACTCATTATTTGTAATCTGGATGGGATATCATGTTTTCCACCGATTTAGATACATTTTTCTAATTATGTTGTTCAGACAGTTGGTAACAGCCACAATTGTGTGATGGAATGTGTTTACACGTCAAGATTAAGGTTACTTCTCTCTCCTCTTGGCTATGTAAGGAGTGAATTTCATGACAGTTGTTTTGAGAGAAACTTCACATTGTCAGTGGCCTAAAGTCATTGTTCTCAGCTTTTCCTTTGTGTCCCAGTGCTCTTGAGTTA
>NW_012101412.1:3377-4197 GCF_000951045.1 Mandrillus leucophaeus
CCTGGTTGGTTGTGTTGCTATATCATATGTCCAAGTGAAACATGGTATAAACCCCACAATATGCTGTTTTTGTTTTTGCTTTAAATAGGCAATTATATTTTTTCTCCCCAAATTCAAAAAGAGAAAAAAGTCTGGTTTTTTTGAGACAGGGTTTAGCTCTTGTTGCCCAGGCTAGAGTGCAATGGCACGATCTCAGCTCACTGTAACCTCCGCCTCCTGGGTTCAAGCGATTCTCCTGCCTCAGCTTCCCTCATAGCTGGGATTACAGGCATGCACCACCACACCCAGCTAATGTTTTTGTATTTTTAGTAGAGACGGTTTCACCACGTTGGTCAGGCTGGCCTTGAACTCCTGACCTTAGGTGATCCAGCTGCCTCCACCTCCCAAAGTGCTGGGATTATAGGCGTGAGCCACCGCGCCCGGCCTCTTTTTTTTTTGGAGATGGAGTTTTGCTCTTGTTGCTCAGGCTCCAGGCTGGAGTGCAATGGCATGATCTTGGCTCACTGCAACTTCCGCCTCCTGGGTTCAAGCGATTCTCCTGGCTCAGCTGGGATTACAGGCATGAGCCACCAAGCCTGTCCAATTTTGTATTTTTTGCTTAGAGACAGGGTTTCATCACGTTGGTCAGGCTGGTCTCGAACTCCTGACCTCAGATGGTCCACCCACCTCGGCCTCCCAAAGAGCCACCACGACTGGCCAAAAGTATTTTCTGTTAACCTACATGTTTACGATTTTGGGCCCATAAGGTTTTGTTTCTATCCCAGCTGCCTTCTGGTATCATTTTCCTTCAGTTTGGAGATGCCCCTTTACCATTTCTAGA
>NW_012101412.1:8567-9319 GCF_000951045.1 Mandrillus leucophaeus
TCTGTTCATTGTTTTTTGTTTGTTTGGTGTATGCACGTTTCGAATTGCTGCGTCTTAATGGTGGATTGACCAGGTTCTCATTTTGTAACGTTGCCATCTCTTCCTGGTAATTATTATTATTTTTTTTTTTCATTGAGATGGAGTTTCGAAGTTTCGCTCCTTTTGCCCAGGCAGGAGTGAAGTGGTGCAATCTCAGCTCACTGCAACCTCCAACCCCATTGAGTTCAAGTGATTCTCCTGCTTTTCCTGAGTAGCTGGGATTATAGGCACCCACCATCACACCCAGCTAATTTTTGTATTTTTAGTAGAGATGGGGTTTTGCCATGTTGGCGAGGCTGGTCTCAAACTCCTGAGCTCAGGTGATCCACCCAGCTTGGCCTCCCAAAGTGCTAGGATTACAGACGTGAGCCACTGTGCCCGGCCCTCCTGGTAATTATCTGTGGTCCGAAGTTTACTTTATTTGATGTTAATGTAGCCTACTTCTGCTGTCCTTTCAGTAATGTTTGCATGATCTTTCTTTTTCTATACTTCTATTTTCAGTTTGCCTGTTTGAAGTCACTTTGTTATGGACAACATGTAGTTGGATGATGTTCTCTCGTCTACTCTCCCAGTGTCTGTCTTTTAATTGATGTATTTAGACTGTTCGCATTTAACTTAATGTCGTTATTGGTAAATTGAGGCTTAACACTGCCATTTTGTTTTGTATTTTCTATTTCTTCTGTTTTTCATTGTTTCAGTTTGGTTCTTCCTTG
>NW_012101412.1:9775-10142 GCF_000951045.1 Mandrillus leucophaeus
AGTACCTGTTTTAAGAAAAAACAATGAAGTAAAACCAAAGGCAGCAGCCCGGCGCCAGGCCCGGAACCAGGCCTGGGTCTGCCTGACCTAAACCCCGTAGTTAAAAATCACCTCATGACTTAGAAACCTACGTTCCTGACATTGTATAGAAGAACCTTGTGAAACTCATAGAAGAACATTGTGAAACTCCCGGCCCTGTTCTGTGTCACTCTGACCACCAGTGCATGCAGCCCCTGTCACATACCCTCTGCTTGCTCAAATCAATCACGACCCTTTCATGTGAAATCTTTAGCATCGTGAGCCCTTAAAAGGGACAGAGATTGTGCACTCGGGGAGCCTGGATTTTAAGGCAGCAGCTTGCCGATGC
>NW_012101412.1:13248-14784 GCF_000951045.1 Mandrillus leucophaeus
GCTTCTATCTTCTCTGTCACTGATTCTTTGCCCTTTTTCCTCCATTCTACTGCTGTGTCCATTCACTGAGCTTTTTATTTTGGTTATTGTATTTTTCAGTTCTAAACTTTCTATTTGTTGTTGTTGTTGTTTTGTCTTCCTTGTCTTAGGCTGTTTTTTCATCTATTTCACATGTGTTTGTAATTGCTTGTTGAAGCCTCTCTATCAAGGCTGCTTTAAATTATCTGCCATATTATTCGCACATCTTTCGTTGTGGTATTTCTATAATTGTTTTTTAAAATTTGGTTTTAGATCTTCCTGGTTCTTGGTATCATGAGTGACTTTCTCAATAGAACATGTTGTTAGGCGACTCCAGGTCTTACTTAGATGTGAGCGGTTAGATCTTTCTGTGACCCTGCTCTGGCAGGGATAGGGCGTGCCCCACCTCATCACTGGCAGCTCGAGATGAAGTCCAGGCTTCCCAATTTCCCTAGAGGCCCCTGGTTACTGGGAGGCAGGGGTGGGAGTTCCGACTCCCCAGTGGTGTCCATGGTTTGTGTATTTTCTCACCCATTGTTTCAGAGCATGCGTGACTGATGGACTGGGCAGTGAGGATTGCGACAGAATAAGCAGGAGGGTGTCAGGGAGAAGGGCATGGGGGTGCTCAAGGGCGGAGCTGCGCTCTTGGAGCTTTGGGGTTGTTTCTGGGCTCCGCAGCCAAGCAGAAGGGAGATGTATTATTTAAAAGCGGAAAATGCAGGGAGTCTTCAGGTAGGGCTTAGCCCTTGAAGTGCTGGGCCAGCCTCCTTGCCTGAAGGGCGGCTCGGTGGGGATGTCCTGAGAAGGGCAGGGGCACCGCTCTTTCACTTCTCCAGCTTGAGCCCAGTGTGCGATTCAGTATTCTTCATGTAGTTTTAAATAACTATTAGCTCTTAGCTGCAAAGCTCCAGGTCTCACATCCTACTGCTGGTGCTGGGCACAGTGTGCGCCATCCTGTGCCTGTCCAGGGAGTGGTGAGATGTGTCCCTTTAATGCCTTCTAAGGCCCCTCCCGTCCCGTGGAGAGCATATCCAGGTAATGGGTTGCCGGAAAGCTGATGTCTTCTACCCAAGGGGAGGCAGCCAGTAGGGGTGTTGCTATTACCTGTCAGGATCCAGGGCTGCGAGGCTGGTGGCTGCTGGCCTCCAGGCTGGTAAGCAGCAGAGAGGCAAGCACAGAAGAGCCCAGCTCTCACCCCACCACTGGGAGCTGCGCTGTTATAGGGGATTGGTGGGAGGTAACTTACAGTTCACCTGTAATGATCTGTACTCTGAGGTAGACGCATGCTTAATTGAAAGGCCAGAATCCTTTGAATTACTTTCACTCACGTGATGGCCTTCTAGCTACTTAAAAAATACTTCTTAGTATGGAAATTTTCAAAGATACATAGAAGTAGAGAGAATAATATAATGAAATATTACTTACTAGTTAGAATGTGTATTCTAACTGGTTATTTTATCTTCCTGTAAAATATGTCCCTAAATGTGTTTCATGAGTCGTGCATGCTGGGTTATTTTA
>NW_012101412.1:15226-16654 GCF_000951045.1 Mandrillus leucophaeus
CACATACCATGCCTTCCAGTACCACCTGTCATCATCATCCATTTTCTCAACGTTACAACAAACGGTGGCCACATTGTCCACAAGATGTTTTCTTGTCTTGTTTTCTAGATGTGAATGAACTGAAGGAGTGTCTTTCTGTGCTGGTTAAAGAGCAGCAGGCCCTGGCCGTCCAGTCCGCCGCCACCACCCTCTCAGCCCGAGACTCCAGCACAGGCTGCTGATCTTGGAGCGCTATTTCGTTGCCTTGAATAGAACCATTTTTCAGGAGAATGTCAAAGTTAAGTGGAAAAGCAGCAGCATTTCTCTGCCTCCTGTGGACAAAAAAAGGTAATAATAAAGCGACGAAAGAATCCTGATGCCAGTGAAATGTAAAATTCAGACTGTTTTGTTTCAGAAAGTTTAATTAAGGTTTTCAATATAGTGTCTGTCTTCACTTTCTGAAATTTATTCTTGCTTTCCCTTTTAGTATGTTTCGTATAATCTGGAGAATGGATTTGCCAATTTGTTCATGTAGTACCAGACCATACTATGTAATCTGTGTATTATTTTATTCAATTAAAATTTATTTTCTTTTCTGTTTTTTTTTTGGAGAGACAACGTCTTGCTCTGTCACCGAGGCTGGGGTGCAGTGGTGTAATCATAGCTCATTGTAACCTCGAACTCCGGGGCTCTAGTGATCCTCCTGCCTCAGCCACCTGAGTAGCTGGGACGACAGGCACATGCCACCATGCCTGGCTAAATAAAATAATTTTTGTGTGTGTGTGTGTGTGGAGATGGGTCCTTGCTCCTGGCCTCAAGCAATCTTCCTGCTTCAGCCGCTCGGAGTACTGGGATTACAGGCATGAGACACTGCGCCTGGCTCTGTGTCATTATTTTAAAGACGTTTTTCTGTGGAAGCCAGCCAAAGCTTTAGATCAGCTCAAGTATAAATTTGAGAATGAGTTCTGAACGTTGTATACTTTTTATTTTGTTTTGTTGCTGGGTAGGAGATAATCAGATTATAATGTTTAGTGCCCAACAAGTTTAGATGTTCATGTTTTTCCTTCCTAATGTGATTTTCTTATTCTTTATTACAAGACATGCTTCTGGGCCAGGCACGGTGGCTCACATCTGTAATCCCAGCACTTTGGGAGGCCAAGGCGGGCAGATCACCTGAGGTCAGGAGTTCGACATCTGACCAACATGGAGAAACCTCGTGTCTACTAAAAATTAAGAAATTAGCTGGGACGTGGTGGCGCATGCCTGTAATCGCAGCGACTCAGGAGGCTGAGGCAGGAGAATGGCATGAACCCAGGAGGCAGGGGTTGTGGTGAGTAGAGATTGCGCCAATGGACTCCAGCCTGGGCAACAAGAATGAAACCCCATCTCAAAAAGAGAGAGAGAGAAAAAAAGATGCTTTTGGGCATATGAGTTTTAATGTGTTGATGC
>NW_012101412.1:16990-18885 GCF_000951045.1 Mandrillus leucophaeus
AATAAAAAGAACAAATAAAAAACAATACAATATAACAACTAGTTACAGAGCATGTACCTTGTGTTGGGTGCTGTGGTAATTCAGAGATGATTTTGTTTGTTTGTTTTGACATGGGGATCTCACTGGTGCCCAGGGCAGCGGGGTTATCATGGCTCACTGCAGCCTTGACCTCCTGGGCTCAAGTGATTCTCCCACCTCAGCCTCCCAGGTAGCTGGGACTGCAGGCGTTGCCACGTTGCCCAGCTGATTTCTGTATTTTTTGTAGAGCTGGGGTCTTACTGTCTTGCTCAGGCTGGCCTCTAACTCTTGGCCTCAAGTATTCTGCCTGCCTCGGCATCCCAAAGTGCTGGGATTACAAGCATGAGCCACCACACGTGGTCAATTTTTTTTTTTTTAATTAGTGTAGTTGGGGTTTTGCCATGTTGCCCGGGCTGGTCTTGAACTCCTGGGCTCAAGCGACCCTCCCGCCTCAACCTCCCAAAGTGTTGGGAGTATAGGTGTGAGCCACTGTGCCTGGCTGAGATGATTTAAATGACACGGGAGGATGCGCACAGGTTATATGCAAATACCACACCATTTTATATCGGGGTCTTGGGCATCCTAGGGTTTTTGTGTGGAGCCAGGGTGGGGCAGGCCTGGTCCCAATCCCCTGCAGATACCAAGGGACGACTGTGCATGTTGTATTTTGGAAAATAGTTTGAGAGTAAATTAAGCCAAGTGACAGATGAGATTCCTACCCATTTAGTAATAGTAGTGCCATGGTTCTTTCCCTCCTTCCTGACCGGCTGTGATGGTCATGAATCAGAGTGTCATGTATGGGTGGGCGGTGGGTGCTCAGATTCTCCAAGCACTGTTGTGTGTTTGTCAAATCAAACTGAATTCCCTCCGCTGCAGAAATGGCTAAGAGCCCAGCTGGTTTTTCTCTGTGCTGTTTCCTTTGTGATGACATAGTGTTGATGGATTTATTGGAATATATCTTTCATTAATTCGAAGAATTCCTAAAATTTAAAAAAAAGCCTTTTTTTGAGATAATTGTGGATTCACATACAGTTGTAAAAAATAGTATCGAGGTTCCTTTTACTGTTCGCCCCATTGCCCTCAATGGTAGCCAGTTGCAAACTACGGCACAGTCACCACAACTAGGGTGTTAACGCTGACAGTCTGCCTGTCTTCTTCAGATCTTCCCAGTTTTACATGCTCTCAATGGTGTGTGTATTTCTTGGCACATTTTTCACGTGTGGATTTTCTGAGACCACCACTGCAATCAGGGTACATGGACAAGGGTCCTTTATACCCACATTCATGTCTTCTCTCCCCACCTTAACTGCTGGCAATCACTCATCTGTTCTCTGTGTCTATTATGTGATTTTTTGAGATTGGTTTTTAAATTTTTTATTGTTATTATTGTAATTTTTGGAGACAGGGTCTCACCCTGATGCCCAAGCTGGAGTGCAGTGATATAATCATAGCTCACTGCAGCCTCAAACTCCTGGGCTCAAGCAGTCCTCTCATTTCAGCTTCCTGAGCAGCTGGGACCACAGATGCACGACAACACACCCAGCTAATTTTGTATTTGTAGAGCCCAAGGTCTTGTTATGGTTCCCAGGCTTGTCTTGAACTCCTGGCCTCAAGGAGATTGAGTTTTTTCACTCAGCATAATCCCCTTGACATTTCCCCAAGGGGGTCATTGCATGTATCATTATTGCTGAGGAGTAGTTTTTTGTTTTTGTGTTTTTTGTTTTTGGAGGCAGAGTCTCGCTCTGTCGCCCAGGCCAGGCTGGAGTGCAGTGGCGCAATCTTGGCTCACTGCAGCCTCCACCTCCCAGGTTCAAGCAATTCTCCCTCAGCCTCCCAAGAAGCTGGGACCACAGGCGTGCACCACCGCGCCTGGCTAA
>NW_012101412.1:23700-25521 GCF_000951045.1 Mandrillus leucophaeus
CTCAAGTGTGAAAAGCTTAAAAAGACACAGGAGGGTGATGAGCACTACCCTCAGAAGAGGGTGGCTCCCAACGGGGTGGGTCAGGCACACAAGGCTTCACCGTGGCCAGGAGCAGACCCCGAGTGGAGGACTCGGAGCTGGGGTGAGCCAGGCTACCCTGTGCGGCTCTGCTGCTCTTCTTCCAGCTCCTCTCCGGCCTGGTCTCCCATGTGGGGTTTACTCTCCCTCCATTTATGTATTTATCTGTTAATCGTCTGCTTCCTCCCACTAGAATCTCCCTTTGTGAGGTCATTTCATGATCATCTTCCCAGGACATTTAAAATTCCTTGTATATTTCTTTTATTCTTAAAGAGAAAAACTTTTCCTTTACAAAAGACATTTGATCAAAGTTGTTAAACAACAAAACTAAAAGTCCACTTGTGATCCTGTCACTTGAGGAAAGCCATTGGTTGGATTTTGCCCCACACCCTTTCATGGTATTGATTTGATGTGGTGTCTGCACCCTCCGCTGCTGACTGCTTGTATGTTCCCTGTGTCGTCCGTAGTTCCTGGCCTACGGGCAAAGGTGTGGAGGGTCTCGCCAGAGTGGGATCCCGAGCAGCGCTGTCTTTCACCTTCGCCTTCCTGCGCAGGGCCTGGCGATCAGGTACGGTCCCTGGTGTGGCGCGTGATTCTGTTTCCCTAACGCATCAACAGACTGGGTTTCGAGCTAGGTTCAGCCACCCTGTGCCCTTCGGCTGATCCCATGTGCTCTCTGTGCCTCAGTTTCCTTGCTTGTGAGATGAGAGGCTGCAGAGGCTGTTTGGCTTTTCACGTCTGTGCTTTAAAGAAAAGAAAAGAGAGTGCGTGCACCCCCACCCCCACGCCAACCACTACCTATCGGGAGAACCTGCTCCCGATGTTTAACGCGGGTCCTTTTCTATTTCCTAGGCGTCTCGGCTGGGTTGAGAAATCAAGGGAAAGAGCACAAGAGAGAGTAATTTAAAGCTGGGTGTCCGGGGAGACATCACATGTTGGCAGGATCCGTGATGTTCCCCGAGGGGTAAAACCAGCAAGTTTTTGTTAGCGATTTTCAAAAGGGGAGGGAGTGCACAAATAGGGTGTGGGTCACAGAGATCACAGGCTTCACACTGTATAAAATATCACAAAGCAAATGGAGGCAGGGCGAGATCACAGGACCACTGGATAAGGAGAAATTAAAATTGCTAATGAAGTTTTGGGAACGCATTGTCGTTGATAACATCTTATCAGGAAACAGGGTTTGAGAGCAGACAACCTTTCTGACCAAAATGTATTAGGCGGGAATTTCCTTGTCCTAATAAGCCTGGGAGCCATACAGGACACCAGGGCTTATTTCATCCCTTCCGCTTCGACCATAAAAGACGGCACACGCTTGTAAAGGGGCCGTTCATAGGCCTACCTTCAGGGCGCATTCCTTTTCTCAGGGATGTTCGTTGCTGAGAAAAAGAATTCAGCGATATTTCTCCTATTTGCTTTTGAAAGAGGAGAAATATAGCTCTGTTCCGTCCGGCTCACTGGTGGCCAGTTCAAAGTTACCTCTCTTGTTCCCTGAACATCGCTGTTATCCTGTTCTTTTTTAAGATGCCCAGATCTCATATTGTTCAAACACACATGCTCTACAAACAATTTGTGCAGTTGACACAACCACAGGGTCCTGAGGCGATATTCATCCTCCTGAGCTTACAAAGAAGATGACGAGATTAAGAGATTGAAGTAAACACAGGCATAGGAAAACACAGGGGTATTGATTGGGGAAGTGATAAGTGTCCATGAAATCTTCACAATTTATGTTCAGAGATT
>NW_012101412.1:25571-25879 GCF_000951045.1 Mandrillus leucophaeus
TAGGAGCTGCCGTCCTGAGTGCAGAGTGGCGCTTGGCTTGAAGTCTTATAGATAATGTAGGATTAAACAACTACTCAAGATCAAATTGTTTAGTCCTGTAGCTGGTCTTTTCAGTATAAAAAATTTTGAATAGGAATCATTTGTGTGTAAGGAAAAACATGAACTCTGGTCATGGGTGCTATGCATTTTTTGTTAAGGTTTTTCAATGTAAAGAAAATATAAAATTCAACAGGAAGGACAGATGCAGAGGAAAAGTGAGGCCACTCCTCACTCTTCTTGCCAGAGGTCAGCACTGTGCCTTCCTCCAG
>NW_012101412.1:28386-28815 GCF_000951045.1 Mandrillus leucophaeus
TTTTTTTTTCTTTCAGTTTTCCTCATTTAATTGTTTTTATTCCATGAATTTAAGATCCTAGAGCTTTCATGTAAACATGCTCTTTGAGCTGCTTAACTGGTCTTTCCTATTAGCAGAAGGCGATGCTGTGTGCTAAAAACTCAGTGTCAATTCAGTGATTTAATTATCACGGCTTTACTTTCGTTTCCTTCCAGATCTCAAGTATTTCTTCACTTCTATAAAGCTGTTTGCTTTTATTTTTGATTAACCATGAAAAGAAAAAGTTAATGTGTTTTTACTAGGAATGAATATCTTTTCTCCTTTAGCCAAATGTTGTCTGCCATCCTGTTGTTGGTTCAGCTGTGGGACAGCGGGGCACAGGAGACTGACAATGAGCGTTCCCACCCAGGGCACCAGCGTCCCGCTTTTGCCCTTGCTGCAAAGGTTCCA
>NW_012101412.1:31455-33608 GCF_000951045.1 Mandrillus leucophaeus
GTGCGGATGTGTGTTTTATGTATCTTTGTTCAGTGAGTCTCTTATTGGTGGACAGTAGGGCTTATTGCCACAATGTTGCTATGCAAATAGTGCTGAGGGCCTGGTGTGGTGACTCACGCCTGTAATCCCAGCACATTGGGAGGCCGAGGTGGTTGGATCACCCGAGGTTGGGAGTTTTAGAACAGCCTGGCCAACTTGGAGAAACCCCATCTCTACTAAAAACTACAAAAATTAGCCGGGCATGGTGGCACGTGCGTGTAATCCCAGCTACTCAGGAGGCTGAGGCAGGAGAATCACTTGAACCCGGGAGGCGGAAGTTTCAGTGAGCTGAGATGGCGCCACTGCACTCCAGCCTGGGCAACAAGAGTGAAACTCCTTCTCAAACAACAATAACAACAACAATAAAACAAACACAAATAGTGCTGCAGGGCCTGCCATGGAACACGTGTGCTCCATGTGTGCACACGTGTGTGCCCGTGCCCATGCGCAGGTGGGGATGCACCTAGTGTGGGCTGGTTGTCACCAGGCTGCTCCTGCACAGCTTGATTTCTCTCCCCACCGACACGGATGCTGGTCTCCCAGCCTCGCGTGTGGGCTTTTGGGATTTTGCCTCCTAAAGCACAAAATGGTGACCCTGATGTAGTTTGTGTATTTTAAAGTATATTAGTATTTAAGGGCCCTTGATACTACTTTTTAATGGGCTCTGTTAAAATGAAACGCGATGGAAATGGAAAACTAACCTGTTCAGTCACTTCACCATACCTGTTAAATGAGGTAATACGGCGTGGTACCAGCTATTTTGATGTTTTGAATAAGCATATTTTCTCTTTATTTGCTTTGTTTTTAGCTTATAATATCTCAGTGTTACTCCCATTCTTTTTTTTTTTAATTTTGCTGTTGTAAAAGAAAACGTTTACTTTCTTATTTTACAGGGATCATTGCAAGAGGTCACAGGTTGGGGGTTAATAGGATGGAAATACTATGCCAATGTGATTGGTCCGATCCAGTGCGAAAGCCTGGCCAACGTGGAAGTCACACAGATTGCCTGTGCAGAGAAGCGCTTCCTGATTCTGTCACGCAATGGCCATGTGTACACACAGGCCTACAATAGTGACACACTGGTGAGTGTTCTGGGCACTGTGCCTGCAGTGTTCCCTTGGGGGGCAGGGTCTGTACTGCAGATGCACAAGCTCTGGTCTTTCTTGAAGCCATTTGATTTCTGAAGATTGATAAGCTTCTGTTTATTGTATATTATGTTTAATGGTCTCAACTGTAATATTGTCAAGATTTGGGTTGTGAAGGTTAGGAAGTCCTTACAGTGAAACTTATTGCTAATCATGAGATTCCCGTTTGTAAACTCATTTTCCATGTATAAACTCATTTGACTTTGTGGCCAGGCAGGTGACAGATGAGGGAGTTGGGCCTCATGGGGATAGTGACAAATTGGGACGTGGCATGTTTTCATTAAAGCGGGGTGTTCCTCCCTGTCGGCTGCATGTCTCTGTCACAAGGGGTTAGCCTGCCCTGCCCCCGCATCGGCTCTGGTCTTGCCACAGAGCACTTGGAGGCTGCCCGCTGTTCTGTTGGTGCTGGGTGGGAAGGGCTGGAGAGCCCGCCCCGTGGCCCGCAGAGACTTACGCCCCACTTCCCGTTACAGCAGGCTTTGCTCGGGGATACATGATAAAGGAGAGCTGTGCTGATTTCATTTTCCTTGAACTGATGATGACTTTTCTTCCTATTTTTCTTTTTTTAGGCCCCACAGCTGGTCCAAGGCCTTGCCTCCAGAAACATTGTAAAAATTGCTGCCCATTCTGATGGTCATCACTGCGTAGCCTTGGCTGCCACTGGAGAGGTGTACTCCTGGCCTTTGGGGACAGAGGACGGCTGGGCCATGGGGACACTGTGTATGTATCGCTCATTCCTGCAGGGGACACACTGTCCTTTTATGTTGCCATTTCCTAGACAGGCTGGAGCGCAGAAGTGTGTGTAGGTGTTTTCCAGCCACCCCGACGTGCAGCGCTGGGGTGGAGCGGGACACTGTGATATGCCCCCTCCTTGGTGATGGCTGAGGAACTCTCTGCCCATGTGTGGAAGGCAACAGAAATCGGCCTTTCTGCTCTTCTCCACCCCGTGCAGCCTTGGCCGCCTTCTCT
>NW_012101412.1:35328-37777 GCF_000951045.1 Mandrillus leucophaeus
TTTTATTTTTGATTAACCATGAAAAGAAAAAGTTAATGTGTTTTTACTAGGAATGAATATCTTTTCTCCTTTAGCCAAATGTTGTCTGCCATCCTGTTGTTGGTTCAGCTGTGGGACAGCGGGGCACAGGAGACTGACAATGAGCGTTCCCACCCAGGGCACCAGCGTCCCGCTTTTGCCCTTGCTGCAAAGGTTCCAGAGGATCATTTGCAGGAAGGATATGCCCCACTCTGAGGGCGACATGCACGTGAGTGTCATGATGGAACTTTGTGTTTAGGTGGCACTGGATTCTAGTTATTTTTTAAGCAAGACCAGCGTGCGCGTTCATGGCAGTGCTTTTCTCTGGTGTGTGTGTGTTTGGTGGAAACAGCAGTGAGTCAGATGAGACAGGTGTGGGAGGTCACTTGTTTGTGGAGAAGACTCGAATCAGTGATCACTGACTTCCTTGTCAGAACAGAACCAAGCTTGAAACATGCACTTTTAAATCAATACCAGAAAAGAACAATGAAAACAGTGGCCTGCTTTGTTGGCCCTTCCTGTGTACTGGGCTCTGTGCAGGGCATGTCACCTGAGCTGTCACTCTGTTGAGTACCAGCTCCCCCCTTAACAGGTGTGGATGCCGCGCTCGGGGAGGAGCAGGTGTGCGGGGCTCTGGGCCTGAACCTTCAGGACTGCTGGTCCTTACAGGTCAAGTACAGGTTGGATTTTGCCAGTCTTTTCGGGAAAGTCTCAGGCATTCCAGTGTCGTGCTTTGGTTTAATTTTTCTATTATTTGGCAGTCTTGAATAATCATCGGGCTCTTCTGCCTGTAGAAGAATTAGAATTATGATTTAATTTGCAAATGAAAGTAGGTGTTTTCCAGAGCGGGCAAGGTTTAGATTAAAGTAAAGGTTTTGGTTTTGGATTTCAAGGCCAGCTTGAGATGCTGCGCTGGGTTCCCCTGGAGGTGGTTCTGCCTTTCCCCAGGGGTCCTAGGCCTGCGGGGTGGTTTGGTTGTGTTGGTAATCTGTGTGGACTCAACTTACCTGTGGTATCATAAATGTATACATGCACCGTCAATGTTGTGGACATGTATACAGCAAATTGAGACATTTGTACAGTCAGTTTATATGCTGCATAAATATGTAGATGTGTAGTATAACTGTATCATCGACATGGTCATTTGATGGGCCACACGAGTAAATACCAAAATGTAAAGAGTCGTTTTTTATTTTATTAAGGGCGAATTGTGTTACTTTAATTTTTCCCACCATTTCTGAATGTCTGTTTACTTTTCCTTTCTAGCTTTTGTCTGGCCCTCTGAGCCCCAGCGAGAGTTTCCTGAGGTACCTCACCCTTCCACAAGACAACGAACTTGCCATTCATCTGCGACAGACCGTGGTTGTTGTCATGGGCCATTTAGACCGTCTGGCTACGCCCTGTTTGCCTCCGCTGTGTAGCGCTCCGACGTCTCGTAAGGTGTGTGCAAGAACCACGTTCTCCATGTGTTTTGTGGCTAGTACCACCTCTAGGTTCTCATCCTGGGCCCGTGTGGAGACTTGGTTTTCTGGTATTGATGAGGGGAGCTGGCTTGTGGTTTTAAACGTGTTTGCAGTTGAAGGTGTTCCCCGTGTGGAGAGTGAGTGGTGAGCAAGCTGAGGTGCACAGGCCTAGGGACCCAACCTGGGGGCCCAGGTTCCAGGTTCAGGTAGCACAACCGCAGAGAGCTCCCCTTTATCCGCAGCCCCAGGCCCTCCCACCTTCTGCAGGGGGTTCCACAGCCTTCTTTATACTCTGAAGGCGGGCTGTCTTAGTAGGTAATGCTGGTTATAGTAGTGACAGTCTAATCTATATTCTATCTGTCATGTAATAGTAATGGTAATAGTAGTGATTTGCGTGTGTGGAGCACCTGTAGGGTGCAGGCCCGCTGAAGACCTCATGCATGCTGTTGTATCTCATTATGTCAATGAGAAAACTGCCTTTGGGAATGGTGGTGAACTTTGCCAGGGTATAAGAGTAATCTTAGTTTTGAATCGATTTTTCTAACATTTTGTGTCTAATATGAAGAGTATTTATTTTATTTTACAGTCATTGAAAAAAAGGCCCCGTGCGGTGGCTCACGCCTGTAATCCCAGCACTTTGGGAGGCCGAGGTGGACGGATCACAAGGTCAGGAGATCGAGACCATCCTGGTGAACACGGTGAAACTCTATTTCTATGAAAAATACAAAAAATTAGCCGGGAGTGGTGGCGGGCGCCTGTAGTCCCAGCTACTCGGGAGGCTGAGGCAGGAGAATGATGTGAACCCGGAAGGCGGAGGTTGCAGTGAGCCGAGATCCCGCCATTGCACTCCAGCCTGGGCGCCAGAGCCAGACTTTGTCTCAAAAAAAAAAAAGGAATACAGTCACATGGTTCGAAAATCAAACCTAGGCAGAGACACACTGTCGCTTTCCCTGCCCACCCCTTCTACC
>NW_012101412.1:40358-42442 GCF_000951045.1 Mandrillus leucophaeus
CCCTTTCCTTGAACCATTAGGTTATTTTTACAGGAACAAAAGTCAGCAGTTTCTTCGTAATATTATCCTATTCGGTGGAACCTTTTATTGTGAAAGAACAGAAATAAAGTTGTTATAAATGCCAGGTTGTAAAAATTGGGAGGTATGCCAGCCCCATGAGTGATGGGAACCCTCTTGTACTTTGCTGTTGTGCGTGGAACTCTGGCATTAGGTTTAAATGAAGGATGTATGTACACACCAACCCAGCAAGCCCATTTCAAGCGGGCCGGAGCCCTGAGCAGGGAGCGGACAGTGCAGAACTTGAAATGAGCGTAGTCATGACTGCCCTTGTGTCCCTTGAGAGGAGCCTGGAGGGCATGGGCCATGCACACCACAGGGTGGAGGTGAGGGCATCATTGCTGACAGCATCCGCTGGGAATATCCCAAACTGGGAGAAAAGCCGAGTGATGTGTATCGTGTGGTACGTGTATGCCAAGCTCAGCACAGCCCAACCCTGACAGTGTTGTAAGGGATTCAGACAAATGTAGAACGAGTGAAAAACAAAAGTTCGATCTCCTTGGAATTTATAGCTGTTACTCTCACACTGGATCCCAAGGGCTGGGATTGGCATGGGGTACACAGGACTTGAAAGGCATTGAGGTACAGGACAGGGTGGTATGTCTGCTTATTTCCTTTAGGTATTACTGACTTTGTATAAAATATTTCATAGTAAAGCAATTCTCAGTGCGAGTCAGTGCTGGGATGAGTAACTTATCCCTTACTGTAGGACTTCAAGGAAGAAAGAGAGATCAGTGCAGATGGCAGAAGCTGGAGATAACCTTTTGGGGAAGTTGAAACTTCAGCTGAATAAGGGAGAGGTTGTACTTGGGTAGAGTCATTGGACTGTCGCTGTGTGTGCCTGTGCCACTGTGTGTATTTTGCAGACTAGTAGGTCACAAAGTGAGTAAACCATGCCTTTGGAGAGGCCTGGCTTCTATAGATTTTCAAGATAAAGTCATCCATCTTAGGAACGTATTCTGGATCCTAAGAATAGGATATTTTCTTAACTTTGCCATTTCTTCAACTAGTAAGACTTCTCTACCCTAATCCCCACTGCCTCATACTTTTCATTTGTAAGATACAGACTGCAGAGTGCTGGCTTCATTCCATCCACATTCATTTAACAAATACCTATAAATGTCAGTCAGCTTTGAGGCTTACGTACAACCAGATGACTGAGTTTCGGGTGTAGAGTTGGATGGGTTTTGGCCAGTGCCCTCAGCTGGGGAGTCACCACCATCAAGACATGGGGCGTGCCCGTCGCTTCCAGGGCCCTGTTTGTACCGTTTGAGTTGATCCCCACTTCCTCCCTCCAGTTCCTGACACCCTCCGATCTGCCCCCTGTTGTTACTATTTTGTCTTTTCCATAATTGAAGGTAAACAAAGCCATACCGCGTGTGCTGTTTTGTTTCTGGCGTCTTTCACGTAGCATGATGTCCTGAGATCCAGCCGCGTTGCTGTGTGTGTGGGTAATTCCTTCCTTCTGTTGCAGATGGACCGTGGTTTTGGGCCATTGTGAAGGAGCTGCAATGGACTTTCTTGTACGAGTCTCTTTTTTTGAGGTGGCGTTTTGCTCTTGTCGCCCAAGTTGGAGTGCAATGGCGTGATCTCAGCTCACTGCAACCTCCGCCACCCGGGTTCAAGCGATTCTCCTGCCTCAGCCTTCCAGTTCAATGGCATTACAGGGGCCCGCACCATGCCCAGCTAATTTTGTATTTTTAATAGAGACGAGGTTTCACCACATTAGCCAGGCTGGTCTCAAACTCCTGACCTCAGGTGATCCGCCCACTGCAACCTCCCACAGTGCTGGGATTACAGGTGTGAGCCACCGTGCCCGGCCTATTGTACAAGTCTTTCACACTGTTTTTGTAATTCTACTGGATACCATGCTTGGCGTCGGGTTCCAACTTAACAAAAAGTCATGGAGGTGTTAGGTGTTCAAATTCTCTCTTCCTTATTTTATAAGGTACCTGGAAGGGGAAACTGGCCTGATGCTCTCATGGTCTCCATTTGGATAGTGAATTTCCTTTGCTAACACTAATAAG
>NW_012101412.1:43122-45346 GCF_000951045.1 Mandrillus leucophaeus
TATTTTCTTCCCTATGCTTGCTTTGAGTTCATTTTGCTGTTGTTTATCTAAGTAGTTGAGGTGGGAGCTTATTGATTTGACAGGGCTTGTTTGCCTGGGGCCTGTCAGCAAGTTAGCAGCTGTGTGGGCATTCCTGTGTGGGCATTTTATTTTTTAAGCATGAGAGTTGGAATGGAATGATTGACACTCTGAATTGTCTCTGATTAGTATTGTTACATTTCTTAACGTTCGGCCGCTCTTGATTTCGTGTGGTAATTCCTGCTAAGTCTTTCCGTGTTCTATAGTCTGACGCTGAGGTATCTGCTTGCTTTGAATTTTGCCTTTGTGTTTGTGTTCCTAACTGAGATCATCCTCATCTTTTTACAAGGGTACGTGATGAGGTTTGATGGTTAAAGTGACGTTAATTTTTTAGAAACGACTCGTCTGTCAGGATTGTGGGGGTCTGTCCTTGGCATCCTGTGTGTCTCTGGCATTGTGGAATCTTTCTGTGAAATCGGCTGGGACCTGTCAGCTTGCTTTCTCTCCTGCAGAAGTTGAATGGCAGATTGATAATTGAGTGACTTTTGGGCATTTCTTAGGTCAAAGATGAAAAATCATTTCAGATACTTCCCTATATGCATAGGTCCCGCTGCCGTTGCCGGGGCAGACATTGTCAGAGCCATCCTGTTTCTGCTACTGTGAGTCCTAGAGCAAAGGTGGTCTCCTCTGAAAGGCTCCTGCTCTCAAGGAGCTTTCAATTTGACATCTCGTCATTTAAAAATATCTATTTTATCGATATTGAGTGAGTGGTAGACCTTAAAATATTTCCTGGTTAAAAGTTTTGTGAGGTCTGAGCTGTGTCAGGAGACTAGCTTTGCGTTCTTTAGTGTAGTTGCTACTTTAGGTGAAGTTTGTGATAATATGTCGAGTAAACTGCCTTGAACAGGCTGCGGACAGTGTCTTCCTCACACTGGTGTTTCTTTGGTGCAGATCTTGTAGGGAAGTGTCCCTGCTGTGCTGTTAGTTTCTGAGGCGACTGTTACAGTAGAAGTATCCTACCCTGCAGTCTGGCCTTGGGGGACAGTGGGAAATAGCCAGGCAGGCTACGTGAACAGCATAATCTTCAGTACAGCGTGTGAAAGTGCACCTCTGATCTCTGTGTGCGGGTCTGCTGTGCTGCTTTCATTGACCACGTCATGGTGTGTCATCTCCAGTTTCCGGTTCGCTCGGGGTCGGCCTGCTTTTGCAGGTGGAGTTGTATTGGTGTGCAGGCCTGCCCACTCATTTACGCATTGTCTATGGCTGCTTTCCTGTGACAGTGGCACAGCCAGGTTGTTGGGACAGAAAGCCCAGAGAGGCTAAAATTATTTACCATCTGATCGTTGAGGAAAATATTTGCCTATCTTTAGTTATTACAAAATAGAATGTGGGAACTTGTGGAGCAATCTGATATCTTCTCTGATTTCTTTTTCCTGATCTTTTACAGTTTTCACCTTTATGTAATTTCACTTTTTTTTGTTTGTTTGTTTTTTGGAAGACAGAGTTTCGCTCTGTCACCCAGGCTGGAGTGCAGTAGTGCAGTCTCGGCTCACTGCAACCTCCACCTCCTGGGGTCAGGCAATTCTCATACCTCTGCTGGATTATGGATGTTCACCACCATGCTTGGCTAATTTCTGTATTTTCAGTACAGAGAGGGTTTCGTCATGTTGCCCAGGCTGATTCTGAACTCCAGGGCTCAAGTGATCTGCTGGCCTCGGCCTCCCAGAGTGCTGGGATTACAGGCATGAGCCACCGTGCCCAGCCTAACAATTTTGGTTTTTAGCAATTCACTTTCATTAAGTTTTTGCAAAGTTTTCAGCTTATTTTTCACAGTAAAAATAAAACTACTTACTTTTGCAAATGTATTTTATCCCTTTATGTAATATTTAATCAGCTTACATAATTATGCTGATATATGCAGTTGGGAACACGTACAGTGGTACGGTTGACCAGCGGTCAGCACGGTGGCAGCAGAAGCAGGCAGGCAAATGGGAGGGTGGTCCGCAAGCATCTGCAGTGTGCCGGGGCCCAGTTACTGTGTGTCACGGATGCAGCGGGCCTTTGGTTCTGTGAAGCAGTGAACATTGAGCCCAGGCTAGTAAGAGTCAGGACTTGGTTTTTCATGTAATGAAAACAAAAAGAAAACTCCGCCTTCCCTTTCTTTCTTGCTTCTATATCAACCTCAAGTGTCACCTAGATTTCATTT
>NW_012101412.1:50741-51520 GCF_000951045.1 Mandrillus leucophaeus
ATGGACTCTTCAGGGTTCTCTCTCTCAGGGGTGGGCGGCCTTTTTCTTCAAGGGCCGGATTGTATTTGAAGCAGGCGGACCTGGCTGTGTTCCAATACCAGCGTCTTCACAGAAGCAGGCCTTGGGCTGCGCTCTGCGTGGGGTCTGTAGTTCGTTGGGTCCTGGTACTACACACATTCTTTGTGTGTTTGCTTCTTTACCAAGTGGGTTTGGAAGTGGGACTTTTAAGTGAGACTCGCCAGTTCCTTTCTCCGTGAGTTTTGTTTTAAAGCATGTTAGTATCTTGATGACTAAGAGTTTTGTGTGCCCATATGGTATGTATTATGTATTCTGAGCTTCTGAGATAAGTGCTGTTTGAATTTCATGTGCCTTCTTGTTTGTATTCCCCTCCATTAGTATAGGAAAGCTACGACGGTCATTAGATATAGAAATCGTTAACTTTCAGAGTATTTAAATTACTGTTGATAAACACCTTTTGTTGTTGCTGATGTTAACTTATGGTAGGATCCTAGGGTAGAATTGTTCCCCTTACTGCAGTGTGGTTTTTCAGCTGAATTATTTTATATGTTGACATTTCTGAGAAACACCCTTTGTGTTGGCCATGTTAGATTTACTAGGAAGGAAAAATAGAATATTTTGTGTTCCTGGTAAACACAATGAATAAGTGTTTAAATAGAAACGATATTTTAAATATTGATATCACCTAACTCTGAGAGAAAAATAGATTTCCTCTTAGGAAGCCTTCCTCAGTGAAGAGTGTGCTGTGTATTGTTATATCT
>NW_012101412.1:52507-53175 GCF_000951045.1 Mandrillus leucophaeus
GTTTCCTTGGGTTTTCTTCATGAACAATTATACTATCTGTATAGAGGGGCAGTTCCATTTCTTCCTTTCCAATCTGCTTGCCTTTTATGTCTTTTGGTCCTGGTTGCCCTGGCCAGGACTTGCGGTGTGAAGCTGAGTAGGAGAGGTGACAGTGGGCGCCCTGCCTTGCTCCGGACTGTAGGGGAGGGCAGTTCAGTCTTTCACCATCAACTGTGATGTTAGCAGCAGGTGTTTATGTAGATGCCTTATTCCCAGATTAAGGCAGTTTCTTTAATTCCCCCTTTTAGAAGCTTTAAAAAATCCTGAATGGATGTAAAAATTTGTTAAATGCTTTTAATCTTCTCAAATGAAATGGTCCTGCAGTTTTCCTTCTTTAGTGTGTTAGTAGGGTATATTACACTGATGATTGTTAATTTTTTTTTCTTAAACTTTTTTTTTTCTTTTTCAGACATAAGGTTTCACTATGTTGCCCAGGCTGGTCTGAGCTCAAGTGATCTACCTGCCTTGGCCTCCGAAAGTGCTGGGATTACAGGTGTGAGACACCGCACCAGCCTGATTTTTAAATACTGACCAAGCCTTGTATTACTGGGATAGGCATCACTTGGCCACAATTTACCACCCTATTTTTTTCTTTCTTTTTGATTTTTTTTTTTTTTGAGACAGAGTCT
>NW_012101412.1:53311-56296 GCF_000951045.1 Mandrillus leucophaeus
TTTTGGTAGAGATGGGGTTTCATCATGTTGGCCAGCCTGGTCTCCAGCTCCAGACCTCAAGTGACCCACCCTCCTTGGCATCCCAAAGTGTTGGGATTAGAGGCATGAACCACCACGCCCGGTCCTGTTCTGTTTCTATTTTGCTAACTTTGACTTGCTAACACGTTGTTGAGGATTTTTCTGTTGATGCTCATCAGGGATGTTGGTTTGTGGTTGTCTGTCTTTGTGTTATACTGTCTTGTCTGACTTTCTGTCAGGGGACAGCTGAACTTATACAAAGTATTGAACTTATACAAAGTATCTGTTTCCATTTTCTATAAGGGATTGTGTAGAATTAGTGTTATTTCTTCTTTACATGTGTTTGAATCCATCTGAGCCTGGAGATTTCTTTCTATAAGATTGTACACCAGGCGCGGTGGCTCACGCCGGTAATCTCAGCACATTGGGAGGCCGAGGCGGGTGGATCATCTGAGGTCAGGAGTTTGAGACCAGCCTGGCTAACATGTTGAAACCCCATTTCTACTAAAAATAGAAAAAATTAGTCGAGGTTGGTGGCGTGCGCCTGTAATCCCAGCTACTCAGGAGGCTAAGGCAGGAGAATCGCTTGAACCCAGGAGGCGGACATTGCAGTGAGCCGGGATCGCACCATTGCACCCCAGTTTGGGCAACAAGAGCGAAACTCCAGCTCAAGGGGAAAAAAAAAAAAGATTTTACAAATTCCATTTCTTTAACAGATATAGAACTATTCAGATTACCTGTTTGTTTCTAGGAGGATTTTCCTGGTTTGTGGCGCTCAGACATTGCTTTACTTATCTACATGGTCTGATTTGTACGTGTCGAGTTTTCCGTGGTATTCTCTTGCTAACCTGTCTGACGTCTGTGGGGCCTGCAGTGATGTCCCTTCATTCATTCCTGATGCTGGTAAGTTGTATCTTTTCTGTTTTTTCCTTTCTCAATTTTGCTAGAGTTTTTCAATTTTGTTGATCTTTTCAAAGAACAATCTTTTAGTTTCATTAATTGTTCCCTTGCTTTTTCCTTTCAATCTCATTGTTTTCCGCTTTTATCTTGTCATTTGTCCCTTTGGCTTGTTTTGCATTCACTTTGCTCTTTTTCTAGTTTCTTAAGGTAGAAACGTAGATTGCTGATTTACATCTATCTTTTTTTGTAATATATAATCATTTGAGGCTATAAATTTTCCTCTAAGCAGTGCTTTAATTAAACCCACAAATTTTGGTGTGTTTTCATTTATGTTCAAAATATTTTGTAATTTCTCTTGAGAATTGTTCTTTGACCCATGGATTATTGTTATTATTATTATTATTTTCGGGATGGAGTTTCATTGTTGTTGCCCAGGCTGGAGTGCAATGACATGATCTCGGCTCACTGCAACCTCTGTCTCCCGGGTTCAAGTGATTCTCCTGCCTCAGCCTCCTGGTTAGCTGGGACTACAGGTGCCCGTCACCATGCCCAGCTAATTTTTTTTTGTATTTTCACTAGAGATGGGGTTTCTCCATGTTGGCCAGGCTGGTCTTGAACTCCTGGCCTCAGGTGATCCCCCCACCTTGGCCTCCCACAGTGTTGGGATTACAGGCGTGAGCCACTGCACGCAACCTGACCCATGGATTATTAAGTATGTTTTTAAATTTTGAAATGTTTGCAGATTGTTCTGTTAATGATTTCTTAGGGAAAGCCAACTGTATATGATTTCACTTATTTTAAATGTGTCAAGATTTATGTCTCAGGATGTGTTCTCTCTTAGCAAACATTCTGTATGTGCTTAAAAAGTATATGTATGGTTCAGGTGCGGTGGCTCACGCCTGTAATCCCAGCACTTTGGGAGGCCAAGGCAGGCAGATCACGAGGTCAGGAGATCGAGACCATCCTGGCTAACATTGTGAAACCCCATCTCTACTAAAAATACAAAAAAATTAGCCAGGCGTGGTGGTGGGCGCCTGTATTCCCGGCTACTCAGGAGGCTGAGGCAGGAGAATGGCGTGAAGCCAGGAGGCGGAGCTTGGAGTGAGCCGAGATCTCGCCACTGCACTCCAGCCTGGGCAACAGAGCGAGACTCCATCTCAACAACAACAACAAAAAGTATATGTATTTTGCTGTTGTTGGATGAAGTGTTCTGTAAATTAGATCCAATTTATCGATGGTGTTCTACAGTTCTCCTAGATTTTTGCCGATGACTTGTTCTCTCACTGTGAAAGGTAGTGTGTATTGTGTTCTATGCGTCTAACAATTCATTGTCCAGTTAGAGTTGCTATTGTACTGGGCAGTTAGAGGGATGATAGGTGATAATGTAAGGCGGCTCCATCACACATGCTGGGGACTCCTGTGGAACAGACCAGCAGCTGCATTTGGAGATTCATTTTCGATTGTCGCGTTTCCTCTTAGAGCTTTGCCTGGTCATCATGTTCTAAGTGGTCCATTGGCCTCCTTGTCCCTTTTGTGGTGGACATTTGCTCAGTGACTTTTGAGCAGCTGGATCTCCTGCTGCGGCAGGTGAGGGAGGGGATGGACGGCTCCGCGGACTTGCCCCCACCCCAGGAGAAAGAGTGCGTGGCCGGGCAACGCCGAAGCTTCTACGACTTCAGGTGTTCACAATTTCCCTTCTTGCTCCTTTTATAAGTGTCTTAGAGATTTGTAAGAAGGTTTATGTATTTTGAAGGGCATGGGTTTTAGTCTATTCAGTGAAGTATTTTAAAGTAAGATTGTAATACGCTCATAATGGATGCGAGGCTGAAACAACTTGATCTGGTGATTTTATGTTTGTGCTGGAAGTCAGCCTCGGCATGCAGGAAGAGCGTGCATGGATTGTGTTATTTTTGCTATGATGAGTGTGTCAGCATTCTTCCTGTTTTACTGTTGCTGTGTGTGGAGAAGTGACTGGGTGAGATCACAGGTGACGGGGGGAGGCGGTGCTCAGCTGAGAGACCAGTGTTGGCCCCTCTCTCCTCTGTGCTGTGAAAACCCTGCTCCAGG
>NW_012101412.1:60541-61624 GCF_000951045.1 Mandrillus leucophaeus
AGGGTATGATGATATTCAAAAGTTTTTCACAGAAGAGAAATTGAGGTGTGCAGTAAACATGTAAAGAGATTCTTAGTAATAAGCACGTGGATGCAAATAAAAATCATCATGGAAGGTTATTTTTAAAAGTGGTTGTATCATTGCCTCACTTTATGTATTACAGAGTTATACATACTACTTTGTAAGGTAATTTTCCTTTTCGAAACTAAAGTCCATGTGAAATACTGGTGAGCATTGTTTTGAAGGCCGGACTAGGAGGAGGTGGGAAGAAGTCAGACTCAGCCTGTGGACAGAGGCTAACCTTGGCAGAAGCCAGAACGGTCAGGCAGTGTTGTGTAAACATGATCGTTCAAGAGGAGCGGAAGAGCAAGGTGATTTGTGAGAGAGATTTACTAGACAATGAAACACATTTATACCTCTATTTCATGGAAGTCTGCTGTTTGTAAACTCGTGCTCCTGATTTTTGTCCCTACACATAGAGAAAGCAGAGCCTTGGCAGGTTGGATCAGGCAGCTGAGCACAGAGCAGGGAGTCCTGGGCAGTGGCCCCAGCTCTCAGCTGGCCTGTTCATGGGGCCATGGTAGGTCTGCAGCGTGGGGTGGGCCTGCAGCGTGGGGTGGGCCTGCAGCGTGGGGTGGGCCTGCAGCGTGGGGTGGGCCTGCCGTCCACAGCCAGGAAAATGAACTTAGTGGACACAGTAAAATTTTGAAACAGGACGTTTTAGAGCTAGTTTCTGTCATAGATTTTAGTAAATGCTCTTTTGAAAAACGTTTTTCTGATGTGTGTTTTGTTTTCTAATCTGATAATGCATATTTCACACATTCTGGTCTTTAACCAATGGAAATTAGAGAACTAAACTTAATATAGTTTGTGTTCATGGAAAGAGCTTGGGATTTGTTCTCTGAAAATTTCAGTTGCAACAGCTTGTTCCCATAGGGGAACTTCCATCACAGTGACTATAGGAGTAAGAATAAAAGCTGTGTTTAATTTCCCAGAGTTCATTATGAATACATGAGAAAATGGATGTTAAAACCTTGTAATTAAAATGTAAAGTTACGTGCAAAGTTTTCAAGTGAGCGTTTT
>NW_012101412.1:61845-62178 GCF_000951045.1 Mandrillus leucophaeus
GGAATCTGTGAGTCTTCTGGCAAACGGTGTTTACCTCTGGTTCAGCTCGTACAACAGCTTCTTAGGTAGGTCGTATGAGCTGTATTGTATTGTATGGTACTGTGTTGTACTGTACTGTACTGTATTGTATTGTATTGTATTGTATTGATTTCCTTTTTTTTTTTTTTTTGAGGCAGAGTTTCGCTCTTGTTACCCAGGCTGGAGTGCAGTGATGCAATCTTGACTCACCGCAACCTCCGCCTCCCGGGTTCAAGCGATTCTCCTGCCTCAGCCTCCTGAACAGCTGGGATTACAGGCGTGTGCCACTGCACCCGGCTAATTTTGTAGTTTTAG
>NW_012101412.1:62487-62901 GCF_000951045.1 Mandrillus leucophaeus
TGTCCAGTCTTGGTTTCCCTGGGCCACGCTGCAAGAATTGTCTTGGGCTACACATAAAATACACTAACGATAGCTGATGAGCTTAAAAAAAAATCACAAAACATATCTCATATGTTACTTTATCTATTTAAATAATACTTGAAAATGAGTTTTATTCTGTGTTTAATAAGACTTTGAAATTCACTCATTTTGAGGGGTTCTAAGTGAAAATTGTTTCTCTCCTGTCAGTTGCATGCTGCCATTAGTCACCAGGTTGACCCTGAATTGTGTGGTTTAGGTCTGGGCAGCGTCCTCCTGAACAGCCTGAAGCAGACGGTGGTGACCCTGGCTTCAGCGCGGGCTTGCTGAGCACCATGCAGTCGTCCGCCCAGGCCGTGCCGCAGAGCGGCTGGTCCGTGCTGCTGCCCACCGCCG
>NW_012101412.1:63456-64362 GCF_000951045.1 Mandrillus leucophaeus
CTCTAAAGATTGTAAGAGACTTTTGGATACATTTCATGTCCTTTTTTCCCTTGGAAGACCTGGGTTGAAGAAATTGCTGCTTGCTAAAAATAAGCTGTGAAACGGGTTTCAGAGTATCTCTTTAGTTACATGCTGACCGGAAGCCACAGAACACCGTTTCCATTTGAAAATAGAGCGCTGTGAAGTTTTTGTAAGTAGTGAACCCCATCGGAATTACACATTCTGATTATGGCTCTAAATTTTATATGAACGAAATAAATTAAAAATGTCACTGTATCGTATTACCGTCTCTTGCTCCTTCAGGCGTAGCTTCCATGCTAGATTCTAGCCCTGTTTCTTGTGTTACAGTGGGGTTATCCAGGCAGGTTATCAGCTAGTGAAGCTGAAAGGTGATGTCGAATGGTGTGGTGAGCCCAGTGGGGGCGCATCCTTGCTGTGTGTGATGAGGGCCTGTGGGTGGCTGTGGGATTCCCAAACCCTGGCTCCTCTGTCTCCTGCTTCTGTCCTTACTGACACTGCTGGTAGTTTTCTCGTGTGCACCACAGGGCAAGTGGGATTGACAAGCCTGCTGTCACATTAGGAACCTGAGTTAAAGGGGAGCTGAAAGCATGTCTTCCTTCACCCTTGATGTTGTGCAGAGAGCCACTTGTGCGCCTGGCTCAACGGGGCGGGTGGCGTGGGTCTGGAAGCAGGCCCTGGATCGGCTGTCCTCCCCTCCATGTTGCCTTGTCCTGTCTGATTTGCTTTCACACTGACATGAGTTACTTTCCTCGGCCTCCCAAAGTGCTGGGATTACAGGCACGAGCCGCCCCGCCCGGCAGCAGCCTTTCAAGTACTGGGGTCCACCGAAGCTCCCAGCTGGTCCCTCTTTATCCCAAAGGACCTGCCACCATCTTTGGTTTCCAG
>NW_012101412.1:64412-65956 GCF_000951045.1 Mandrillus leucophaeus
GACTGGAGTGCAGTGGCGGGATCTCAGCTCACTGCAGGCTCTGCCTCCTGGGTTCAAATGATTCTCCTGCCTCAACCTCCTGAGTGGCTGGGACTAAAGATGCGTGCCACCATACCTGGCTAATTTTTGTACTTTTAGTAGAGATGGGGTTTCACCATGTTGGCTGGGGTGATTTTGAACTCCCAACTTCAGTTAATCTGCCCGCCTCGGCTTCCCAAAGTGTTGGGATTACAGGTGTGAGCCACCGCACCTGGCCATGTTTATTAAGACAGCTAAGAACATGTTGAATTGCACCTGTGGCTCCACTGGTGTCCCGGGCAGGTGGCTCTGTGCTGTCCACACAGATTGTCTCCTGTGTCTTCATCTTTGCTGCGTGTGACTTTTTGGTTCCTTTGGCATGTGGGGTCCCGTATGGGACATTGGTTCTACAGTCGATTTATAATAAGGATGTACCTACTAAAAAAATACAAAATAGAATAGAAACAAACATAGTTATCACCTCACCAAAATTTTGGAAAGTAGAAAAAGAAAAATGCATTCACCGCTTTTCAGTAGCCGATAGTCCAGACCGTCTTCATAAGCGTGGATAGTGTGTCCGTCTCCCACACCGATAGCACTGTTTTCTCCCCTTAAGTGTTTGTGATCGAAGGATTCTTGATGTGTTGACTTGGCGGATGCGGATCTTGAACAGTAGTTTCTCTAAAGATTGTAAGAGACTTTTGCATACATTTCATGTCCTTTTTTCCCTTGGAAGACCTGGGTTGAAGTAATTGCTGCTTGCTAAAAATAAGCTGTGAAACGGGTTTCAGAGTAACTCTTTAGTTACATGCCGGCCAGCAGCCACAGAACACCATTTCCATTTGAAAATAGAGCGTTGTGAAGTTTTTGTAAGTAATGAACCCCATCAGAATTACACATTTTGATTATGGCTCTAAATTTTATACGAACGAAATAAATTAAAAATGTCACTGTATCGTATTACCGTCTCTTGCTCCTTCAAGTGTAGCTTCCATGCTAGATTCTAGCCCTGTTTCTTGTGTTACAGTGGGGTTATCCAGGCAGGTTATCAGGTAGTGAAGCTGAAAGGTGATATTGAATGGTGTGGTGAGCCCAGTGGGGGCGCATCCTTGCTGTGTGTGATGAGGGCCTGTGGGTGGCTGTGGGATTCCCAAACCCTGGCTCCTCTGTCTCCTGCTTCTGTCCTTACTGACACTGCTGGTAGTTTTCTCGTGTGCACCACAGGGCAAGTGGGATTGACAAGCCTGCTGTCACATTAGGAACCTGAGTTAAAGTGGAGCTGAAAGCATGTCTTCCTTCACCCTTGATGTTGTGCAGAGAGCCACTTGTGCGCCTGGCTCAACGGGGCGGGTGGCGTGGGTCTGGAACCAGGCCCTGGTTCGGCTCTCCTCCCCTCCATGTTGCCTTGTCCTGTCTGATTTGCTTTCACACTGACATGAGTTACTTTCCTCGGCCTCCCAAAGTGCTGGGATTACAGGCACCAGCCGCCGCGCCCGGCAGCAGCCTTTCAAGTACTGGGGTCCACC
>NW_012101412.1:66006-67159 GCF_000951045.1 Mandrillus leucophaeus
AGACACAGGCATAGGGTGTCCTGGTTTTTGTTTTTAACTCTCAGGTGATTCCAATGTGCAGCCTAGAGAACCACTGACCTAAGCCGTAGGCTCCAAGGGATCATCTAATCATGTCACTTATGACTCTTCCAGTAAATGGATAGAGGAGACACTTCAGTTCCATTTCCATTTAGAAAGAACATAACGAGCCAGTCCCAGCAAAAACCTTTCCCTCTAGCTGAACTCAGGAATGCTCCAGAATGCTATTTGCAGAGGCTTTCATGTTCATTATCCCGTTTAAGCCTCAGAACAACCCTATGGGAAGGGGAGGTACAAGTATCATCCTCTTTTTTACAGATGGAAAAACCAAAGTTCAGAAAGGTGAGGTAACTTGCCCACCACAGCTGCTAAGTGGTCAAACTGGGATTTGGACCCATGTTGATCCAACCATAAGTTCTTGTAATTTCTTGCATTCCATGACAACTGCTAGTGCCACCATCATTTTTGAGCACTTACTGG
This sequence comes from Mandrillus leucophaeus, assembly GCF_000951045.1. Classification (NCBI taxonomy): domain Eukaryota; kingdom Metazoa; phylum Chordata; class Mammalia; order Primates; family Cercopithecidae; genus Mandrillus; species Mandrillus leucophaeus. The sequence continues at coordinate 66,505 of NW_012101412.1, forward strand.
GTGCCAAGTCACTGTGCGACATGCTCTACCCACATTATCTTGTGGAAGCATCAGCACAGCCCTTATAGATGAGGAAAAGGAGAAAGTAGCTCGTCCAGGGTCATGGAGCTCCAAAGCAGCAGAGCCAGGATGGGTGTCCTTGTCTGTCGACCTCACATCCTTCATTACCACCTACAGATGGAAAGCCGTGGCATAGCCAGGCTGGAAGGGCCATGGAGGAAACTCACTCCAAACTGCTGCATGGCAGGAGAGGATTCTCTGAGACCAAGCAAGGCATTAGGCCAGCAGCAGGCACTGAGTGGCACCAACCCAGATGGTGAGGCCTCAGGTGGTGCTGACCGGAGGGATGGGGACCAGCTGTTCCTTGTCTCAGGCCCTTTGGGTTGGGGGGCTGCACTCCATAAGATCTCGGATCTGGATCAGCCCCGACCCATGTCCCCAGGCTCCCGTGGCAGAGCCACCTCTGGACCCAATGACAGAGCCACCAATCCTCCTGGTTCTGTGGCCTCAGCTGCTGTGTGCCCCAGACACTGATGAGCATCTTAGTGCGCCAAGCTGAGACCCAGGAGAAAGGGGGCAGGTGGGAGGTGGAAAAGGGGAAGAGCAGAGAGCGGCAGGCCCCAGGACCCAGCAGAGGCCAGACATGGGCAGAAAT
>NW_012101412.1:68087-69618 GCF_000951045.1 Mandrillus leucophaeus
CAAAACTCCACCTTCAGAGCCCAACACTCCACCTTCAGATCATGCTAATGCCACCATTTTCTGTACTTATGTCCTATGAAATGCCAAGAAGCCTGATGACACTTGCACAAAATGAACCTATTATTTCATTTTTCCCCACTGCCAATCACCTCCCCTGACATCTTAGACATCACGCTTTCCTAACCTAGAAACAGCCCTCAGCTTCATCTTCAGGGAGGTGGATTTGAGAGCTCTTCTCCCGCCTCCTCACTTGGCGGTCTTGTGAATCTATCTTTTTTCTTTTGCAAAACCTGTGTCACAGTGATGGACTTGCTGTGCACAGGCAGAATGGACCTGGACCTGGCCAGTGACACTGTGGATGGGCACAGCTGCCTCCAAACAGCAAAGGCTGCCACTGTCCATCTACCCTTATCATCCCAGGGCCGTGCACCAGGCAACTAGGGACAACCCTAGATATTCCTCTTTTTTTTTTCTTGAGAAAAAGCCTCACTCTATTGCCCAGGCTAGAATGCAATTGCACGATCTGGGTTCACTACCACCTCCACCTCTCTGGTTTGAGCAATTCTCCTGCCTCAGCCTCCTGAGTAGATGGGACCACAGGCACGCACCACCATGCCCAGCTAATTTTTATATTTTTAGTAGAGATGGGGTTTCACCATGTTGGCTAGGCTGGTCTCCAACTCGACCTCAGGTGACCTGCTGACCTTGGCCTCCCAAAGTGCTGGGATTACAGGAGTGAGCCACCATGCCTGCCAGCCCTGCTACACTATTCTTGGCCCCTCAATGACTACATGAATTTTAGGATCAGCCTGTCAAGTTCCACAAAAAAATTCTATTGGGATTTGTGTGGGAATTTATTTAATTTATAGATTAATTTGTTGAGAAGCAGTATGTTTATAGCATTGAGTCCTACGACTCATAATATATATGGCATATATTTCAGTTTAGTCAGTTTTTCCTTTAAGCCCTTGGGAAAGTTTTGTATTTGTCTTAGTCCCTTTGTAGTGCTATACCAAAACACCTGAGACTGGGTGATTCACACAGAGCAGAAGTTTATTTTCTCAGTTCTGGAGGTTGGGAAGAACAAGATCAAGATTCCAGCAGACACAGTGTCTAGTGAGGGCCTGGTCTCTGCTTCCAAGATGGTACCTTGAATGCTGCTTCCTCTGGAGCAGACAAATGCTATGTTCCCATGAGGCAGAAGGGACAGATTTACCACCACCCCAAGCCCTTTTATAAGGCACTAATCTCATGCATGAGGGCTTGCCCTTATGTCTTAATTACTTCTTAAAGGCCCCACTTCTTAGTACTATCATCTTGGGAATTAAGTTTTAATACATGAATTTTGGGAGACACATTCAGGTTATGGCAATACTCTTCATGAAAGGCCTTGTGTATATTTTGCTAGATATATTGTCAGGGTTTTGTTGCTATTGTGAATAGAATCTCTTTTTCTATTGTATTTTCTAATTTGATATTACTAATGTATAGGAACGCTAATAGTTTTTTTTAAGTTGATCTTGAATTCAAC
>NW_012101412.1:69668-69972 GCF_000951045.1 Mandrillus leucophaeus
TGAATAGAATCTCTTTTTCTATTGTATTTTCTAATTTGATATTACTAATGTATAGGAACGCTAATAGTTTTTTTTAAGTTGATCTTGAATTCAACAACCTTGCTAACTCTCTTACTAGTCTTAATAATTTATCTGTATATTCTTCTGGATTTTCTGTGTAGACAACCATATGGTCTGAAAATACAGGTAGATTTTTTCTTTCCAGGTTAAAAATTTTATTTTCTTCATTTCTTTCTTTCTTTTTTTTCCTTTCTTTTTTCTTTTTCTCTTTCTTTCTTTCTTTCTTTCTTTCTTTCTTTCTTTC
>NW_012101412.1:70132-72530 GCF_000951045.1 Mandrillus leucophaeus
CTCTGTTGCCCAGGCTGGAGTGCAGTGGAACAATCTTGGCTCACTGCAACCTCCACCTCCCGAGTTCAAGCGATTCTCCTGCCTCAGCCTCCTGAGTAGCTGGGATTACAGGCACCCGCCACCACACCTGGATAATTTTTGTATTTTGTTTTAGTAGAGATGGGGTTTCATCATTTTGGCCAGGCTGGTCTCCAACTCCTGACCTCAGGTGATCTGCCTGCCTTGGCCTCCCAACGTGCTGGGATTACAGGCATGAGCCATCTCGCCCGGCCGATTTATTTCTGTTATAGGTTGAATGACATACATTTCTGATGCTGTGCCACTGCACTCCACTGCACTCCATAACCTAAAAAAAAAAAATGGCAATTTCATGTAATAGCCTAACACATTACCTAGGACCTCCAGTGGCATGTTCAGTAGAGACAGTGATAGAAGGTACCCTTGTCTATGTCCTAACTTTGATGGAAAGTGCTTCCCAAATTTTATTATTAAGTATGATAATTGCTTTACATTAAAGAAGATAGGGCCAGGTGTGGTGGCGCACACCTGTAACCTCAGCACTTTGGAAGGCTGTGGGGAGGATTGCTTGAGCTGGGGAGGTGGAGGTTGCAGTGAGCCAAGATGTTGACACCGCACCTCAGCCTGGGTGACAGTGAGACCTTGTCTTTAAAAAAAAGGAAGCTGGCTTGCTAATAGTGCATTATCTGATGTTGACTGTGCCCTTGCATTATTGTAATAAAACCTAATTCACCACAATGCATTACTTGTGTTTGTGTGTGTACATTGCCGTATTCGACTTGGTATTATTTTATTTAAAATTTTGGAATTCATGTTCATAAAAGTTAGTAATAGCTAACATCTATTTGCTTTTCTATGTTCTGGGTATTGTTAAGTTAGTTTCCTTGAGTTATTTCATTTCATCCTAGAAGGCTTATTGTAAAGGTTATTTCCTCCTTTATCTACGAGGGAGTTAAGGCACAGTGAAGGCAAGTCATTTTCCCTGAGGTCACAGGGAAGATAAGCAGTGGCAGCAGGAGTACAAATCCGGATTGCCTGGCTCCAGAGGCCGAGCACTAAGCACTGCCCTGTGCCCTCTCCCTGTGACAAAGACTCGTCATTCAGACTGTTCTACCGTGAACTGTCCTTGTACATCCTTGTTCCAGTTTCGTACCAAGATTATATTATTCTCGATAGATAATTAGATCACTCTTCTTTTTCCTTTATTTGAAAAAAACCTATTTCATCCTATCACCTTTTGCTAGCCTGATGTCAACAGTTTTGCAGTGGCCTCCAGGTTTTACAGCATTTGCAAGCTCCTGTCCTGGGGATATTGGGGAGGTATACATCCCATAAAGCCAGAGATACAGACCACAGATCAGAGCAGACTCCCCCACCCTCCAGCACCCTTGTTTTTTTGTTTTGTTTTGTTTTGTTTTTGAGACGGAGTCTTGTCACTCAGACTTGAGTGTAGTGGTGTGATCTCAGCTCACTGCAACCTCTGCCTCCAGGGTTCAAGGGATTCTCCTGCCTCAGCCTCCCAAGTAACTGGGATTACAGGTGCCTGCCACCACACCTGGCTAACTTTTTTGTATTTTTAGTATAGACAGGGTTTCACCATGTTGGCCAGGCTGGTCTCCAACTCTTGAGTTCAGGTGATCGGCCCACCTCAGCCTCCCAAAGTGCCGGGATTACCGGCATGAACCACCGCACCTGGTCAGCATGCTTTCAAGTACTGGGGTCCACCCAAGCTCCCAGCTTCCAGCTAGGAGTCATTTGGTCCCTTTATCCCAAAGGACCTGCCACTGTCTTCGGTTTCCAATGCCCAGCAGGGTCCAGGCTCTTCAGCCTCCAGCCACTTTGCATTTCTTTTCTGCTTTTCGTTCATGGAGATAAACATTAACTTATTTTTCAGACTCGGTATGTCTTTTTTATTTACTTACTTTTTTATTTTTATTTATTGAGATGGAGTCTCACTCTGTCACCCCGGCTGGAATGCAGTGATGAGATCTCCATTCACTGCAACCTCAGCCTCCCGGGTTCAAGTGATTCCCCTGCCTCAGCCTCCTGAGTAGCAGGAACTACAGGCGTGCGCCACTATGCCTGGCTAATTTTTGTAGTTTTAGTAAAGACGGATTTTCGCCATGTTGGCCAGGCTGGTCTCGAATTCCTGACCTCAGGTGATCCGCCTACCTCGGCCTCCGAAAGTGCTGGGATTACAAGTGTGAGTCACCACGCCCGGCCTTTATTTACTTTCTATATCTCACCTATTACTGCTGCAGGTTGCAGAAGAGAGGATGCCCTCAACCCTAACTTCTCCAAACCATCCCAAAGGGGACGTCTGCTCCACGGCAACAGTGTTGTTGTTTTTAAAGACCATCTGTCTGTCTAGATGCCAGAT
>NW_012101412.1:72595-74032 GCF_000951045.1 Mandrillus leucophaeus
GAGCTGCCTTCCGAGGTGGTCACTCCCTCAGACCCTGCCCTTCCTGCCTTGTTCCTCCAGTAGTCAGATTTGCTGTTGGGGCCCTTACGGGGGAGGAGGTGGGGCTGGACTGGGAGGGAGATGGAGAAGCTGCCAGGTGCCCTTTTGGATCCAGAATTGAGGCAGCAGTTCCAGCCAAGTCGGAAGGTGGGGGCCGCCCCCCAGCCCCCAGGGGAATGGTACCGATTCCAAAACGTGGCGAGAACTCCCTGGTCGGGAAAAGGAGGTGTTTGCTCCCTTGAATCACCTGAGCCCAGGCTGGAAGGCCCAAGGGGGAGGATGAGGCCAGCTCACTCCAGCTCTATCCCCTCCCCTTAACCCTGAGCTACTCACCCTCTCAGATTGCAGTCCCTTTTCCTAAGTGTCCTCCCTGCAAAGTGTGCACAGAGCAGCACTCCCTTGCGCCAGCTCACCCCACACTGTCCTTTCTTTCAGCAACCCCATGGGTATGAACTTGACATGATTCATTTTCCTAAAAGCCTCTTTGGGCTGAGGGAAGGTGTGGGTGGCTCCACGAGGTTTGGACTGGGGCTACCTCTTCTCAGAGCCACTGTAAGGGCCAGGGCCACCTTCCCTGGTGGGTGTCTGTGGCCTGGGCAGTGGTGCTGGATGGCACCAGTTTTGCAGGCAGCCCAGGTCATCCCCAGCAGTCTGGGAGGCTGGCGCTTCACCGGCCCCCACTCCTGATAGGGCCGAGGCTCCTTTCTCACCTAAGAGCTGACTGTTTTGAAGAGTGGGCACAGAGGAGCCGGCAACCTGGGCGGTGTAGGCACCTGGGAGAACATGTGCAGCTCAGTCTCAGAGAGAAGTCTCCTCCAACACAGCTATTGTAGAGATGGGGAAACCAGGCCAAGAGGGAAGGGGGCTTGCCCAAATCACCAGCCCTGGAATGTTTAAGCTTTGGGGGTGGATCTCCCAGGAAACGTGTTTTATGGCACCGCCACCTCTGGTCACCCACCCCGAGGTGTGGTGGGCCTGGACAGCCAGCTTGACTGAGGGCCAGGCTGGTGAAGCCAAACCTACCACTCAGGAAGGAGACCCAGTCCTTCTCCAGAGTAGAAATGTGAGGACTCCCTTCTTTGGGCCTCAATTTCTCCGCCTGAATTTCAAGGACCCTTCTAGCTCCTACACTCTGGGACAAGCTTTTTCTCTGAGCCCCAGTCAGCCTAGAGGACCAGGGCTACATCTTCCTTGGACAGAGACCCACCATAGGGGCAGCAGGAAGTAGGGGTGGGGGTGGGCAAGGTTCCTGAAGGGAGCTGGAGCTGTCATCAGAGATGGTGTCCGCAGGCAGTGGGTGTGTCGTGGCTCTGCTACTACTTGGTGGGTGACCCTGTGCCATTTCTTTCCCCACTCTGGACCTCAGTTTCCCTATCTGTTCTATGGAGATGAGATGCC
>NW_012101413.1:0-9549 GCF_000951045.1 Mandrillus leucophaeus
AAATAAAAGAAGATCCAGGAGAAGAAGCTGGTGATATAACCTTAATGATGTAAGCTAGTGATATAATCAAAATAATTATAATATTCAATCAGTATTATATGTATGTTGACAAAGAATACAAAAGAAAATAATTTTAACAACAAATTTCTCGATAGCCAAGTCCACCAGAGATGTCATGTAGACAAAAACTGAAAAACAACCAGTTAGTTGAGCAATTTGATGAATTTGATGAGAATATCAATCTTAATAAAAGGATTTCCCATAAAATGGTAAAGTCAGAAGCAAACTTCTCAATATGGTAAAAGATTTCTGGGAGGCAAAGAAGTGGAAAGGGTAGTTTGCAATTTCAAGATGCTTGTTGATGTGTGACAGAGTGGGAAATTTTTTTCCTATATAATTTGATATGCCTATTGGCAGAAAAGAAAATGATGACAAGGAGGGAGATTTTGAATAGGATTCAAAAGAGAGGCAAATTAATAAATCTGAGATTTTGAGGAAGGGAATCAGTTCAGGGAAACAGTATGAAAGCTTAGTGTTGGTTGAGGAAGGAAGTTGCCACTTTCTATGAGACCAGAGATAAAAATGAGTGATGATAAAGTTAATGGAATAGCAGAAGAAAGGAGATGTTAGAGCCACTTATGCCCGATAACCTTTGTTGTATCCTTAAAATGACATGTGTTTATCTATTGAGAGGAGCATGAGTATAGGGTATGACTACTGAGGAGACTGAGGATAGCTTGTAATACTCTCTGTTATTAAAATCAGTTGGAACTGCCATAACGTATGAGTAAACTGAAACACTGATAACTTATGGTACTTGCCACATTTACTCATTAAATAGGTAGTAACATATAATGAGCAACATATCTATTTAATGATCACATAATTATAATTTGATTTCAGGAAATACAGCTTTAAAATCTGTGTTTACCTTATACAATACTGGTAAGTCAGAGTAACAGAATCATTGCGACTCCAAATTTAGAAGATAATGTTAAAGAGAGTCAAGTTGAAGTTAAAACCTTAAGAGCTGGAGAATATAGTACATATAGGGAAGCCATCAGGGAGCTAATGTATGCTGAAAAAAGTGAGAGATCAAAGACAATGCATTTGAAAAATCGTCATTGTTATTATAAAACATGTACAATTCCTAAGAGTGCATGGACTGTCATAGAAAATATATCAATGACTAGACTAATGTTACTCTTGCTTCTCAATTATGAAATCTCAATTATTCTTGTGCTCCGAATTAGAAGTACTGTATAGGGTAAAGCATCGGTTTTGCAGCTTTATTTCTTGGAATCAAATTATAATTGTGTGATATGTATTTTATGAGCAATCAAGGCAAATAACATAACTGATCTGTGCTTCAGTTTCTTCATATGTAAAATATCGATAAAATGGATATATAATAATTCCTACTTCACCAATATTTTATTTGTGAGAGTTAACTCATAAAAAAAAATGTAACATGATTTAGAGCACTGTCCAACACATACTAAGTGCTCAATAAATTTTATCTATAGTTGGTGCTGTTAATAGAATCAGTAGTATTGTGTAAATATCTTATCAAACATTTTAAAATGTGTCTTTTTGCCAAGTGAGTGATGATAGCAGTAGCAGTGCTCCCTTTCAAAATTGAAAGTGAGATGTGGGAAAGGAAGCAAAGATGCTCCGAGTCTCAGAATTATGGGATTGTGAACACTTAAATTCATTACTTAATTGAGCAATGGATAATATTTTCTGTTTTGATAATGGAGGCAATGAAACTTTACAACTAGCTCAAGTCAGCAGCTCTTCCTTGAAATAATTTTTTGAATAAACTTCTTTTGCACATCCTCTACTGTAACTCCTAAAATTGCTTTCTTGTGTTTAATCCTGCTGACAGACATGACTGAAAGTGTAACACTTGGGAATCCTTTAAAAACAAATGAGATGAGAAAGATATAACTAAAAGGGGATGACATAGATGGCATTAACTGAGAGAAGTGTCCATCCAAAATGTAATTCTGAACACAGGCACACATTAACAACTATAGCTACCTAATGGCTCGTCCAGCAACCTATCTATTTAATGAGCAATTAATCAGTGACTACTATATATCAGTCACTTTGTTGTGCACTTGATAGAAAGGCCCAACACTGGCTCTCCAAAATTAAAAAATCATTTGGATCTTATCATCATCAGAAGAGTCTTCTGGAAATTGGAGGAAGTCATCTTGTGGGCAATAAATTGAGCAGGACAATAATTTAACTCTACTCAACTCTAGAAATCTGTTAGCTAAATTAGAGACCATGAAAGGAGAAACTTGGACTGCAATTTCCTCAGGGACATTAAAGTTTAATACAAATGAGAGTTATTACAGAGCTGTGAACTTCTTGGGGAAAGAGCATGTTTAAACCCTGAGACCGAAGAGAGTGCTAACAAAGTTTGTTCAGTAAAACTCTGATGTTCTAAGATTAAAAAAAAAAAAAAAAAAAAAAAAAAAGGAATCTGTTCCATCTTTTCTCCTGGAATGAGCCACGTTATATCTACTTTGGTTTTCTCTTCCATCTCCCCAGGGTTTTTGATCATTATTCCATTTTACAATAGAAATCCTCTTACTACCTTTCATCCCATAGTTAGTAGTGAAACAAAATAATACTTATTACAATGCAATGGACCTTCTTTTGTAACTCTAAATGTATTTTAATTATACATTATACTTATAATATTTACACAATTTTTATACAAAAAGACAAATATTTTCATTCCATTATCTTCTCAGTTTAGTGGTTACATGCCAATGCTTACTCATTCTTTGTTTTATTTCTCTTTTCTACACAGAAAAAAAATTTAATAAAGAAAACAGGTCACCAGAGGAACATTTAACGTGCAATACATTTATTTCTCCCTGATAAAAAATTTGGGCCAATATATTACTCTTATGTTGCAGAAAAAGAATGCCAAAATTGAAGGATCAGGATATACTGATATATTAAAAGACAAAGGATATATATTAGCTTTGATCTGTCCATAAATTCATTTAGTTCTCTTTTCTACAATTATGTTCTCTATACTTGCCTCTTACAACAAATCCAGGGTGTGCAGGCAATGACCTAGTAAATAAGCTCACAAGAGGGCAGGAAAATATGAGGTCAATAGATGATGCAATCTCTCAAACGAATCTAATACTTTTGCTACTGTATCATTCTGATAGCTGACTAGAACATTTAAACACATGAAGCTTAACAACATCTACTGTCTTCTGGATATCAACACCAACTAAACTTTTACAAGATGCTTTTCTTATGTTCTAATCCTGTTTATTTAAAAATATGAGTGTGTGGAAAAAACACTACAGATTTATAAGCTGTTTATCTGCTACTTTAACAAAATTATTAATTTTTCCTGACTGTCCTATATCTTTAGATGAGAGTTATAAAGAAAAAAAATAGCTTTCATAAACTAGAAATATCAGCTTTCACCTCTGGCTATTTTCACAGCATTCTAGAAAAAATAGGCTATGGTTTATTTCCATAATCGTATTTTTCAAATAATTTATTTGCAGAAAAACAATGCTATCTTTCTTCAAAAAAATTTAACCAAATACTATATTTATATAGAACTACTTACAATAAATTTTTCTGTTGTGGTTTTTCTCTTCCTAACATATTTCCCTTAATCTTTGGCATTTTTCAAGACTCATATTTGAAGACAAATAAATCAAGATGAAATTAGGAACTTCATTAAATGACACCTATTTCAGGACTTCAAAGAAAAATCAAGCACTGAAGAGACAATGTTTGAGGCCAACCAACTCCCAACTGGCTGCAGCTCGGGCTCTGAATAAGTCAGGGGTAGGAAATATTAGCAAGTGGGAAGAAAGAGTTGACGAACCAATTATGATTTTGAATGGGAAAGAATGTCACCCCTGTTTTCTGGCTTTGAAGATAATTCTTAAAACTTTGAAAAAGAAAAACAGCTAAAGAAAAATTACCCTGTGTTTACCTTGTACTTATGATCTTCCTGTTAGATAATATGACTGTGATGCAAACTGTAATATTCCTGTTAGATAATATGACTGTGATATTAATTTTGTAGACAATGATTTCCTCATTGCCTTTATCTTTTCACAGGACCCTGGAGATGTCAGTGAGGTCTAGGTCTGGGATAACTGATTCTAATTTTTAGAATGACACTCTTCTTCTTATATTATTTCCATTTTTGCAGAGCCATAATATTTTTCTATTATTCTAATGAGTTATAGTAAGTTGACAAACTAATCATAGTAAAATGTCAGCTTTTGGATGAAATCTTGTATATATATGCCAATGATATGCATGTTGCATGAAACCTCAGTGTCTTGCACTAATACTGTGCCAGATGGCACCATCTTGCTATGGGGAAACCATGGATGTAGTATTATATTTCAAATTAGAATAGGTTGTTCTTATTTTAGATTGTGAAATAGCACTGAAGCTCAGAGATTTTACTGCAATTCAGTTCACCTATGATATTAAAATGGAAATGTATAAGAGATGCCTTAGAAAACTTCTGAGGTTGAAGTGGAACACTTCACTATCTCTATGGAGTTAGAGGGTGGTTCACACTTCAGCCAGGACAAGGAAGTAAGGGTGAGGACAGACTTTTAAAGCCACAGATATGACAACTTAAGAACAAAAGATTCAGAGGTAAACTAAGAAAAATGGAGCAGGAACAAGTGGACGACAAGAGCTTAACAGATTTTTGTAGACTTGTAGGGGCTGGGAACAGGCCAATGAATAAGGAGCAAAGAGGGATAGCAGGTTTGATTCTAAAAAGGAAGTAGGCCAGGCTCCTTGAATCCTCATGGTATAGGAGCATTCCAAAATGAAAACAAACTGACTTCCCAACTCACTTGCTATAAAAGCCAAAGTCTACATGACAGCTTCTTGGTCTCCACCTATCAGCCTGGCTCCTTATTACCTTTCTGACCTCATCTCCTACTACTCCCTCCTACATCTCATCCCAGCAGGCACACAGCCCTGTATGTATTCATTTCCTAGGGCTACTATTCAAACACCCCGTATGTATTCATTTCCTAGGGCTACTATGACAAATTACCACAAACTTCGTGGCTTAAAACAGAGAAACTTATTCTGTCATAGTTCTCGAGGCCAGAAGTCCAAAATCACAGTGACAGCAGGGTGGCACCCCTCCAAGGGCTTAAAGGGAGAATTGTTGCTTGCCTCTTCCAGCGCCTGGTGGCTCCAGCTGTTCCTTGGCTTGCAGCTGCATCACTGCAATCTCTGTGTTTGTCTTCATGTGGCCTTCTATTCCCCTATGTGTCTGTGTCAAATCTCCCTCTGCCTCTCTGTTATAAAGACATCTGTCATTGGATTTAGGGCCCACCGGATGGTCCGGAATTATCTCATCTCAAGATCCTACTTAGTTATAGCTACAAATAACCTTTCTCTAAATAAGGTTGGATTCATAGATTCTGGGGCTTAGGGTGTGGACATATATATTTGAGTGCCACCAGTCAACCCGCTAAATCATATATAATTCTTCATCAGGGAAAGCTTGTTCTTTCTGGTCCCTCTGCTTGGAACTCTGTTTCCATAAATGTGAGTAGCTCACTCCCTTACCGTGCTCAAGTCTTTACTGTCATTTCACCTTCTCTGGGAAGACTTTCCAGAATACCGTATTTAGAACTGCAATCTCTTCTCCTCAATCCACTGACTCTTGGCAAATTTTTCTACATAGCACTTATTTCCACTTACTAACATGTAACATAATATGTATTCATTAATTTTTCTATGCCTATTCATAAGTATCTAGGCTCCACAAGAACATGAATTTTAACTGATATTCATTATTTTATTTACAACACCTACAAGAGTGATCAAACTGGAACATAGATGACAATACCTAATGTTTGAATAAATTTAAAAACATGAGCATCAAAAATATAAAATGATGGTTGAGAAATGTGATGACAGTTTAGGAGCTATGGACTTGTAAAAGTTATTTGCAAATTATTTTGCTAACAAATGACCCATATTCAGAATATATGAGTGCATACAAATTAATATTCAAAAGACAACCAAATAGACAAAAAATGAGCTTAAAAAGGCCCATCAAAAATAAGTATATTCTAATGCCATTGAAGATATGAAAAAAAGTCATTTTTCTGTTAGAATGATACAAATAAAGTCACCATGTAATACTAGTATATAACTTAAGAAAAGGACAAGTAATAATAGGTTTTGTCACGAATATGGAACAACTAGACTTAATACAATACTGGTCAGAATGTAAGTTGAAACAACGACTTTGGAAAACGGTTTGGTAGTTTGTACTAGAGCTGAAAATAGGCATGTCCAGTAATTCCAATCTTATACTTCACTCCCAATGAAAGTGAGTGAGTGAGTGAGTGAGTGAGTGAGTGTGTGTGTGTGTAATATTTTTGGATTATGGTTTTTACTTGCATTCTTGTTTCTGGTCTAGACACCCTTATAATTCAAGTAGCTTAATGATAATCAAAGACTCCTCAGCAATTCCTATTATTGTGAAAGACATGTACAACAGCAATGTTCATAGCAGAACTATTTGTAATAGCAGTTACAAACTGGGAACAACTCAAAGTCAATTAATAGAATAGTGCATATAGTGGCAGTAAACAAACTACTAATATGTTCAACAATAGTGATGAATCTCACAAATATGAAATTAAAGAAACCAGGCAAAAATAGTACATCCTATATGAATTCATTTACATAAAGTGCAAAAAAAGGTAAGCTAGCATATATTATCAGGATAACGGTTAACTCTGGGGCTGCAGTGACTACAGGGATTCATGAGGGTACTTCTGGATAATGTTTAATTTCTTTACTTGAGTTCAAGTTACACAGGTGTATTAAATTTATGAGCATACATCAAGCTTTACCCTAATGCTTTTAAACTTTTATGGACAAATATTATGTTTTCCTTTTTAAATTTTTTTTATACTTAAGTTCTGGGATACATGTGCAGAATGTGCAGGTTTGTTACATAGGTATACACGTGCCATGGTGGTTTGCTGCACCCATCGGTCCATTATATACATTGGGTATTTCTAATGCTATCCCTCCCCTAGCCTCTCACTCCCCAACAGGCCCCAGTGTGTAATGTTCCCCTCCCAGCATCCATGTGTTCTCATTGTTCAACTCCCACTTATGAGTGAGAACATACAGTGTTCGGTTTTCTGTTCCTGTGTTAGTTTGTTGAGAATGAAGTTTTCCGGCTTCATCTATGTCTCTGCAAAGGACATGAACTCATCCATTTTTACGGATGCATAGTATTCCATGGTGTATATGTGCCACATTTTTTAAATCCAGTCTGTCATTGATGGACATTTGGGTTGGTTACAAGTCTTTGCTGTTGCGAATAGTGCTGCAATAAACATACCTGTGCATGTGTCTTTATAGTAGAATGATTTATAATCCTTTGGGTATATACCTAGTAATGGGATTTTTTGGTCAAATGGTATTTCTGGTTCTAGATCCTTGAGGAATCACCACAATGTCTTCCACAATGATTAATTAATTTACACTTCCACCGACAGTGTAAGAGCATTCCTATTTCTCCACATCCTCTCCAGCATTTGTTGTTTCCTGCCTTTTTAATGATCACCATTCTAACTGGCATGTGATGGTATCTCACTGTGGTTTTGATTTGCATTACTCTAATGACCAGTGATGATGAACTTTTTTTCATATGTTTGTTGTCCACATAAATGTCTTCTTTTCAGAAGTGTCTGTTCATACCCTTTGCCCACTTTTTGATGGGGTTGTTTGTTATTTTCTTGTAAATTTGTTTGCAGATTCTGGATATTAGCCCTTTGTCAGATGGATAGATTGCAAAAATTTTCTCCCATTCTGTAGGTTGCCTGTTCATTCTGATGATAGTTTCTTTTGCAGTGCAGAAGATTTTTACTTCAGTTAGATCCCAATTGTCAATTTGCCTTTTGTTGCCATTGCTTTTGGTGTTTTAGTCATGAAATCTTTGCCCATGCCTATGTCCTGAATGGTATTGCCTAGGTTTTCTTCTAGTGTGTTTATGGTTTTGGGTCTTATGTTTAAGTCTTTAATCCATCTTGAATTAATATATGTATAAGGTGTAATGAAGGGGTCCAGTTTCAGTTTTCTGCATATGGCTAGACAGTTTTCCCAACACCATTCATTAAATACGGAATCCTTTCCCTATTGCTTGTTTCTGTCACGTTTGTCAAACATCAAATCATTGTAGGTGTGTGGCATTATTTCTGAGATCTCTGTTCTGTTCCATTGGTCTATATCTCTGTTTTGGTACCAGTACCATGCTGTTTTGGTTACTGTAGCCTTGTAGTATAGTTTGAAGTCAGGTAGCATGATGCCTCCACCTTTTTTCTTTTTGCTTAGGATCTTCTTGGCTATATGGGCTCTTTTTGGTTCCATATGAAACTTAAAATAGTTTTTTCTAATAATGTGAAGAAAGTCAACGGTAGCTTGACTGGAATATCATTGAATATATAAATTACTTTGCACAATACTGCCATTTTCATGATATTGATTCTTCCTATCCAGGAGCATGTAACATTTTTCCATTTGTTTGTGTCCTCTATTATTTCCTTGAGCAACAGTTTATAGTTCTCCTTGAAGAGGTCCTTCACATCCTTTGTAAATTCTTTTCCTAGGTACTTTATTCTCTTTGTAGCAATTTTGAATGGGGGTTCACTCATGATTTGGCCCTCTCTTTGTCTATTATTGGTGTAAAGGAATGCTGGTGATTTTTGCACTTTGATTTTGTATCTTGAGAATTTGCTGAAGTTGCTTATCAGCTTAAGGAGATTTTGGACTGAGACAATGAGGTTTTCTAAATATAAAATCACATCATCTGCAAACGGAGACAATTTGTCTTTCTCTCTTCCTATCCAAATACTATTTATTTCTTTCTCTTGCCTGATTGCCCTGGCCAAAACTTTCAATACTGTGTTGAATAGGAATGGTGAGAGAGGGCATCATTGTCTTGTGCTGGTTTTCAAAGGTAATGCTTCCAGCTTTTGCCCATTCAGTATGACATTGGCTGTGGGACTAGATCTTATTATTTTGAGATCCATTTCAGTAATATCTAGTTTATTGAGAGTTTTTAGCATGAAGGGGTGTTGAATTTTATCAAAGGCCTTTTCTGCATCCATTGGGACAATCATGTGGCTTTTGTCACTGGTTCTGTTTATGTGATGGATTACATTTATTGATTTGCATATGTTGAACTAGCCTTGCATCCTAGGGATGAAGCCAACTTGATTGTAGTGGATAAGCTTTTTGATGTGATGCTGGATTTGGTTTGCCAGTATTTTATTGAGGATTTTCACATTCATGTTCATCAGTGATATTGGCCTGAAATTTTCTTTTTTTGTTGTGTCTCTGGCAGGTTTTGGTATCAGGATGATGCTGGCCTCATAAGATGAGTTAGGGTAAAGTCCCTCTTTTTCTGTTGTTTGGAATAGTTTCAGAAGGAATGGTACTAGCTCCTCTTTGTACTACCGGTAGAATTTGACTGTGAAT
>NW_012101413.1:10818-12791 GCF_000951045.1 Mandrillus leucophaeus
TTGGGGCATTTAGCCCATTTGGATTTTAGGTTAACATTGTTATGCCTGAATTTGATCCTGTCATTATGACGATAGCTGCTTATTTTGCCCATTATTTGATGTAGTTTATTCATAGTGTCGATATTCTTTACAATTTGGTATATTTTTGCAGTGGCTGGAAACAGTTTTTCCCTTACATATTTAGTGCTTCCTTCTAGAGGTCTGCAAGGCAGGCCTAGTGGTGACAAAAATCTCTCAGCATTTGCTTGTCCATAAAGGATTTTATTTCTCCTTTGATTATGAAGCTTAGTTTGTCTGGATGTGAAATTCCGGGTTGAAAAATCTTTTCTTTAAGAGTATTGAATATTGGCCCCCACTCTTTTCTGGCTTGTAGGGTTTCTGCCAAGAGACCCGCTGTTAGTCTGATGGGCTTCCCTTTGTGAGTAACCTGATTTTTCTCTCTGGCCGCCCCTAACATTTTCCCCTTCATTTCAACCTTGGTGAATCTGATGATTGTGTGTCCTAGGGTTGCTCTTCTCAAGGAGTATCATTGCGGTGTTCTCTGTATTTCCTGAATTTGAATGGTGGCCTGTCTTGCTAGGTTGGGGGAGTTCTCCTGGATAATATCCTGAAGAGTGTTTTCCAACTTGGTTCCATTCTCCCCGTCACTTTCAGGTACATCAATCAAACGTAGGTTTGATCTTTTCACATAGCCCCATATTTCTTGGAGACTTTGTTCATCCCCTTTTTATTCTTTATTCTCTAACCTACTCTTCATGCTTTATTTCATTAAGTTGACCTTTAATCTCTGATATCTTTTCTTCTGCTTGATTGATTTGGCTATTTATACTTGCATATGCTTCATGAAGTTCTTGTGCCATGTTTTTCAGGTCCATCAGGTCATTTATGTTCTTCTTTAAACTGGTTATTCTACTTAGCAATTTCTCTAACCTTTTTCAAGGTTCTTAGGTTCCTTGCATTGGGTTAGAACATGCTCCTTCAGGTCAGAGGAGTTTGTTATTGCCCACCTTCTGAAGCCTACTTCTGTCAATTCATTAAACTAATTCTCCATCCAGTTTTGTTCCCTTGCTGGTGAGGAGTTGAGATCCTTTGGAGGAGAAGAGGCATCCTGGATTTTGGAGTTTTCAGCCTTTTTGCACTGGTTTTTCCTCATCTTTGTGGATTTACCTACCTTTGGTCTTTGATGTTGGTGAGTTTTGAATGGGATTTCTTTGTGGAAGTCCTTTTTGTTGATGTTGATGCTATTCCATTCTGTTTGTTAGTTTTCCTTCTAACAGTCAGACCCCTCTGCTGCAGGTCTGCTGGAGTTTGCTGGAGGTCTACTCCAGACCCTGTTTACCTGGGTATCACCAGCAGAGGGTGCAAAACAGCAAAGATTGCTGCCTGTTCCTTCCTCTGGAAGCTTCATCCCAGAGGGGCACTCCCCAGATGCCTGCCAGAGCTCTCCTATATGAGGTGTCTGTCAATCCCTGTTGGGAGGTGTCCGCCAGTCAGGAGGCACGGGGTCACAGACCCACTTGAGGAGGTAGTCTGTCCCTTAGCACAGCTCCAGCACTGTGCTGGGAAATCTGCGGCTCTCTTCAGAGCCGGCAGACAGGAATGTTTAAGTCTGCTGAAGTTGCACACACAGCTGCCCCTTCCCCTAGGTGCTCTGTCTCAGGGAGATGGGAGTTTTATTTATAAACCCCTGACTGGGTCTCCTGTCTTTCTTTCAGAGATGCCCTGCCCAGAGAGGAGAAATCTAGAGATTCAGTCCGGCTCCAGCAGCTCTTTGGAGCTGTAGTGGGCTCAACCCAGTTCCAACTTCCTGGCGGCTTTGTTTACACTGTGAGGGGAAAACTGCTTACTCAAGCTTCAGTAATGGTGGATGCCCCTCACCCCACCAAGCTGGATAGTCCCAGGTGGACTTCAGACTGTTGTGCTGGCAGTGAGAATTTCAAGCCAGTGGATCTTAGCTTGCTGGGCTCCGGGGC
>NW_012101413.1:12841-13177 GCF_000951045.1 Mandrillus leucophaeus
ATTCCTTCCTGGTTTAGTCTTGGGAGGGTGCATGTATCCAGGAATTTATCCATTTCTTCTAGATTTTCTAGTTTATTTGAGTAGAGGTGTTTATAATATTCTCTGATGGTAGTTTTTATTTCTGCAGGATCAGTGTTAATATCCCCTTTACATTTTTTATTGTGTCTGTTTGATTCTTCTCTCTTTTCTTCTTTATCAGTCTGGTTAGCAGTCTATGTATTTTGTTGATCTTTTCAAAAATCCAGCTCCTGTAGTCACTGATTTTTTTGAAGAGGTGTTCATGTCTCTATCTCCTTCAGTTCTACTTTGATCTTAGTTATTTCTTGTCTTCTGCTG
>NW_012101413.1:18347-24532 GCF_000951045.1 Mandrillus leucophaeus
TGTTTCGCTGGTGTTCCAGGCACCACTGGGGTATTAAAAAAAAAAAAACAACCTGCAGCTAGCTCAGTGTCTGCCCAAATGGCCAGCCAGTTTTGTGCTGGAAACCCAGGGCCGTGGTGGTGCGGGCACCCATGGGAATCTCCTGGTCTGCGGGTTGGGAAGACCATGGGAAAAATGTAGTAGCTGGGCTGGAATGCACTGTTCCTTATGGCACAGACCCTCATGGCTTCCCTTGGCTAGGGGAGGGAGTTGCCTGACTGCTTGTGCTTCCCGGGGTGAGACAATGCCCCACCCTGCTTTGGCTCATCCTCCGTGGGCTGCACCCACCGTCTAACCAGTCCCAATGGGATGAGCCAGGTACCTCAGTTAGAAATGCGGAAATCACCCACCTTCTGTGTTGATCTTGCTGGGAGCTGCAGACTGGAGCTATTCCTATTCGGCCATCTTGCCACCCACCTATGTTATACTTTTAAAAGTTTTTTTTATATTCATCAATCTTGGCACTACTGTTCCAGAAGTCTTTTATCTGTCACCCCACCATATGTATAGAGTCCCTCTTTCAGTTAGTGCCATATGTCCTCTAAAGTGTTAGCAGAGAAAATTCACAAATTATCTCTGAAACCACAAATCAGTCTAGGTTTCACCAAGTTTTTAATGTATGTCTAGAGAGTTCCAACTGTCCACAAGCATTTCTCTGCACTCTGACACATGGAGAAAATAAGGGATTTAACATTCTGTTTTAAAAAATGAAGGAATTGGGTAGCACCTGTCCAGGGAACTGGAATTGTATTGAGAGGTCAAATTTGGGTAATTGATACTTTGTTATTTGTTTCCCTCCCACAGGGCCCTTCTATGCAAAAAGTATCACAAATCTGGACTACTCCACATTCAAGTTCTGTTGTTTTTACTATAATTTGTTTTCTCTTCTCATATTGTCAGTGGATTGCAAATGTTCTTTCTCCTTTTCAAGGACTACTTCTTCTGTCATCTATTTTTTCCATGCTTATGACTATTACACAATAACTTTTTTCCTCTTTATCTCGTTATTTTCTTGAGCAGGAGATACTTCAGGATGATGCTAGAGAAAGCCCATGTTGGGGCTTCTTTGCCATAAGCATGTCCCCATTTAATGTATCAATTAGGTACATTATGAATGAGACTTTTTCTACTGTTAATGGCTCTGAAGAGGAATTGAAATCCACCTTCTTTCTCCCTTATCTATTTTATCAGATGAGGAATGCTGATTTTAATGAAGCTGAGCATTAACTTTATTTGCAATAAGTGGTGGGTAAGATTGTTGAGAATTTTTTTATTATAGTTAATCTGCTCAAATTATAAGAGTCTCTAGATGTGAAGCCAGGATGTAGGTAAAAGCCATAATTTCAGGAAAAAGTCTTAAATGTTCTGATAATATTTTATCTTATTCAAAAATTATTCCTATTTCCAGAGCATACTGTAAGCTCTCAGCAAGTATAAATAATCAATAATTATAGTGATGGTAATAATAATAGTTAAGTCCTTTATACTGTTGGGACTTTGATGCATTACAAAATGCAAGAATCACATAAGCCCTATGAAATAGGTATGATAATTATCCCTATTCTCTTGCTACGAAAACTGAGGAACAGAGATTTAAAGTAATTTGTCTCAAGGTGACACAGCTAGTAAACGTTGGTCACACAGTTGGAGATAATACTTAATTGCTAGAGCAAATCCTAATATCTGAATGTTTAAAGAAAGCAAGCAGCTTTCTCTCCAGGAAAACAAATTATAATTGAAATCCATAGTATGAAATTGGGATTAAAACCTTATAATAAGATGCAATTTTTTCTTCAAAATGGTGGATGGTTTTCATTTTGTTTTGTTTTTTGAGAAAGAGTCTCTCTTTGTCACCCAAGCTGGAGTGAAGTGGCTCGATCTCAGCTCACTGCAACCTCATCTTCCCAGGTTCAAGCGATTCTCCTGCCTCAACCTCCAAGTAGCTGGCATTACAGGAGCCCACCACCACACCCTGCTATTTTTTGTATTTTTAGTACAGTTGGGGTTTCACCATGTTGGTCAGACTGGTCTCGAACTCTTGACCTCAAGTAATCCACCAACCTCGGCCTCCCAAAGTGCTGAGATTATAGGTGTGAGCCACCACATCTGGCCTATTTTCAAGGAAATATAGGATATAGCATTATAAGACTTTTGTAGGATTCTGGGAAATAACACTAAACAGTTAAATATTAAAGAATGTATTTGCACCCTTTGATTAGTTAGATAGGAGGAAAGAGCTTTAGTCATCCATTGCACAGAATAGTGACTATAATAAATAATAATGCATTGTACATTTCAAAATCACTGAAAGAATGAATTTTAAATGTTTTCACCACAAAAATATGGTATGAATATGAGGTGATAGATTTGTTAATTGGCTTTATTTAATCATTTCACATTTTAAACATATATCAAAAGATCATATTGTACCTCATAAATATATAATGTATGCAATTATTTGTCAATTAAAAATAAAAATTTTAAATGATTTATTTTTATCTTCTGTTGATCTAAAAGACAGCATGATGACTATTTTAATTAGTAACTGTTAATTATCTACATTAATCAGATAGACTAATTTGAGATATTAAGAGAGGAATGAAAATATGAACATGAAAATCAAATGATTGATTTTTTGTGTTCTGTGGTGGAGAACACCTAATGCCTATAGACATAATCCTAAATAGATTTTAGAAGAAATTTAAAGAATCGTGTAAGTAATCTTATGACAAGAACTTTCCATTAAATATGACAAGTTAATGACTCAAGGAATACTGATAAGAATATTGGAAAATGAAGATACAGCAGTGGCTGGCATTGACCAATACAGCTTTGAGACTGGAGCTACATTTTTCAGCAGTTTGCCTAATGGGTTAGTCACAACAATGTGTCAGAGAAGGGCAGAAGATGTTGGAGTTCAGCATTACAGTAAGAAAAATTACTTTGTCAACGTGCAAATGGAAACATTTTGTAGGTTCAGATACGAACAAAATATTTGAACAGATTGGAAAATGTATGCATATATTCTGTAATGTAATCAAAGGAAATTTTTTAACAATACTTCACATTAGCTTCAGTCTGTGACAGTTCTTGTTGAATTTCTGTTACTAATACTAATAAAGAACACCCTAATACCAAAAAAACCCTATTTATAATTTTTAGTTATTCCACATGCATCTGTAAAATTCTTCTAAAGTTTACTCCTCTTTCTCTTCTTCTCCTTCCTCTTCCTCCACCTCCTCCTTCTGCTCTTCTTTTTCCTCCTCCTCCTCCTCCTCCTCCTCCTCCTCTTTCTCCTCCTCTTCCTCCTACTTCTTCTTGTTAGGACATTGATACTTCAAAGCTCAGGTCACATAAGGACAGCAGTTGAACCAGTTGCTCCATTATATTTGCATCCTAGCAGTTAGCAGGTACACCTACTTTTGTTTAATTACCAATGATTTTACTTCATTATGAAACATTTATCCCCTGAAACAATGACTGTTCTGAGTAACCCATAAGGGTCTGTGTATTAGCAGCTGAAAACCTACAAACTCCTCTCTTGATGTTGCAAACTTTCAAGATATCCCAGCAATGTGTGTTGTACTTAAAGAATAAAATCAGAAAGTTCATCCTTGTGCATTTTTTCCCAGTTGTTAAGCCTAATGCATCTCATTTGGCCTGAGAATTGTTGTTTATTTATTCTCAGTAGGTACAAGTTACCTAATGACAGCCTAAAATTATGGTGCCTGCTACAATGTTCATGCATATAAAATATTTTCGAACACACACCCACAACCACATGCACACTCCTTGAATATAGTCAGTACTGCAACTGTCGCAGTGAAGTCTTTCTAGGGTGCTAAACTATTGAACAGAGATGACTAATTTCATTCAACAAAATTTTAGTCAGCACCTACTGTGCATTAGGCACTATTCCAAACCCAGTCACCTAGCAACTTACAGAATAGAAAGTGAGCCAGCAAACAAAATTTAACATAAATTATTATACAGTAGTATTATGGGAATACAGAGTTAGGAAGAAATAACTCTTCTTACTATAATCTGTGTACTGAAAAGATATCACAGCAAAGACAACATTTGGGCTGGATGTTGAACATAACTAGGACTTCACCAGAGGAAGGAGTAGGAGTGAATTGTAGCTAGAAGGAACAACTTATGTAAAGACATAGAGGCATAAAATAGGATAAACATGGCCAATGGATGGCAAGTGGTGTGATGTGATGAAAGTGTAGGATCCATAGGATTGCCTATTGCAACTGTAAATTAGACAGAAATCAGATACTGAAAGGCCCATTCCCATAGACAACGGGATATGAATATAGTTATTATACAGGTGAATAGGAACATTAGTATGTTATGACAAAAATACAAAGGTAATGAAGGTCAGAAATAAAGAAGTGCCAGTGGAGAAGAAGTAAAGGTAACCCAACTGAGGGAAGGTGCAATTGACAAGGTGCCATAATTATTGACTATCATGATCAAAGCAGATGGAGAAAGTTTCATCGATCCCGATATTCTGGGTTTGATAATGGCTGGACCAGGCACAATTAAGCAAGCTGAAGAGAAAGGCAAATGCATAAAGGAAGATGCTTCTTGAATATTGTAAATTTTGACTTTGAGAAGTTTGTGAACAAGCAAGTAACTTTATCCTGTAGGAAGTTCAAAATACTTGACTGTTTTCTTCTCATCCCTGCCTGGCTTAGAGTGTCAAAAAAGATAAGAACTAGACAATCTGAAATTAGCCAATGTGGAAAAAAATGAGACAGTGCAAAGAAAACCTAAAGTCAGTGTTTACCTTTGTGCTCATAAATGTTTTCTGCCTTTTCCCCCTCCTTGTAATATGTCTTTCCTACTTGTATCTCTCTGACTACATTAAGCACCCAAGTATTCCCTTCGCCAGCATTTTTTGTGCAACCAATCATCTCTCATTACTTCCTCTTTAACATGAATCAAACTCTCATTCCATACATGTTTCTTAGCTAGACGAGACAAACAGATTAAATTAATTTATGTGCCAGTAATTGATTGCCATTGCCAACTCCTCTCAGAGATATTTGCTAAGATAATATGATTTGAAATTAATAAAATTTAAAGCATTAGAAAGATGTATTTTGGGTACAAAGGACTCTTAATTTACACACAAAAAAAATATTAAGATTGTCAAGTACAAACAGAGGTCAGGCAGAATGAGAAATGAGAATAGTTTTTTTAGATTAAAACAATTAGTAATTTAGTTTTAACAAATCAATTTAGGAGAAAATGAGATAAAAGGTAATCAAATAAAAAAGAAAAGAACCAAATAATAATTGAATTATGATTCAATTACTAATCCTTCTGTGAAAGATAAAGGTGAAATGTACACTCACTATGATGATACGATCAAGAATTACATTTATAATATTCTTGGTGAGGAACCAAGATAAGAATGACATAGTTATTAATGTAAAATATTCTTTATATAAGAGATGAAAGAACTTATATTTATAATTTATAAACTGGCTTTTTCTTAACTAGTTAAAAAAGATCAGTTTAGTTTTGGTAGAACTTTAAAAAACAATGGTAACAAGATCTTGTCAATAGAGTTTTTGACAAACACTGATTGCATGTGTTACAAGCCTGTGGGTTTTGTTCAGAAGTTTAGAGTTGCTAAAGAGGGATGTCTTGGAAGGGTATTAAATGCAAACAATTATAGTCAGGATGATTAACCCCAAAAAATCACATATTTTTTTAACAAATAGTACCATGATGTCTGTATTAATATAATAAGGTTATTTTTACAACTGAAAGTGTATGTTACCTAAGTCAAATAGTTATAATAAATTCTATCTAAGGAAATTCTAAGTGATAAAAGTAATAGCAGTAATGATAACTCTGTTCATATGTTATTTCGTTTCTTTGTATGTGTTTTCACACGCCTGGCCTCTTTGTCTTGCCCTGGGTTCTTCTAATAAGGAAGACAATTGGTACGGTTGCAATTTTAGAAATGAGAATACAATTATTACAGCTCTTTCAGGTTACTCAGGCAGTTAGTCACCCAGATTAGATAGATTATATTTTGATAGGAAGGATATTAATTTGTTCAACCATTTAAAAAATATGTATTTTATTCCTGGTTGTGTGCTCAGAGCAGTAGATACAATAAT
>NW_012101413.1:25272-34890 GCF_000951045.1 Mandrillus leucophaeus
GATAATCCACCCGCCTCAGCTTCCCAAAGTGCTGGGATTACAGGCGTGAGCCACCATGCCTGACTGAGACATAGTTATATTTTTTTAAGACAGTGGCCACCGAAAGGTTCTCTGAGAATGTTACTTTGAGAAACAGTCTATTGTTGGGAAAGAATGAGACACAGATATTTGTGAGTTTCTCAGGCAGAAGAAAAATAATTATGAAGGCAGCAAGGTGCTGAAGCTTCTCTTGCTGGAGAAACAACAAGGAGGCTAGTGTGGTCAGAACAGAGTGAGCAAAGAGGCGAGTTTGAAATGTGACAACAGCATTGCCATAGGCATAGTGTACGGTCTTCAGAACAGACAGCAGTGTTGACCCACTCAAGCACAATTAGGGCAGGACTCTGTGCTCAGTCTTTTCATTTCAAGTCACAGAAAACACAACTCCAACATATTTGAAAAAATAAATTTGTACACATACAAAAAACATGCATAGAAGATGCAGGATTCAATTATTGGGGATTCTAAACTAATTTGCATATGGTGGCCCAGTGTCTTCAGGCTTGCATCATCACATCAGACCAAACCCAACTCTATGAGTCTTTGCAAACGACTCAAGCAAAGCACTGAGATATCATCTGAAATGGATTGACTTGGGTCATGTGTCCATCATACATAAATAGTCACACGGCTCAGAGAAATGGGTTATTCTGGGTGACCTAGGGCTGTGTCACATGCTCCTTCCTAATAGCACATGCACTGAGAGAGAGAAACATTCTGGTCTCATCAAGGAAGGATAAAATGGATGCTAGAAGCTAATAATAAATACACTCAACAAGCTCACAAGGGAAATTATATCTAAGCTGAGAACTATAGAGAGATGGCTCTAGACACGTAGGAAGGGCTTTATATATGGAGTTTTGACTTTATTAAACAGACAATAGGGAAGTGTTGAGGGTTTTTAACAGGACAACAGTGTAGACATATTTCTGTTTTTGAAAAAGTTCATTGAGATAGCAATATTGAGAATGGGTTAGAATGGTGCCATGGTAGATTTGCAAAGACCAGGTTTTAGGCTACTGATATAACAGAAAACAATTGAAATCTGGAGCATGTAGTAGCAGTGGGAAGGAAAAGCAGTGGATACAGCTGAGATGTATTTTGAAGCCAAAATCAACAGGCTTGAAGCTCAGAAGAAAAGAGGGGAGAGGGAAGGAAGGATTGTGTTCAGCAAATCTGATAGCTACTGCGTTATGGAAACAGGAGAGGAAGGATTGTGGATGGTCACACAAGGGGCTTCACAAATTTTGGAAATATTTCATTTCTGAAACTGGCTCATGAATACATGAGTAATCATGTTTTATTTCTTATGACATAAATATATCATATAATGTTTTATTATTTTATATTATATGTCACCTTATGCATAGCATTGAGGTTTATCTTCCATTGTGGTTTCAGAGATACCATTACAGGGATTGACTTTTATCTCAAAGAATCTAAATAACTGAAATATGAATTTGATTCTGAGCTAATACTATTTTCTCCCTTTGGCAATTTGTATCATTTAAAACAAATTTTGATTTTTGTTTGATTTTTCTTGGTACAGACTGGATGGTATTCTTTACTTTCTTAAATGTTCAGAAGCTTTTAAAAGTATGTTGATTATGATTTAATCCACATGTTCTGGATGATTCAGAATTTCTAGCCCAACATTCTGCTAGAAATACATTACTATACCCAGTTTTCAAATATATCAGTAACAACAGTTTTAATAGCATAATTAAATGTCCTGCATCCACTGAACCAGCAGAAATAATATTTGAGTCTTACAGGGTGGTTCTTCAGCATGACTTTGAGTATTTTTTATGGTCAAGAATTCAGGTCCTTCTAGAAATTATGTCAGCCACTCAATCAATACCTTTATTACAAAAATGTACTATTTAAATGAGTCAGAGTTTGTTTCTGATATTTGCAACTGAATACCCAGTTGATATAAACACCAATATGCACATTTTGTAAATTTCTTCATTTCTGCTCAACAATTCAAGCCTAGGAAAGGCTACATTGATCTTGGATTGATACAGGATTAGGTACACTAGAAGAACAGTGAGTACAGAATCAAAGCCAGACATGGAAATAAATTGAGATAGAAAGGGATGAATATAGACAAAGAAAAGATGTCTAGACCAATGAAATAAGGCAATTAAAAGAGGGAGAAGACAAGATAAAATGTTTCATCCAGATTTTAAAAACTCATCTGATTTCAGAGATGAAGTGAATGATGATGATATCATGACTCAGGGTGTTGTCAGGAAAAGCACTTCAGTAAGTAAAAACGAGGTTATTGAAAATGTGGACACAGAGAACCTGAGGGGCTAGTAAGTTCAACAAATGGTTCATATATTGAGTTACAAGGATGACGAGGCAAAGAGTCTGGTGCCAAAGTATTCAGTGTAAAAGTGAGAAATTAGAATTCCTGTGGTGTTGAGAATGGAGAGGGGGCCATAGCTGATGGGTATGAACATCAAAGTACAATATGTGTTTAGTGCAAGAGTAGAAGAGCACTGCTCTGAGAGTAGCAGCAGAGCAGATGCTGCTGCCACATTCAACTCTGCAGACAGGCCTGGATTTACCCTCTCCTAGACACTCCTGTCCTTTCTGTACCATGCAGTTCAAATAACTGTTTGCAAATGTAAAGTGGGTATGTGATATTACTAAGTGTAACAAGAAAGAGCTAAAATAAGCAAGGCACTGAACTCTCCACATACGTCGTAGCAAAAAGCTTCCATTTTAACTAGAATTCAGAAATGCTAAGGTCCTTTTATTTTAATAAAAATAAGATTCTGCCTGATTTCTATTTTGGCAAAAAAAAGGAAAGATAATCATTCATTTAAAAATGTCTCTTGATTCCTGGTAAAATAGTAAAATATAAGCCATATTTCCATAGAAAGCTTGTTTTTTTTCTTTTGTTTTTGTTTTTGTTTTTTGTTTTTTGTTTTTTCAGTGAGAACATTATCTGACATTTGTCCAGAATTATATAATCATTAAAAGGGACACAATTCAGAGATGAGTGAAGACAAGCTTTAGGCCTTTTAGTACTTTCTTTTTGTAATTTAATTTAGAGGGGAAAGGGCTATAAATGCAGTAAAATCATATGAGTTCCCAAATTTGGATTTCCATATGAAAGAAAACAGAATACTCAAGTAACATAGGACATAGACTTGCTGTATTAAATGAATTTCTTGATTTCTGAGGATAAACATTATATTTCAAAATAAAGAAAAATTATATTTTTCAATTAACAAATTATCCATTTCCATCTTTAGTGTTAAGGATAGCTAACCTGTTATCTCACATAACAGGTTATCTATCAATTATTTTCATTAGTATTTATTTCTCCAATAACTTCCTTTTATGCTGAGGTTTGATAAATGATAGATTTTTATTTTATATGGCATCTAATTTTCCCCATAATGTCTATTGTTTATGTTTTTTATTGTCCTGTTTAAAAGCCTTATTCATCCTGAGACCAGATAATCACCTAATGTGTTTCTGGTGTTTTTACGAAAGAATCCACTATAATGAGTTTTAAATCTTTTAGAAATTGTGTTGGTATATGGTGAGAGATTCTGTTCTAAACTCTATTTACTTATTTATTTATTTTATTTATATTTCTAAGTACTTGTCATAACACTACTTATGAATGCACAAAATCCTGCACTGATCTGAAATGATAATTCAAGACAAACTGAAATGTTTATATGTCTTACAATTGCTATGTGAACTTCTTACTCTGTTCCAATTATCTATCTATTTCTGTGCCATGGTCACAATGTTTCATTGTTCTAGTTTTATATTAATTTTGACATTTGGAAGAGCATGTTTATACTTTTGTTATTCTCACATATATTTTATGCTAGAAGAACATTTTAAAATCACTTTACTAATTAATATGTGATTTCCTTTTATTGTAATTAAATTAAAAAGTAAAAATAGGTAAAAGTTGACTTTTTAAAATTATTGAATCTTCCCTTTGAGAAATATAAAGTCCTCATTTATGCCAGTCACTGCAATTTTTAGAGCATTCCTATAGACCCTAACAACTACTTAATAAAATACTGTATATGCCATCTTTTTTGCTCATTATATTTTCTAAATTTGGTTGGGGCAGTGCTAGAAGCAGCTGTTGAATATTTTAATTATTTATTTTACCCAATATTTTTAGAAGTCTTAATATTTTCAGGGATTCTCTATTTTTAAGCATGTTAAATGTAAATCATTTCAAATTTTTTCTTATACTGTCTTTCCCACCTTGTGTGTAAGCTGCGTCAGGGAATGATTTTCAAATAAAGTTAATCACTGCAGAACATAATCATCCTTGTCTTAGTCCCAAGTTTAATAGTAACATTCTTAGTGTTTCACTAGTAATTAAGACACTGTAATCCCAGCACTTTGGGAGGCGGAGACGGGTGGATCACGAGGTCAGGAGATCGAGACCATCCTGGCTAACACAGTGAAACCCCGTCTCTACTAAAAAATACAAAAAACTAGCCGGGCGTGGTGGCGGGCGTCTGTAGTCCCAGCTACTCGGGAGGCTGAGGCAGGAGAATGACGTGAACCCGGGAGGCGGAGCTTGCAGTGAGCCGAGATCCGGCCACTGCACTCCAGCCTGGGCGACAGAGCGAGACTCCGTCTCAAAAAAACAAAAACAAAAACAACAACAACAAAAAGGATACTTGCTATTGTTTTGAAATAAATATCTTTCATCATATTAAAGGAGAGACTTGTTTCTATTTTACATTTTTTCAGTTTAGGAGGGAATTTGTATTTATCAAGTGCCCTTGCAGTATCTATTCAGGTCGTCTTGATTTCAGTCTTTGAACTTGTTGATGTGACAAAATACGTTAATACATTTTTAAATTCTGAGACACCATTGAATGCAGAAAGCTAATCACTCTGTGTGTATGCCTATGCCTTCTCTGATATCATATAAGTTCTAATATCATATAAGTTCTCCTATTTCACATTTCCAAGAAAAGTCTGTGAGACATAGCCTTTACCTTTTTCTCCGTTGTCTATACAACTCCAAACCAATACTGAAGATTAAGTTTGACTATTTGTACTTTGTTCATCATTTTCCAGCTTTATTGAGGTATAATTAACAAATTAAAAATATACATATTTGAGGTTTACAGTGTGATACTTACGTATATATACACATTGTGAAATTCTACAATTCAGCAAATTATCATATCCAAAATCTCACATAGTCACCTTATATTTTTGTGGTGAGAATATTTAAGATCTACACTCTTAGCAAATTTCAAGTATACAATACAGTATTATTAACTATAGTCACCATATTAGTTTATTCTTATGCTGCTAATAAAGACATACCTGAGACTGAGTAATTTATGAAGGAAAGAAGTTTAATTGATTCACAGTTCCACATGGCTGGGGAGGCCTCACAATCAAGGTCGAAGGCAAATGAGGAGCTAAGTTCCATCTTTCATGGCAGCAGGAAAGAGAATTTGTGCAGGGAAACTCCCATTTATAAAACTACCCTATCTCGTGAGACTTATTCACTATCATGAGAACAGTGTGGGGCAAACTGCCCCCATGATTCAATTATCTCCACCAGGCCCTGCCCTTGACACACGGGAATTATTACAATTCAAGGAGAGATTTGGGTGGGGACACACCCAAACCATATCAGTCAGCATGCTGTAGTATATCTCCAGAATGTATTCATCCTGCATAACTGAAAGTGTGTATCCTCTGACCAAGATCTCATCATTTCCCCAGTCCCCAAATTCACTGGCAACCACCATTCTACTCTCTGCTTCTAGTAGTCTGATATTTCTACATTCCACATATAAGTGACATCGTGTGTTATTTGTCTTTTTGTGCTTGATTAATGTCATTAGCATAATGTACCCCAGTTTTATCCATGTTGTCACAAATGACAGAATTTCATTTTTAAGGCTAAATAATATTCCATTCTGTATGTATACCACATTTTCTTTATTACACTGATGGACACTCGAGTTACTTACATATCTTGGCTGTTGTGAATAATGCTGCAATGAACATGGGAATGCAGATATCTCTTCATCATACTGAATTAATTTCTTTCAGATATATACCCAGGAGGCAGATAGCTAGGTCACATGTAGTTTTTGTTTGTTTGTTTACGTTTTTGAGAAACCTCCATACAGTTTTCTATAATAGTTGTACTAATTTACATTCCCCTTAATAATCTACAAGGGTTCCCTTTACTGCATGTGTTTGCCAACAATTGTTGTTTTGTCAGTTTATAATAGCCATTCTAGCGGATGTGAGATAACAACTTATTGTAGTTTTAATTTGCATTTCCCTAATGTTTAGTGACAGTTGAGCACCTTTAATACAGCTGTTAATAATGTGTATGTCTTCCTTTGAAAAACTTCTTTTAAATGAGTTATTGTTTTTCTTTTTTTCTGTTGAATTATTTGAGTTTTTATTTCTTTTGAATTAAGCCCTATGTATGGTTCATGTATATTTTCTCGCATTCTATGGATTGTCTATTCACTTTTTTGTTTTCTTTGCTCTGAAGAAGCTTTCTATTTGATAAAATTTCATTTATCCATTTTTGGTGTTATTACTTGTGCTTTTAAGTTCATTTTCAAAAATCATAACCCACACCAATGTTAAGGAGCGTTTCTCATATGTTTTCTTCTAGTAGTTTTGTGGTTGCAGGTCCTACATTTAAGTCATTGATTTACTTTACATTGATATGCTGTGAGAAAAGGGGAGTCAATTTTATTAAGTTTTATGTGGCCTTAGATTTTCTGCTGCTATAATATAGTGCCACAGCCTGAGCAATTTATAAAGAAAAAAATATTTATCTAACTCATGCTTCTGGAAGCTAGGAAGTCCTAAGGTGTGGTGCTGGCATCTGCTTAGCTATCTGGTGAGGGCTTTCTTGTTGCATCATCCCATGGCTGAAAGAGAAAAAGGCAGAAATTGTGCAGGACAGAGAGAAAATGTGGGGAGCCTACTCTGACCATAATGGCATTAATCCATTCATGAAAGCATAACTATCTTGACCTATTTACCTCTTAAAATGTTCCACCTTTTGATACTATCACAATGGCAATTAAAATCCAACATGAGTTTTGGAAAGGACAAACAATAGCACATGTGAATATCCAGTTTACATAAAATCATTTATTGAAGAGACTATCCTTTTCCTATTGTATGTTATTGGTATCCTTGGTGAAGATAAAGTAAACATAAATGTACGGATTTACTTTCGGGCACTCTATTCTCTTCTGTTAGTGTATGTCTGTTTTCATGACAGTACCAAACTGTTTCAATTAATATAATGTTGTAGTAGAGTTTTAATTCAAAAAGTGTGATGAAAAGTATGATGCTTCGGCTTTCTTTTTTTTTTTCCCTCAAAATTGATTTGGCTATTTAGGGTCTTTTTTGTTTCCAGAAAAATTTTTCTGCTTCTGTAAAAAATGCCACTGAAATGTTAAGAAGGATTATCATTATAGATGATAGATTACATTAAATCTATAAATCACTTCAGGTAGTACTAACATTTTAATAATATTAACTCTTCCAACTCATGAACTCAGGATATATTTCCATTTATTTGTGCATTACACAATTTATCAGCGTTCTATAGTTTTCAGTGTACAGATTTTTCATCTCCTTAGTTAAATTTATTTCTAAGTATTTTATTTTTATACTGTTAAAAATGACATAGTTTTCTTGATTAACTTTTCAGATGGTTGGTTGTTAGTGTATAAAAAATACAAGAGAATATCTGTGTTATTTTGTATCCTCCAAATGTACTGAATTCATTTTTTATTCTAACAGTAAGGTAGCCTTTAGAATTTTCTATATTGAGATAATATCATCTGCAAACAGAGTCAATTTTACTTATTTTCTTATCTGATTGTGATATATATGTTGTAATATATTTTTAATTCAAGAAGTAAAATTTGCTTTTTATTTATGTATATATATTAAAAATATGGCATATATCAATATATGTTATATATTTCATATATATCCAAATATATAGGTTAATATATATTTATAACCAAATATATATAAATATATATAGCCATATATAGGTATATATAAATATATGTTAACATATATATTAACATATATTCATATCTTTATATAAATCACTTGATTTATGTATTTGTATATATAAATATATGTTTTATATATACATATGTGTTAAATATATATTTATATATACAAATATATAAATCAAATGATTTATATAAAGATATGAATCAAGGCAAAGCGAATCAAAGTGAATCAAAGACTTATATGTAAGACCTGAAACCATAAATATTTATATATTTATACATACAAATATACACTTATATATAAATGTCTTTTATTTCATTAACTATTAAGCATTTTATTGAACATAAATAAATATATATATATATGTGTGTGTGTAGAAAGAGAGAGAGAGGGAGACTAATTTCTCCAGCTAGAACTTTCACTATGTTGAACAGTAGTGGTAAAAGTGGGCATCCTTGCATGTTCCTGATCTTAGAGGAAAAGCTTTCAGCATTTAACCATTGAGAATGATGTTAGTCATGGACTTGTCATATAACGCAGAAAATTGTGAGCTTTATTGTGTTCAGGTAGTTCCCTTTTCTTCCTAATTTGAGAGTTTTTATTATGAAAGGAGCTGAATTTTGTTAAATGTTTTCCTCCACTTCTATTGCAATTACTATATGATTTTTACCCTTCATTCTTTCAATGTCTTGTATCCCATCTATTGGTTTGCATATATTAAGCCATGTTTTAGTCCATTTGGATTTCTATAAAGAAATACCTAGGGCTGGATAAGTTAGAGGATTATTTGGCTCACTGTTCTGCAGGCTGTACAAGAAGTACGGTACCAGCATCTGCTTCTGTTGAGAGCCTCAGACTACTTCCACTCATGGTGGGAGGTGAAGGGAAGCAGGCATATATAGAGATCGCATAGTGAGAGAGGAAGACAGAGAGGAAGGAGAGGGAGATGCCAGGTTCTTTTTTAACAACTGTCTCTCATGGGAACTAATAAGAGTGAGAACTCACTCATCCCTCCCCATGCCCCATCAAGGAGGGCATTAAAACCCTTCATGAGGGATCCTTCCCCATGACCCACACACTTCTCTCTAGGCCCTACCTTCAGCATTGGGACTCAAATTTCAGTATGAGGTTTGGAGGATCAAACATCCAAACTATAGCAAACTGTCATTGCATCCTGGGGGTAAATCAAAATTGATCATGGTGTATCATCCTTTAAATGTGCTGCCGAATTTTCTTTGCTAGTATTATGTTGAGGATTTTTCCATCAGCAGCAATATTAGCCTGTAATTTCCTTTATTTTAGTGTCCTTGTCTGACTTTGAAATCATAATAATGCTTACCTCATGTGATAGTTAATACTGTGTCAACTTGATTGGATGGAGGGATACAAAGTATTAATCGTGGGTGTGTCTGTGTGGATGTTGCCAAAAGATATTAACACTGGAGTCAGTGGGCTGGGGAGGCAGATCTAATCTGCTGGGCAAATCTAATCAGCTTCCAGCGAATATAAAGCAGCCAGAAAAAGGAGAGATGGGCCTAA
>NW_012101413.1:35875-52682 GCF_000951045.1 Mandrillus leucophaeus
AAATAAAGGTTTTTCTGTTTTGTTCATCTTTTCAAAAAACCAATTGTTAGTTTTTTAAACTGTTTTAATTTTTTAAGTCTCTTTTTTGTTTATTTCTGCTTTACCTTTACTATTTTTTTCCATCTACTAACTTTGGCCTTTGCTCTTCTTTTTCTAGTTCCTTGAGGTATACAGTTAGATCATTTATTTGAGAATATTTTTCTGGATACAGGCATTTATTGTTACAAAATTCCCTCTTAGAACTGTTTTTGCTACATCCCATAAGTTTCAGTATATGCTGTGTTTCCATTTCCATTTGTGTTAATAAACATTTTGTTTTCCTTTTTCATTTATTCTTTGTCCCATTAGTTGTTCAATAGTGTATTGTTTGATTTTCATATATTTGTGAATTTTCTAGTTTCATGCCATTGTTGCCAGAAAAGACATTTGATATAACTTCAATTTTTTTTAATTTATGAAGACTTGTTTTGTGGCATAACATATTATCTCTCCTTGAAAATATTTTTATGTGTTCATGAAAAGAGTGTGCATTATGCTACTATTGATGAAAAGTTATGTATATCTATTATGTTAATTAGGTCAACTGTGGTTCAAGTTCACTGTTTTCCTGTGATTTTTTCTGGATGCTCTACTCATTGTGAAGGTGGGTTATAAAATCTTTACTATTATTGCATTGCTTTCTGTTTCCCCCTTTTAGGTCTGTTAGCATTGGTATTATATACACAGGTTCTCCAATATTGGGTGCAAATATATTTATAATTATTTTAGCTTCACAATAAATTGACCCCATTATTATTATATTATGACCTTGTTTGTCTCTTGTGACAGTTTTTGACACAGCATCTATTTTGTCTTAGATCAGTATAGTCACCCCATTCTCTCTTCTGGTTACCATTTGCATGAAATATCTTGTTTCTACTCTTTATTTAAAACCTGTATATGTCCTTAAAGCTAAAATGAATCTCTTGTAGGCAGCATATAATTGGATTTTGCATTTTCATCCATTCAACATTCTATGTCTTTTAATTGGAGAATATTATCCATACACATTACATGAATTGTTAGGAATAACTTACTATCGCCGTTTTTGTTAATTGGTTTTTGTTTTATAGTTCCTTTGTTCCGTGTTTTGTCTCTTATTGTTGTCCTTTGTTATTTGATAATTTTTGTAGTAGTATGCTTTGTTCTTCTGTTTTTCTGTGTATCCATTACAGGAATTTTTTTATCATTATTATGACTCTTACATAAAACTTATTATAGTCATAATAATCTCTTTTAAGTTGGTAAGTGTGATTGCATACGGAAACTCTACATTTTAACTTCTCTTCCCTCCACACTTTATGTTATTGATGCCATTATTTACATATTTTTATACCATGTATCCATCAACAAATTATTATATCTTTAGTGATTTTTAATATGTTTAAGGCTTTTTATAATAGAATTAAATGTGATTTACAAACCACCATTACAGTATTACAGTATTCTGAATTTGGCTATATTCATACTTTTGCAGTGAGTTTTATACTTTCATATGTTACCAAGTTGTTAATTAGTTTCTTTTCATTTCAACTTGAAGAACTCCTTTTAGCATTTCTTGAAAATCAGGTCTAGTGATGTTGAATACTTTTAGTTTTTGTCTAGGACAGTCTTTATCTCTTCTTCATTTCTTAATGGCAGTATTTCCGATACAGTAACCTTGGTTGACAGTTTCTTTTCTTTTTTTTCTTTTTCTACGAGACAGAGTCCTGCTCTGTTGCCCAGAGCTGGAGTGCAATGGCATGATCTTGGCTCACTGCAAACTCTGACTCCCAGGTTAAAGTAATTCTCCTGCCTCAGCTTCCTGACTAGCTGGGATTACAGGTGCATTCCACTACTTGTATTTTTAGTAGGGACAGGGTTTCACCATGTTGGCTAGGCTGGTCTTGAACTCCTGACCTCCTGATCTGCCAGCCTTAGCCTCCCAAAGTGCTCTGATTACAGGTGTAAGCCACTGCACCCAGCTGACAGTTTCTTTCTTTCAATATTTTAATTTTATAATCCTACTCTCTCCTGGTCTACCAGGTTTCTGCTGAGGAACCTACTGATAGTCTTATGGGATTTCCCTTGCAGGTGATGAGTCATTTTTTCTTGCTGCTTTTAAATCATCTATGTCTTTGGCCGAGAAAGCCATTCACCAAGCAGCCTCTCTAGAGATTTTGGGCTGTCTGACTGGCAGGATCTGCAAGTGGGCTTATTGCTGAAGTTTTCTGTTGGGTGGGCCTGATGCCTGGGCCATTGAGCAGGCAGGCCTGGTGCTGGGGTGGTCCTGGAACTTGTGTCTTCAGGGATTGGCCTGTGACCTGGTGCCTAGGCTTGCCTCATGCAGCTACAAACCTAGAACTTGGGTCTTCAGGGGATGGCCTGAAGCCTGGGGTTAAAAGGGTTGGGTTTTTACTTGGTGACCAGGACCCTGAATCATGGGAACTTGCCTGGTGCTGAAGTAGACATGGAGCCTGAAGATATGGGGTAGGCCTAGAGCCTGAGTATACAGGAGTAAGGCTTACAGCCTGGGTAAAACCAGCCTGGCACCAAGGTACACTGGGGTAGGCCTGGTCCTAGAGTCTGTGGCAAAGCTGGGTGCTCATTTTATTCTCTTTTTCTCACACATAGGGTATCTGTCTTTTCACTGTGCTGCATGGGCTTGAGGAAAAGATGACATGGGTAATGTGAATCTGCCCTTCCTACCATCTTCAGTGAGTCTTTTCTTATTTTGTGATCCCCACATGTGTCGCCATCTGTCATCTGGATTCCTTGGCACTTACGAAGTTATTCTCATGCATCCATGTTTATTCAACTTGATGTTTCTGTGAGGGGTTGAGTTCTGGGAAAATTTTATTTTGCCATTTAGTTGGTGTCACTCTGTGTGTTTCTTTTGTTTTCATGTTTGTATTTTTTAAGAAATTAGGTCTTACTCTGCCACCCAGGCTGCAGTGCAATGTCACAATCATAGCTTGCCACAGCCTCAAACTCCTAGGTACAAGTGATCCTCCCAACTCAGCCTCCTGAGTAGCTGGGACTACAAACATGTGCCATCACACCTGGATAATATTTTTTAAAGTTTTTATAGAAATAGGGTCTCACTGTGTTGCCCAAGCTGATCTCAAACTCCTGGCTTCAAACAATCATCCTGCCTTGGCCTCCCAAAGTGATGGGATTATAGACCTGAGCCACTGCCCCTGGCCTGTTTTATTTTGTTTTGTTTAATGGACACCTACACCATTTGCCTTTGGATATAGAAAATTGTTCCTGAATTTTAAAATAAAACCTAAATTTTAAGAACAATTTCAAAGATATGGCACTTTTTTGCCCTGTTGTTTACTCACTTTATATTACTTAAAGACTCAAAAGTGTCTCCTATTTTTCCTACAATTAACAAGAGAATAGAGTGTGGAGTGTCATCGTAAGAATGGCCATACAACTAAAAGGATGCACCTTTTTAAAATGATGTTATCAAATATCTCAGTGAAATGAGACCCACAAGCAATGATAAATATGTCTATTCTCACAAAATTCTCTGCTCCAAGAAATTAACTTGTTTAACACTGAAACACATGCAGATATTGACTTTACGTGGCAAGGATGCAGATAAAACGAGACTTGCCAGATTTCCTGACAGATCCTAAATGTCAGATCTCTCATTATTTCCCAAGTAATGCTATTACATGGTATTATATGATAACTTTTATTTAGCCACTGGTATTAACCCATCACCTATTAATTAAAATTTTCATGTACAGTTTTCTATAAAATTAGTGTAATCAACTTTACTAATACAAGAGATGGCTTCTCCATCTCTTTCAATAATTCAGGAACCCCAGCCTGAGGGACTCAGTTCTCCTGTGAGTGCACCACAAACTCTTCAGTTAAATAGAGACACTGATTCTCACTGCCACATGAAATTCCTCCTAAAAACTCATCCTCAGAAGTAACTCAGATGTCTTACATTTGTGCTGTGGTTTATCATTCTTTCAGCTCTTCCTCAATACATTTAATTATTTTTTTTCCAAAGGGTTCACTCTGTACTAAAATGGCTAAACCCAGAGAGCATTTTCATTATCTGCCACTTGCCATGAATCAAAAAAACCTACCATGATCATCATACCATTCCTCCCCACACACACACATTCCTGGGCTTTTATGCCCTTTTCTGGATCTCTGGGACTTATTTTATTTCAAGGGACTCATTATTATTCTTTTCTGCTCTGATCCATCCCAATAGATCTCCCATAAAAATGAGGGGATAGGACTGCTTTCCACCTGCACAAATGTGTATATTCCTCCTTATAACCATACCAAGGAGTGACAAAGCTTGTACTAAGCAACTGAAACACACACATACTGACACACATGCACGTTTGCCATCTTACACACAAACCTAGGTTACTGTGCTCTTATTCTGGGAAACTTGGTGCTTTTCAACTTACTTTTACGTAATTAAGAGAGACCATTCACAAGTATTTAGAAGCATGTATATCAGGATTCTAGAATGGACCAACACTAAACAAGTAGGCCCATTCCAGAATCCTGATATACATGCTTCTACATACTCATGACAAATATATATATAGATGTGTGTGTGTGTGTGTGTGTGTGTGTGTGTGTGTCCTCATCACTATTTGTAATGAGGTATATAGTGTGGTTAATTATTTTTTCTCACAATTGAAGACCCTCCTCTTGCTTTTCAAAATTTGTGAAATATAACATATTACAGTGATGAAAACATAATTAATTATTTCTCCTTTCCATTTTAGTCTGTTTCCTAAATCAGTTGGGCAATTTTATTTTAGATCATACACTTGATGGTAGAACAAAGGAACGGCCTTCCAAAAATGTAAAGACAATTTTCTTTATCATTAAAATATTTTTGCTTCAGAATTATTAAAACTAATATATAAGAACTTTTTACATGTAACTAATACAAATTGTTCTTATCTGATGAATAGTTAATATATCATATTTGTTATGTAAAATGTCCTTTATATATTCACTGTGACCTAAAGATAATAAACAACTAGGCAAAAGTGAAACCAGCTACAACAGTGTAACTGATTTAATGCTGTTTGCTTATAAAAGTGAAGGAACAGTTAATAGGAAATGACAAATCTTCATTGATGAAAATTCTAACATGCTGATACCTATGTAGAAAACCTATTTAGAATTCTAACGATACCCACTCTAGGATATTTTCCACGTATTTAGGTCAATTTAAGACCTATAAAAGTACCTTTTTTCCCTTCAGAGAGTTACTTTAATACCTTGTCTAATTAGCAACAAGAGAGCTCAAAGTTTCTTACTACAATGACGTAGTTTACCAACTTGAATTTTAAAAGGTATAACTCCACATTTACATGTGTTTGCATGCTAGAGTTATTAAAAGGGACAGGTAATTAAGAGGCAGAAAGAAATTATTTTTCTAAATGACACCTTTTTTCTACCAATATCTACCAGAATGTTTTTCCATTTATATGTTTTGATTAGCAATGAGGTTGACATCTAATTAATACTAATACCATTCTGTATTGCAGGTAACAAAGCACAGCAAAAAACAAAAACAAAAAAGTGATACTATTTCAACACCATAAAATATATTGAAATTTTGTATTAAAAAGTCATTCTGTATCTATTAGGGTAGTTTTTACTAAAATTATCTTTCTCTCAAATATATAATTTACTCTTTAAAATTATTATTTTTCTAATGGGTGCTATTTAAGGGAAATAGCTTCTTAAACAATGAATTTTTTTTTTTTACCAAATCCTGGACAGTCTGTCAACAAAACACAATAATGTTTTAAACCATAATTTTGTTATTATTATCCCTTTTCAATTGGAATCCAAGCCTACCTTCAATATTATTAATCATTGGTGAGAGTGCAAACTGGGATAACCTATCTGGTATGCAATTAACAAGGTGTTCTGAAAAAAATAAAATATATGCATATTTTTTAATCATATAATTGTACTCTCACAACTGTATTTAATATAATATTTTTAAATATATATAAAATATATGTGTATCAAATCAGTCTTTATAATAGTGAAGCAAGCAATGGGGACAATCTGAATTTCAAATAAGGTGTAAACACCTAAATAAATTGAGGAACATCAATATGATGGATGATAATGCAGCCTGTGAAAATAATATGATAAATCAAACTTGATGGATATAGAAAGATATTTTTGCTAAATGAAAAAGTATGTCTTAAAAGAGACATGATGACATTTTTGGTGATAATGGCATATTTATTTAAAGTATGTATAAATAAAATATATTTTATACAGTATGGGTTTTGAAAATGTATTCTGAATTTTTAATGAAATATATTGGGAAATATGTGAAATATATTTTATAAAGTGAATGCACACACAATAAAAAACTGTACATTCAAATAGCAAAAAGTATAGAACCCTTATTTCTGTGTGGTAAAATTAGCTTACAGTTTTTCTAAAATTTTTAACAAATAATACTATCTTGCAGCAGTAAAAAAATACTATAATTTAAAATATATACATATATAGGAAATCTACTGGAGAGAATCTGCATCTGCAGTCTTTAATAATATACAAGAAAGCATCTCTGAAGATCCTGACACACTCCTAATCATCAGACTCAGATCTAGGCAGTTGTGATTTCCATGGTGATTTCAAAGCACTTGTTCTGATTCAGAAATGTGAAAATATGAAAACTACTGGCTGAACTAAACATGGCTTGAAATATCAAATGTAATGCTTCTGCCTATGCTTCTGCCCAGGTAGATTTTAGTAGTGCCAACCAATTCAAAGCAATGAACACATTTTTGTCTTCTGAAAGAATAACATTCATAGATTTAAAAGTAAAATGAGGTGGCTTTCTAGTGCTTTTCAAACTTTTTCCCTCTAACAGCAGAACACTGTATCCCAAATAATTCTTATATGGAATATAAAACATACAAGAAGTATCTAAATGTATACAATGAATCAGAACAGAATTGCTTTAAGGGTCAAAGGATGTGGAATACTAGCTGTGAGCTTTCCCCTCAGTCCTCTTTCCTCTCTTCCTGGCAGTTGCCCATCAGGCATCTCCCTAGAACCTACACACTCTGAAGAATTATGTTTGACATTGTTGATTTACAACATGGTTAAGCAAAAAATATGGAACTATGTTTACATTTCTTCAGCAATATATAAACAAATATTATACAGAATCATCCCTTAATGGTAGCAAATTCACTATATAATGTAAATAATGTATTATATATGATAGCAAGGAAAATATTGAATACACTCATGCTCAAATATTAGTATGGAAAAGAATTATATGTATTTCTTATTGAAAATGAAGATTGCTGGAACCAGCCCTCAAAGATTTCAATTTCAAAGGATTCTAATAAAATTGGACCATAAATTGAGGAATATTCACAGAAAGTTTTGCAAAACACAGCTACCTCTGCCTCACGTGCAGACCCTTTTAAGTGTCTAAATCACTAGACTAAAATGGTAAATTTCTCACCTGTTCCAAGAGAAGCTTTTTATAACATGGCTCTCTTCAGTTGGTTACTGAAGAAGTATAGGTGAAACTAGGGGCAACCTAAGGAAAGGAGAAGAGAATACATGCTTCAAATACTAATCAGTGAAATAAAAACAATTAATGTATAATTTTTATATACAATGTTATGAATCAAGTAGATGAACATTCAGTAAAAAAAAAAAAAAAATAGTACTTTTGAGATAGGGCATAGAAGAATTCAATGGTAGTGTGGAATACATTGTCATTAAAATAAGTCAGAATACAAAGCACAAACCCATCTAACTTAAAATCCAACCTGAACCAGCATGGATAAATTTCTATTAAATATCATCGGACAGAGAATGGTGCCCTGTTGTGGTACTTAAGCTTAAGAGTAAACAATTTCAGACTTTGATATAACAGATTTAACTCTACCATGTTTAAGAGATTTTTGTGATAATAAAAATATTGATTAAACTGGGTAATCAAAATTCACATATAAAATTGAAGAAACACTTATAGAAGCAATGTATTTATGACAAACCCATAGTGAATATCATACTGAATGGGCAAAAGCTGGAAGCATTCCCTTTGTAAACCGGCACAAGGCAAGAATGCGCTTCCTCACCACTCCTATTAAACACAGTATTGGAAGTTCTGGCCAGGGTAATCAGGCAAGAGAAAGAAATGAAAGGTATTCAAATAAAAAGAAAGGAAGTCAAATTGTCTCTGCAGATGAAGTTATTGTATATTTAGAAATCCTCATTGTCTCAGCCCCAAAACATCTTAAGCTGTTAAGCAACTTCAGTAAAGTCTCAGGATACAAAATCCACATGCAAAAATCACGAGCTTTCCTATACATCAACAATAGACAAGCAGAGAGTCAAATCATGAATGTACTCTCATTCACAATTGCTAGGAATACAACTTACAAGGGACATGAAGGAGCTCTTCAAGGAGAACTACAAAACACTGCTCAAGAAAATAAGACAGGACATAAACAAATGGAAAAAAATTCCGTGCTCATGGATACGAAGAATCAATAGCATGAAAATGGCAAAACTGCCCAAAATTATCTATAGATTCAATGCTATTCCCATCAAACTACCATTGACTTTCTTTGCAGAATTAGAAAAACTACTTTCAATTTCATATGGAACCAAAAAGAGCCCAAATAGCCAAGACAATCCTAAGCAAAAAGAACAAAGCTAGAGGTATCATGCTACCTGACTTCAAACCATCCTACAGGCTTACAGTAACTAAAACAGCAAAGTACTGGTACAAAAACAGATATATAGACCAATGGAACAGAACAGAGAGCTCAGAAATAATACCACACATCTACAACCATCTGATCTCCGGCAAACCTGGCAGAAACAAACAATGGGGAAATGATTCCCTATTTAATAAATGGTGTTGGGAAAATTGGCTAGCCATATGCAGAAAATTGAAACTGGACCCCTTCCTTACACCTTATACAAAAATTTACTCAAGATGGATTAAAGACAATGTAAAATCCACAACGATAAAAACCCAAGAAGAAAAGCTAGGCAATATCATTCAGGACATAGGCATGGGCAAAGACTTCATGACTAAAACACCAAAAGCAACACCAACAAAAGCCAAATTGACAATTGGATCTAATTAAACTAAAGAGCTCTGCACAGCAAAGGAAACTATCATCATAGTGAACAGGCAACCTAGAGAACGGGAGAAAATTTTTGCAATCTACTCATCTGACAAAGGTCTAATATCCAGAATCTATAAGGAACTTAAACAAATTTGCAAGAAAAAAACAAATAACCCCATCAAAAAGTGGGTGAAAGATATGAACATACAGTTCTCAAAAGAAGACATTTATGTGGCCAACAAACATGTGAAAACAAGCTCACCATCACTGGTCATTAGAGAAATGCAAATCAAAAACCACAATGAGATAGCATCTCATGCCAGTTAGAATGGCGATTATTAAAAAGTCAGATGCTGGCAAGGCTGTGGAGAAATAGGAATGCTTTCACGCTGTTGGTGGGAGTGTAAATTAGTTCAATCATTGTGGAAGACAGTGTGGTGATTCCTCAAGGATCTAGAACCAGAAATAACATTTGACCCAGCAATCCCATTATGATTATAAGTCATTCTACTATAAAGACACATGTACACATATATTTATTGCAGCACTATTTACAATAGCAAATAGTTGGAACCAACCCAAATGCCCATCAATGATAGACTGGATAAAGAAAATGTGGCACATATACACCATGGAATTATGCAGCCATAAAAAAGAATGAGCTCATGTCCTTTCCAGGGGCATGGATGAAGCTGGGAGCCATCATTCTCGGCAAACTGATACAGGAACAGAAAACCAAACACCGCATGCTCTCACTCATAAGTGGGAGTTGAACAATGAGAACACAAGGACACAGGGAGGAGAACATCACACACTGGGGCCTGTTGGGGGCTAGAGGGCAAGAGAAGG
The DNA here is from genome assembly GCF_000951045.1 of Mandrillus leucophaeus. Classification (NCBI taxonomy): domain Eukaryota; kingdom Metazoa; phylum Chordata; class Mammalia; order Primates; family Cercopithecidae; genus Mandrillus; species Mandrillus leucophaeus. The sequence goes on from NW_012101413.1 coordinate 45,880, forward strand.
GACAGCAATAGGACAAATACCTAATGCATGTGGGGCTTAAAACCTAGATGATGCGTTGATAGGTGCAGCAAACCACCATGACACATGTATACCTATGTAACAAACCTGCACGTTCTGCACATGTATCCCAGAACTTAAAATAAAATTAAAAATTAAAGAAGAAATGTAGATTAACACATACATAAGAAGTGGAATTGAGCACTTGACAAAGCTTTTCAACTTTCAAATTAGAATGTATATTGTATATATACACACATAAGAATGTATACACACATGTAAATATATGTATATAATACACACACACAGAAACAGATACAAACACAAGCATTTTGCCATGGGTGTGGGAAAATAGTACTTTTTAAAGTCTTCAATTGGGTATGAAAATTGACCCTATTTTTACAAATAAGAATGGCACATGTTTTAATACCTTATATGTGTGCATAAAATTAGGTTAAGGAAACGATCAAATTAGCTCAAGGACATGTTTTTAGTACATGCCATTTTTGCTGTTTATCTTCAGTGCTCTCCTGCATTTTAATTTTTGTGATCACAACAGATTAAAACCCACATGACTGTAGGGAGAAACTGAGGTCAGTTAAATAAACGGTTTCACTTACACTTCACATCCTGATAGTAATCATGCAAGGTATTAATCTTTCTATTCCTACCACTTCCTCATAGTCGGAGTCTTCAAGGACATGAGGACCAATAGTTAAAGTAGAACAGTGGGCAGCACACTTTTTAGTAAATGGTCTAACTTTTTAGTAAATAGTAAACCTCTTCACCTTTGCAGGTCAGAAGGTCCCTGTGGCAGCTACTCAATACAGGCAGTGTGGTGAAAAAGCAGCCATAGGCAATATGAAAATAAATAAGTATGGCTGTGTTCCAATAACACTTTGTTTATGGACTCTGGAATTTGAATATCATATGATTTTCTTTCTTATTATTTTATTGGTTTTTATTATTTGTTTATTTATTTATTTATTTTTAAATTTATCTTTTATTTCATTAGGTTTCTGTGAAATAGGTGGTGTTTGGTTACATGGATACATTTCTTTAATGGTGATTTCTGAGATTTTGGTGCATGCATCATCCAAGCAGTGTACACTGTGCCCAATGTGTAGTCTTTTGTTCCTCACCTCCCTCCCACCCGTTCACCCAAGTACCCAAAGTCCATTATATCATTCTTATGTCTTTGCGTCCTCATAGCTTAGCTCCTGATTATGAATGAGAATATACGATGTTTGGTTTTCCATTTCTGAGTTACTTCACTTAGAATAATCGTCTCATTTTCTTATTTCATGAAATATTATTGTTCTTTGTGTTTCTTTCAGTTCTCTAAAAATTTAAGAATTATTCTTAACTCAATAGTCCTACAAAAACAGAAAGTAGGCTGGGACTGGCCCACAGCTATAGCTGTGGATCCCTACTGAAGATTAAGCTATCTCGTGATCATAATGGTGCCAATCAGTAAGGATGGCTGTCAAAGCCTGATGCTTAGTCCCTGTAAGAATAGCCATGTGTCAATTCCCAAAGGTATGAAAATGGGAATCCATATTTTTGCTTCATTTTTTTACTTTGTGAATAAATAAATCTCATGACTTCTGATCACAACTTGAAAATTTGAAAAAAATAACTTATTCAGGACAATAAGAAACAAAAATTTTCCTATTTTGTATAAGCAAAATAGATGAGTACACATACATCAGTAAGTCAAGCAAAGATGACTCATAATTGCAATGAGTTCTACTCTCTCATTGCAATTATGCAAACTATTATTTGAAAATAATACACAGATCCTGGCATACTTTCTCTAAGAACAATGGTAACACCTGCTAATTGCATCTATTTCCATGAGAAGAAAACCATACTTTCAGGTTGGTTACTAGGTAGTCTCAGTTTCCATACAGGAAATATTCTCAGTAGTTTGCAGCATCTGAAGATGTTCATTATGGACTTTTTCATAATAGCTAAAGATTGGAAATATTCTAAATTTTTAAAACTAAACAATTGAAATAACCAAGTATTAAAAATAGAATTGAACAAGGTACTTAAGTCATTATAAAATTATACTTTTCATGTTTAAAAACACTCACTGTCTTCTGGTTACAGTAATGTGGCAGATTAATATTAGGTTGCTGAAAAAGTAATTGTGGTTCTTGCCATTACTTGCAGAAAATAATTGCAGCAAAAACTGCAATTACTTTTGCACCAAGCATATAAAACCTGAAAACTATCCCCTAGGTGCAACTAATAATCCCAGAAGAAGTACATCTTTTTTCAATTGTTTAGGGATACAATCAAGTACACAAGAAAAAACAATCTGTGCTCCGATAGTAAAGAAAGTATTGAAAAGCAGAGTAATTAATATGAGAACTGGAAGGGGATTTATTTTATTTAATTTTATTTTTAATTTTATTTTTGAAATGGAGTTTCACTCTGTTGCCCAGGCTGGAGTGCAGTGGGCAATCTCAGCTCACTGCAACCTCCGTCTCCTGGGTTCAAGTGATTCTCCTGCCTCAGCCTCCCAAGTAGCTGGGACTACAGGCGCCTGCCACCACATCTGGCTAATTTTTTGAATTTTTAGTAGAGATGGGGTTTCATCATGTTGGCCAGGCTGGTCTCGAACTCCTGACCTCAGGTGATCAGCCTGCCTTGGCATCCCAAAGTGCTGGGATTACAGGCGTGATCCACTGTTCCCGGCCTGGAAAGGGATTTATTGATCTTGGCACCTAAGGACTTGGGTGTTAACCCTAAGTAGAGGAATAAGAAAAGAAAGAAAGAAATAACCACATATTTTAAAATCACTTAGGTTGTTTTTGAGTTTTTTGATTTTCTTTAACAGTGATGAAAATTAAAATTTTCCACAATAAAAGTCATTCTGCCATACTGTATGCATTCCAACAGTACTCTAGTAATTCTAACTCCATTAACAGTACTCTAGCAATTCTAAAGTATTTTCAATCCCTCTTCTGCACTTTGCACTGTATTCATTGCTTTGGCATTGTGTTTATAATAACCAAAATATTCTCCCTCTTCAACTCTGTAAAGTCTGTTTATATAGCACCAGCTCAGTGGTGTCTATTATTGCTGCTTTAAAAAACAAAAAAAGTTTGCAATGTGAAGTTCACAGTTTTTATAAAGATTCTCATCTTTGACTCACAATCTTTCAAGCTAATTCAGAAATATTCCACAAACTTTTCAGAAGTGTCCTAAACAATATTAGGGAGAAGTTTATTAAACTTTCACAGCACTGAGTACTGATTTATTCTTTAGTATTGAATATCTCCCAAACATCTACTCTAAGGAGTTCTACGAAAGGCTTGTCATTTGCCTTGGCATGTTTTCTTTTTGTTTTTTGTTTTGTTTTTTGTTTTGAGGCAGCGTCTCACTCTGCTGCCCAGACTGGAGTGCAGTGGTGTGATCTCAGCTCACTGCAACCTGCATCTCCTGGGTTCAAGCGATTCTCCTGCCTCAGCCTCCTGAGTAGCTGGGATTACAGGCATGTGCCACCATAGGCGGCTAATTTTTGTGTTTTCAGTAGTGACAGGGTTTCACCATTTTGGCCAGGCTGGTCTCAAACTCCTGGCCTCAGGTGATCCATCTGCCTGGGCCTCCCAAAGTGCTGGGATTACAGGCATGAATCGCCACGCAGGCCTGCATGGTTTTTTTTTTAAGCAAAATACGTACTAGGATTGACCTGACTTGCAAAAATGGACTAATTAATGATTAATTTGGAAATGTTCACAAAATATTAAATACCTGATAATTATCAAGATGAAAAGGACCTAATAGCCTCAAATTATCAGTCATGATTTGTCCTCATAAAACTCCAATAATCATAGGCTTTCACAAAGCTTTTCTTCATTATTGCCAAAAACTAGAGCACAAAATTATAGAGCAATTCTAACCAGATAAAGAATGTTTTCCTCCATTCAAAGTAGATTCTATTAAAGATAAAGAAATAAATGTGTGTTTTGCTAATATTTTTTCTAAATGAAATATCATGTATCATTAGACAATCAGCCCAATGATAACTGACTAAAATTTCCTGATCAGAAAATATTCAGAATGTTGTATTGGTTGAAATTTAAATATGTAGTAGATGGGAAATACAAATTATTTATATAAAAATTGTTTCTATTTACATCTTTGGTCTTTTGTTAGTTTGAATAGGATGATGATTATGTATGCTGAATTGCCTGGAGTTCATAATAGTCTGGTTAAAAATATTGATTGATTTACCAATGGCAGTGTCATCTATCACAAATACTTCCTGCCGTTTCTAAGTCCTCCTCTCTATTTCAAGTCAGGTCCACAGGACTTCTTCACTTTCTCATCTCATATTCAGTTATAGTTTCTAACTTCACACCCATCCCAGAGTCTCTCCAACTCTAGCAAAAATTTTCTGACAAGATTAATGATAAATGCCTACTTTCTGAGTCCAATCAATATTACTTTATGATCTCTATATTAATTGATTTCTCTGTAGCATTTGATACTTTTGAGTCTTTGTCATTCATTACAGACAGTCTCTGACATAGGATGGTACAACAAGATTTTTCAACTTTATTATGGTAAGAAAGTGATACATATTCAGTAGAAACTGTACTTTGAGTACCATACTACCATTCTGTTTTTCACTTTCAGTACAGTCTACAGTAAATTACATGAAATAATCAACACTTAAATATAAAATAGGCATTGTATTAGATGATTTTGCCCAACTGTAGATTGATGTAAATCTGAGCATGTTTAACATAGACTAGGCTAAGTGATGATGTTCAGCAGTTTAGGTGTATTAAATGCATCTCCAACTTATAATATTTTCAAGTTATGTTGAGTTAATCAGGATGTAGCCCCATCATAAGTCAAGGAGCATCTGCACTTACTTCTCCCTTATTTAGAAACCATGTCTATATTTTTCTCCTGTTTCCAGGCCCCTTGTCTTGGTGTTCATGGAGGATGTCTCCCCTTCCACTAGCTTATTAGGTGTTGTCACCTCCTCAGAATCTCTTTTTGGCCTTCTTCTTTTATCTCTCTGCATATTGTCCCTGGAAAACATTCATCTATTGTTATGCTTTCAAATGTCAACTACATGCCAACAACTTGCAAATCTCTATCTATCTTCAGCTTACTTCCAGGTACCAGAATCCTAATGCTTTACAATACTCAGGGTAGAGATAAAAGAAAACTTTTAATTATCAACTAGGATAATTCAAAAATACATATTCATAATGATGAGAAATCAGTAGTTATCAGCTTCCAAAAATATTAAAGTATATATTATATATGAGGAGCTAGAAAGAAAAATTGCTGCAATTTGTAAGGGATACTTATGAGGTTACAAATTTTTAATTTTCTTCTTTAAGATTTTCAGCAATTTTCTAAATTTCCTACAAGGAACATTGATATTACAAAGGCTTGCTTAATATTAGTTTTGTTTACTGAATAAAATGTAGTGTTAATTTAACAGCATAAAACTCACAAAGCTTTAAAGAAATATAATTAGGATTGAGAATCCTGTATGATCACCATTCTTATAAAATACTTTAGCAGCCAAAAAAGGGGTTGCAATTTGTAGGTCTGTTGTTTTCTATTCCAAGTGTTTATTTTCTCTGTGTGTATCTTCTATCAGCAGATACCATCATTTTAAACCATATGTTTTTGTCACAATGTTTACATAACCTATCTGCTCTACTGGTGACTAACCATGTAGCCTTGACATATTTCTTAGCCATTTTTGACTCAGTTTCCTCATTTGCAAAATGGAGCTAGTAATATCACCTACCTCATAGGGTTGCAGTGAACATTAGATGAAATATTTGCTGCACATGTAATTCATAGCATTATTATTACTATTATTATATCTTAAGCAGATACATTAATTAAATTTTGATCTACTATCATATATATGTGTGTATATATATCTATTCAATCTACCATTTATATTTTTATTTTTTATCTAAAAATTGAACATCACAGTTCTATAATCATCAATACAGTAATATTGATATTTTACCATTTTTTCATTCAATAAATACATTAATACATAGCTAATCACTATCACGTGCACTTTGTTGAGTAAATATTCCAACTCATTTCATTTTTCACATAAAATGATGACGATTTTATTTATGTCTGCTTCCCCAATAACACTTAATAAACATGCACCATACCGACATTGAAGAAAAAAACTACAACTCCATTTTTAAATATAAAAAGTCAACATTGTTTTTAAATTTAGAAAAGTCAGCAGGGTGATGCTATGGTTGAAATAGAAAGTAAGAGATTCAACATGTGTTCATGTAAAAAGTAAAACAAATTTAAACAGCTCATTGTATGTCTCAATTACTTTATTGATGACCTTGTTGAAAAGTTTTTTTTTTTTTAATTGTACTTTAAGCTCTAGGGTACATGTGCACAACGTGCAGGTTTGTTACATAGGTATACATGTGTCATGTTGGTTTACTGCACCCATTAACTCGTCATTTACATTAGGTATTTCTCCTAATGCTATCCTTCCCCCTGCCCCCCACCCCACGACAGGCCCCCTTGTGTGATGTTTCCTGCCCTGTGTCCAAGTGTTCTCATTGTTCAATTCCCACCTATGAGTGAGAACATGTGATGTTTGGTTTTCTGTCCTTACGATAGTTTGCTGAGAATAATGGTTTCCAGCTTCATCCATGTACCTACAAAGGAAATGAACTCATTCTTTTTTATGGCTGCATAGTATTCCATGGTGTATATATGCCACATTTTCTTAATCCAGTCTATCATTGATGGACATTTGGGTTGGTTCC
>NW_012101413.1:53604-54236 GCF_000951045.1 Mandrillus leucophaeus
TCAAGCTACCAATGACTTTCTTCACAGAATTGGAAAAAGAAAAACTACTTTAAAGTTCATATGGAACCAAAAAAGAGCCCACATTGCCAAGACACTCCTAAGCAAAAAGAACAAAGCTGGAGGCATCACGCTACCTGTCTGCAAACTATACTGCAAGGCTGCAATAACCAAAACAGCATGGTACTGGTACCAAAACAGAGAGATAGACCAATGGAATAGAAAAGAGGCCTCAGAAATAACACCACACATTTACAACCATCTGATCTTTGACAAACCTGACAAAAACAAGAAATGGGGAAAAGATTCCCTATTTATTAAATGGTGTTGGGAAAACTGGCTAGCCATACATAGATAGCTGAAAATATCTTCAATATAATTAAGAAAGTGAAAATGTGACCAGGTGACCAAAGTTCTTTAATGGGGAAGTGTAAACAATTATAAGAAGAAATAAATTTTCAAAGCTTATTTATTGAAAACAAGAAGGGACTTAGAAGAGGACACATTGTGAGCAGTTTTATGAGAATGCAGAATATGCGTGTGTGTCTGTGTGTGTGTGTGAGAGAGACAGAAAGCAGGAGAATGTATGTTAGTGAAAGTAACAGATAACAGTTTTGTGAGAATGCAGTATACAC
>NW_012101413.1:54286-121879 GCF_000951045.1 Mandrillus leucophaeus
TGAAAATATCTTCAATATAATTAAGAAAGTGAAAATGTGACCAGGTGACCAAAGTTCTTTAATGGGGAAGTGTAAACAATTATAAGAAGAAATAAATTTTCAAAGCTTATTTATTGAAAACAAGAAGGGACTTAGAAGAGGACACATTGTGAGCAGTTTTATGAGAATGCAGAATATGCGTGTGTGTCTGTGTGTGTGTGTGAGAGAGACAGAAAGCAGGAGAATGTATGTTAGTGAAAGTAACAGATAACAGTTTTATGAGAATGCAGTATACACGTGTGTGTACGTGGGTGTGTGTACGTGTGTGTGTGAGAGACACAGCAGGTGAATGTGTGTGTGTGAAAGTAACAGATGTATTGTGTGTAAAAGTTTTTATGGAAGAGACTTGAGTCTCTTCTCCTTAGGAGGGGAAGCATCTTCTGAGGAGGACATGTTTACTGATATTGCAGTGATAGGGTATAAATTGAAGTTTCAAAGTCCCAGAGGGTCAGAATAGTATCCAACCAATAGACAGTGTATACTTTGATACTTTAAAGAAGGAAGGGGTGGCCGGGCATGGTGGCTCACACCTATAATCCCAGCACTTTGGGAGACCGACGTGGGTGGATCATGAAGTCAGGAGATCGAGACCATCTTGGCTAACACAGTGAAACTCTGTATCTACTAAAAATACAAAAAAATTAGCCAGGCGTGGTGGCGGGTGCCTGTAGTCCCAGCTACTCGGGTGGCTGAGGCAGGAGAATGATGTGAACCCGGGAGCTTGCAGTGAGCCAAGATCGTGCCACTGTACTCCAGCCTGGGCAACAGAGAAGACTCAGTCTCAAAAAACAAAAACAAAAACAAAAAAAGGAAGGGGTAAGAAAAGTTGAAAATGTAGATATGTTGATATGAATAGCTGGGCGCTGGGATGAACAAGAAATTAATAAAATTCCTGACTAATGGCTCTCTGAAAAAGAAAGTAAAGCCACTATTGATCCTCGAGTAGATGTTCATTGCAATGGTCAACAAAACTTTTGTAAATGATTTTTTAGTAAATTAGAAAAAAATCTTTGAACATGACATGTAGACAAATTTCTGAATAGCACTGGATGTCTACCTGGAGCTCGAGACCACACATTTGAAATTGTGTAAACTGGCATATTGATGCAATTTCCTTACTAGAGCTATCTGGCATAATGCAGAAGTTGGGGAAGAGGAAAAGATAGTTAGTTATAAAGGTGGATGCAGTGCAAGGAGCAACTCAGTGCCCTGTAAAATTGAACTGAGGTGGTAACAATAGAGATGACAAGAGTTGGGATAAATTCAAAACAAATATATTTTGAACTATAGCAGACTGTGGAAAGGGGTGTTTTCTGGCTATGACTGAGTGGATGGTAGAACCACTTACTGAATTGAAGAAGACAGGAGCTATAATGTGCCCAGGGGCAAAATATCAAGAGTTCTATTTCAGACTTAATATAAGGAAACTTATGACTATGGTTCAGAAAATGCATGGGAGGAAGGCAAAATTGAAATCTTTGCAGAGGTTGTAAAATAGGACTGAAAAGTATGAATTGTGTGTTAAGGCAGGGCAGAGGCAATGAAAAGGAAAGATGAATAACTTTGAGAATATTTAAGAAGTAAATATGACAGAATTTGGTTGTTTATTGGATAAGGTATTTTTAAAAGTGAAAGAACTCAGAATTTCAAGCTTGACAAAACGTGTATTATATATAGAGTTAAGAACCAGAAAAATCAGACATAAGTAGCAGATAATAGTTGGCTAGTCTCACCAGTGTTGGTATGTCTAGGGCTCTTTCCTCAGCTCACTCATTCTTGCAACTCTGTATTCTCTATCTGGGGTCAATTATCTAGTTGTAAGTTTTTTCCAGATAGTAATATTTTAGAATTATGTTACTACATGTTTAAGAACTAAAATAATACACACTCATTGAACATGTCTCCTGTACCTAATTTTAATAACTTGGTATGTATCCTTCAATAATTTTCTATATGTTTCCATATAAACTGACATAATCATAAATGTGTGATTATACTAACACTATATTGTAAAAATTTCTTTGCAGATAATATGTTTCCTAATAATCATATGTGGCTACTGCCCCTATTCCAATAAATTAAAGGTTTATTTTTTAATCAACCAATACTTATAGATCACTTAATGTGTGCCAAACACAGTCCTATGCACGAGAAGTAGCACTCAGAATATATCACTGGACTTAATTTGCTAATATTTCAATCTTTTACCTAACTTAATATGTACTTTTCTTATTACACTAAATAAGATTTTATATCAATTAACATAACATAACCAATCATTTTTGTCTTTTCTACAGTCTACATTGTTTTAAAGTGTTGAAATATATAGTTTAAGGCCTTTTCATATCTCAGTAAAATATCATATGGCTTCAGTGTATTTAAAATAATATACCTTTTAATCACTTTCTGATTTCTTCTATGGTTCTTAGATTATTCAAGTTTTTATTCATTTCTGGGATCAATTTAATTGCTTATATTTTGCTGGGAAAAATCTGTATTCTCATACTTATTGGCACATGATGTTACAAAAGTTTTATACTCAAACATCATTTTGACAGCTATAATTGATTTATATCTTTTAATATTTAAAAAGTGGTGATCTTCAGGTTTTTAGTACATTTATCTCTTTGTCTTTCTATCTATTTCATACTTTATACCTTCCAGTTGCCTTTTCTTTATTTTACTATTCATTTTCTAGCTTCATAATTTGAATACTTAATTTAGGATTTTTTTTTAACTTTTATTTTAAGTTCGGGAGTACACGTGCAGGTTTGTTACACAGGTAAATTTGTGGCACAGGCTTTTTTTGTACAGATCATTTCATCATCCAAGTATTAAGCCTAGTACCCATAAGTTATTTTTCCTGATTCTCTCCTTCTTCCCACCTTCTACCCTCTGATAGGCCCCAGTGTGCGTTGTTGCCTGCTATGTGTCAATGTGTTCTCCTAATTTAGCTCCCACTTATAAGTGAGAACATGGGTATTTGGTTTTCTGTTCCTGCATTAGTTTGCCTAGGATAATGGCCTTCAGCTCCATGCATATCCCTGCAAAGGACATGATCTCAGTTTTTTTAGGATTAAATAGTAAATTTATTTTTTAATTTTAACAAATATATGCCATTAGTATGTTCTTAAGTTTTGGGTCACATTGGCAACATTGTCTTTAATTTGTTTTGAAATTATTTTCAGGAATCTTAAGATTATAGTTCCCTTAAAAAATATATTTGCTATGTTTTACTCCCTTGAGGACGGTAAACAGGACAAAAAGGCATGGATATAAGCATTAGCTAGTGATCACCATTAGCTAGTGACTCTAAACAGTCACTAAGACTTGAATTCTCTCTTTTCCATATGCCTAACTGGCAGAAGTCCCAAAGGTTTCCCTGATCATACTAATAACTTTATAAAAAGTTGATCATTATTCATTAAGAATTAGATATTTGTAATGAAAATATAAATGAAGTCTAAACCAAAACTCTTAACCAGACTAACTTCAATGTTATGAATCACAAAATCTTCTTGACTGATGATACTCTATTGAAAGGATCTTATGTGCTTTTAGAGAAAGATTAAATCTCTCTATAAGAGTTGATAAATTTTAGTCAAAGACTAGAACACAACTTACATAATAGATGATTGGACTTGACAGTTAACAACTTAGCTATTTACACTGTACAATGGAACAAACAAAAATCTTAATATTTCTGCCTTTATAGCTGTATTTGACCATTCAGGAATATGTTGGCCTTTATATTTACAGAAATCTCTTAGTTTAAGCCTAAAATATGTATATTTCCTATATGCAACTTTTAAAGATAATGTTTCTATTAGGAGGGTATAAAAAGCTGAAAAAAGAACTCCAAAATTTTTATCCTTCATTTCTCAAAGAAATTGAAGATCTTAAGTATAATTACAAGGAAGAAGTGAAGAACAATATTCTCTTAGAAGAGAAGGTTAAAAAGAAGAAGAAGAAGAAGGAAAAAAACAGCTTTCAGAACAGTTGGGAGTTGAATTAACTAGCCCTGTTGCTGCTTCTGAAGAGTTTGAAGATGAAGAAGAAAGTCCTGTTAATTTCCCCACTTACTAAAGGTCACCTATAAACTTCGTTTCATTTAAATATTTATTAACTTTATATGTTAAAATCCACCTGGAAATAAGCAATTCTCTGAGGTGTAGTGTTTCCTTCTCACTACCTTGTACCTTTACACTTAAATTGGAATTCTTAATAAATAAAATTATATGAAATTTTCAACTTACTATAAAAGTACATATTTGAAGACATAATAAGTTATGGCCATCAAATAGGCAACGGGCTCTGGTGAATTTCTCTACATTCATAATGTTTTAAGTTTTGTAAAGAGTATGAAGGTAAATTCAGCAATTTTAATATTTAAAATTGGAATGTATATATACTTATTTATACATATGTAAAGATCCTCAAATCCTAACTATGATATATATAAATACAGATGTAGATATACACACATATAGGTTATGAAGTTGAGCCATATGTTTTGTTAAATATCTAGCAAAATCAAATTGAGCTTAAACTATTTAATTTTGAAAATTAGTGACATTAAATTCTTGGTTTAATTGTTGTCTTTAAATTACCATTCAATTATAGTGGAGTGAATCCAGCCTTTGTACAAGCTTAGGAGCTTACTGTTACTTATGTTTTTATGGCTAGAGATTAAAATTAATTTGCTGGTTTTTAATAAAATTTTAAATAGGTATTTGAAACTGGAAAATTCATTTCTTCACAAATGGTAGAAGACAAATTGATGTTTCACAATGAACAGGAACTTGTGATATTCTTAAACATGGTAGCATATTCGAGATTAAAATATAATGATAATAAACTAATTTTATTTGCATTTTATACATCAAATATTATATCTTTAAGTCTAGCAAATTTCTGATTATCTACTTTTGAAAAATGATTAGACAAACACTTAATATCAAAGGCAGAGTCACATTTGTTCAGGTTCATGTTGATAATAACTACTCTTGAATTCATGTAAGTATCTTGAATTGATCAGCATAAGCCAAGATGATGATGATGGACCCTGTTTTTTGTTGTTTTTTTCTTATAGCTGTTCTTGTCCTGACATGTTACACATTTGTTTATTTTCTATCTTCTCCATTAGAATGTGAGCTTCATGAAGGCAGACACCTTGTTTTGTTGACTGTTTATGTCCAGCACCTTTATTAAACAGCCATCACTGCAATGCCATACTATTCCTTCAATTTTACCCACTTTGCAACCTTCAAACCAAGACAAGAGATTATTGTGCTTCAATGAAGGTAGATTTCTTATTTGAAATGCTCCATGAGGTAGAAGAAGATGTAATGGATTTTTCTTGTTCCCTAACCCATATGGGTTTCCATTGATATTTCTTCCTATGAGCTCCAGTGTTTGTTCTAAGAGATCTGATAGTGGCACTGCAGTAATTTCCAAAAGTCCAGAATCATCAGCATTTTAGTACCAGGGCAATTTCAAATTCATAATTAACTACAGAGGAATGCCAGCAATACTGTTTGTTGTTTTTCTCTACTGGTACCCAATCAGGAATGTATCTATTTTCATTAGGCACTGGGCTCCCATTTATTTGTTCTATTTCCTTTGCTCTGGTATCTAGCAAGGTTTGGAGTCCAGAGCCGGTTTGAAGTCCTCTTCAATGTTCAAAATATATATACATATATTTGTATTTATTTATTTATTTTGGGTTTTCATTTGAATGTAGAAAATTTTGAAATCTTTTTTCAACTTGTTTGTTGTGCTTTCTATCTAGTAGAGTCCAAAGCTATGGCTGATCTGATGTTCCCTTTTGGCGGAAGGCTCCTCTTTCACCTCCGTCACAAACATACTGCATTTTCCACTGCACAGAGCTCAAGCCTTCATGATGAGCCCAACAAGCAGTGCGAGTGGAGGGTGTGCTTTCGAACAGCCCCTGGTCCAGGAGGGGAGAAGCCCTGGAGCAGTCACCAGCAGGCGCTGGCCACTCACTCTCCATGCCCAGCAGCCGTGGCTGCTGATCTCATTCTTTTTTATGGCTGCATAGTATTCCATGGTGTGTATGTACTACATTTTCTTTATCTAATCTATCATTGATGGGCATTTAGGTTGATTCCAAGTATTTGCTATTGTGAATAGTGCTGCAATGAACATACATGTGCATGTGTCTTTACAATAGAGTGATTTATATTCCTTTGGGTATATACCCAGCAATGGTATGGGTATATACCCAAAGGAATTGCTGGGTATACACCCAAAGGAATATAAATCACTCTATTATATTATAATTGGTATTTCTGTCTTTAGGACTCTGAAAAATCACCACACTGTCTTCCACAATAGTTGAAATAATTTACAATCTCACCAACAGAGTAAAAGTGTTCCTTTTTCTCCACAGCCTCAGAAGCATGTGTTATTTTTTGACTTATTAGTAATAACCATTCTGACTGGTGTGAGATGGTATTTCATTGTGGTTTTGATTTGCATTTCTCTAATGATCAGTGATGTTGAGCTTTTCTTCATATGATTGTTGGCCACATGTATGTCTTCCTTGAGAAATGTCTGTTCATGTCCTTTGCTCACTTTTTAATAGGGATATTTGTTTTTTTCTTCTTGTAAATTTGTTTGAGTTCCTTACAGATGCTGGATATTAGGTCTTGTCAGAGGCATAGATTGCAAATATTTTCTCCCATTCTGTAGGTTGTCTGTTTACTCTTCATAGTTTCCTTTGCTGTGCAGAAGCTCTCTAGTTTAATTAGACACCATTTGTCAATTTTTGTTTTTGTTGCATATGCTTTTGGAGTCTTCATCATGAAATCCTTTCCTATGTCTATGTCTTGGATGGTATTACCTAGATTGTCTACCAGGGTTTTCATAGTTTTGGGTTTTACATTTAAGTCTTTATTCCATCTTGAGTTAATTTTTGTATGTGGTATAAGGAAGTCATCCAGCTTCAGTCTTCTGCATACAGCTAGCCAGTTATCCTAGCACCATTTATTGAATAAGGAGTACTTTCCCCATTGCTTGTCTTTGTCAGGTTTGTTGAAGATCAGATATTTGTAGCTGTGCAGTCTTATTTCTGGGTTCTCTACTCTGTTCCATCTGTCTATATGACTGTTTTGTATCAGTACAATGCTGTTTTGATTACTGTATCCCTGTAGTATAGTTTGAAGTCATGTAGCATGATCCCTCTGACTTTGTTCTTTTTGCTTAGGATTGCCTTGGCTATTTGGACTCTTTTTTGTTTCCAGACGAATTTTAAAATAGGTTTTTATTTTTAAGTTTTGTGAAGAATCTCATTGACAGTTTAATAGAAATAACATTGAATCAATAAATTGCTTTCAGCAGTATGGCCATTTTCACAGTATTGATCCTTCCTATCCATGAGCATAGAATGTTTTTTCATTTGTTTGTGTTATCTCTAATTTCTTTGAGCAGCTTTTGCATTTATCCTTGTAGAGATCTTTCACCTCCCTGTATTCCTAGGTATTTTATTCTTTTTGTGACAATGGTGAATGGGAGTACATTCTTGATTTGTCTCTCAGCTTGACTGCTGTTGGTGTATAAGTATGCCAGCAATTTTTGTACATTGATTTTGAATTCTGAGACTTTACTGAAGTTGTTTATCAGCTTAAGAAGCTTTCAGGCTGAGACTATGGGGTTTTCTAGAAATAGAATCTTGTCATCTGCAAAAAGAGATAGTTTGACTTCCTCTCTTCCTATTTAGATCTCTCTTTTTTTCTTTTATCTTGCCTAATGGCCCTGGCAAGGACTTCCAGTACTATGTTGAACAGGAGTGGTAAGAGAGGGCATCCTTGTTTTGTGATGGTTTTCAAGGGGAAGCTTCCAGATTTTGCCCATTCAGTATGATGTTGGTTGTGGGTTTGTCATAAATGGCTCTTATTATTTTGAGGTATGTTCTTTCAATACCTAGTTTATTGAGAGTTTTTAACATGAATGGATGTTGAATTTTATTGAAAGGCTTTTCTTCATCTATTGAGATAATCATGTGCTTTTTGTTCTTAGTTCTGTTTATGTGATGAATCACATTTATTGATTTGTCTGTGTTAAACCAATCTTGTATCCCAGGGATAAAGTCTACTTGATCATGTTGGATAAGCTTTTTTATGTACTGCAGGATTCAGTTTGCCCATATTTTGTTGGGGATTTTTGCATTGAATCCAGGCTACTGGCTTGAAGTTTTCTTTCTTGTTTTATCTCTGTCAGGCTTTGGTATTAGGATGATGCTGACCCCACAGAATGACTTAGAGAGGAATCTCTTCTCCTGAATTGTTTGGAATAGTTTTAGTAGAAATGATACCAGCTCTTCTTTATACATCTGGTAGAATTCAGCTGTGCATCCATCTGGTATGGGCTTTTTTTAGTTGGTAGGCTATTTATTACTGCCTCAATTTTGGAGCTTGTTATTGATCTGTTCAGGATTTAATTTCTTCCTGGTTTATTCTTGGGAGGGTGTATATGTTCAAGAAATTATCCATGTATTCTAGATTTTATAGTTTATGTGCATAGAGTTGTTCATATTCTGACGGTTGTATTTCTTGTGTGGTCAGTGGTAATATCCCCTGTGTCATATCTATCATGTTTATTCGAATCTTCTCTCTTCTCTTCTTAGTGGTCTTAGCTACTGGCCTATTTTATTTATTTATTTAAAAAAAACAGCTCCAGTTTTACTGATCTTTTCTATAGTTGTTCATATCTCAATTATCTTCAGTTCAACTCTCATTTTGGTTATTTCTTGTCTTCCTCTAGCTTTGGAATTCATTTGCTCTTGGTTCTCTAGTTCCTTTTGTTGTGATGTTAGGTTGTTAACTTGAGATATTTCTAACTTTTTGATGAGGGCATTTAGTGTTATAAATTTCCTTCTTAACATTCCCTTACCTCTGTCCCAGAGATTCTGGTACCTTGTATCTTTGTTCTCATTAGTTTCAAAGAACTTATTGATTTCTGCCTTAATTTCATTATTTACCCAAAAGTCATTCAGGACCAAGTTATTCAATTTCCATGTAATTGTATGGTTTTGAGTGAACTTCTTAGTCTTGAATCTTATTTAATTGTGCTGTGTTCTGAGAGACTCTTATGATTTAAGTTATTTTGCATTTACTGAAGAGTGTTTTTACTTTCAATTATGGGATGAATTGTAGAGAACATGCCCTGTAGCAATGGCAAGAATGTATATTCTTTTGTTCTGGGGTGGAGAGTTCTGTAGATAGCTATCAAATCCATTTGTTCCCATTCTGAGTTCAGGTCCTGAATATCTTTTGTTAATTTTCTGTCTCAAAATGATCTGTCTAATATTGTCAGTGGGGTGTTAACATCTCCCACTATTATTATGTGGGAGTCTAATTCTCTTTGAAGGTCTCTAATAACTTGTTTTATGAATCTGGGTGTTCCTCTGTTGGGTGCATATCTATTTAGAATAGTTAGATCCTCTTGTTTAATCGAACTTTTTAACATGAAATATCCTTTTTTTCTTTTTTGATTTATGTTTGTTTAAAGTCTGTTTTGTCAACAAGTAGGATTGCAGCCTCCATTTTTTCTGTTTTCCATTTGTTTGACAGATTTTTCTCCATCCCTTTATTTTGAGACTATTTGTGTCACTACATGTGAGATGTGTCTCTTAAAGACAGCATACTAATGGGTCTTAGTTCTTCATTGAGGTTGCCACTCTGCATCTTTTAAGTGGGGCATGTAGCCCATTTATATTTAAAGTTAGCATTGATATGTGTGGATTTTATCCTGTCACCATGATATTCGTTGGTTATTTTGCAGACTTGTTCATGTGGTTGCTTTATAATAATACTGGTTTGTGTACTTCAGTGTGTTTTGATCATGGCTGGTAACAGTCTTTCCTTTCCATATTTAGTACTTCCTTTTGGAACTCTTGTGAGGCAGGTCACAGACCAGTGACATTGTAAAGCAACCACATAAACAAGTCTGCAAAATAACCAGCTAACATCAAGATGACAGGATCAAATCCACACAAATCAATACTTACCTTCAATATAAATGGGCTACATGCCCCACTTAAAAGACATAGAGTCTTAAGACCAAGACACAGGGTCTTAACACCAAGACCCATTCATATGCTGTCTTCAAGAACACATCTCATTTGCAATTACCCAAATAATCTCAAAATAAAGTGATGGACTACATGAAAATATGTAAAGAGATTACTCACGCTAACTCCTTAACCATCAAGGATTTCCTTTCTGCTTTTTTCTAAATCAAAATATAGTTATGTGTCACTTCATGACAGGGATACGTTCTGATAAATACATTGTTAGGATTTTTATTATTGTTTGAACATCATAGAGTGCACTTACACAAACCTAGATGGTATAGCCTACTGTACATCTGGGCTATATGGTATAGCCTATTGCACCTAGGCTACAAACCTGTGCAGCATTTTACTATACTGAATACCATAGGCAATTGTAACATAATGGTAAGTTTTTGTGTTTATAAACATATCTAAAGATAGAAAAGGTACTGTATAAATGCAGTATAAAAGGCAAAAATGGTACACATTTGTAGGGCACTTACCGTGAATGGAGCTTGCAGAACTGGAAGTTGCTCTGGATGTGTCAGTGAGTGGTGAATGAATGTGAAGGCCTGGTACATTGCTGTACACTACTGTAAACACTGTGCAATAAGGCTACACTAAATTTAATATTTGAATTTTTTTTCTTCAACTTTTATTTTAAGTTCAGGGGTATATGTGCAGGATGTGCAGGTTTGTTACATAAATAAATGTGTGCCATAATGTTTTGCTGCACAGATCATCCCATCACCTAGGTATTATGCCCAGCATTGGTTAGTATTTTTCCTGATGCTCTCCCTTCCCCTACTACTCCCCTCAACAGGCCGCAGTGTGTGTTGTTCCTCACCATGTGTCCATGTGTTCTTATTGTTCACCTCCCACTTATAAGTGAGAACATGCAGTGTTTGGTTTTCTGTTCTAGAATTAGTTTACTGAGGATAATGGCTTCCAGCTCCATCCACATCCCTGCAAAGGGCATGATCTTGTTCCTTTTATGTCTGCATAATATTCCATGGTGTATATGTATCACATTTTCTTCATTCAGCCTATCATTGATGGGCATTTGGGTTGATTCCATGTCTTTGCTACTGTGAATAATGCAGCAATGAAGATACCCATACATGTATCTTTATAATAAAATGATTTATCTTTCTTTAGGTATATACCTAGTAATAAGATTGATGGGTCTATTGGTGCTTCTGCCTCTAGATCTTTGAGGAATCACCACAATGGTTCAACTAATTTACACTCCCACCAAAAATGTAAAAGCATTCATTTTTCTCCACACCTTGTCAGCATCTGTTATATTTTTTACTTTTTAATAATACCTATTCTTACTGGCATGAGGTGGTATCTCATTGTGGTTTTGATTTGCATTTCTCTAATGATCAGTGATATTGAGCGTTTTTCATATTTTTTGGCTGTATATATGTCTTCTTTTGAGAAGTGTATGTTCATGTCCTTTGCCCACTTTTTAATAGGGTTTTTTTTCTTGTGAATTTAAGTTTCTTGTAGACTGAATAGCAAACCTATGTCAGTTGGATAGATTGCAAAAGTTTTCTCCCATTCTATAGGTTGTCTGTTTGCACTGATGATAGTATCTTTTTCTGCACAGAAACTCTTTAGTTTAATTAAATTCCATTTGGCAATTTTGGTTTTGTTGCAACTGCTTTTGACATTTTTGTGAGGAAATCTATTCCTGTACCTATGTCGTGAATGATATTGCCTAGATTTTCTTCTAGGGTTTTTGCAGTTTTGGATTTTACATTTAAGTTTTTAATCTGTCTTGAGTTAATTTTTGTATAAGGTATAAGGAAGGGGTCCAGTTTCAATTTTCTGCAATGGTTAGCGAATTCTCCCAAAACCATTTACTACATAGGGAATCCTTTCCCCATTGCTTTTGTCAGGTTTGTCAAAGATCAGATGGCTGTAGCTGTGTGGTCTTATTTATGAGTTCTCTATTCTGTTTCATTGTTCTATGTGTCTGTTCTTATACCAGTACCATACTGTTTTGGTTACTATTGCCTTGTAGTACAGTTTGAAGGTAGCATGATGCCTCAGTTTTGTTCTTATTGCTTAGTATTGTCTTGGCTATTTGGGGTCTTTCTTGGATCCATAAGAATTTTAAGATAGTTTTTCTAATTCTGTGAAGAATGTCACTGATAGTTTAATGGGAATAGCATTGAATCTATAAATTACTTTGGGCAGTATGGCCATTTCTATGATATTGATCCTTCCTATTTATAAGTATGGAATGTTTTTCCATTTGTTTCTGTTGTGTTCTCTCTGATTTCTTTGAGCAGCGGTTTGTAGTTCTCCTTGAAGAGCTTCTTCACTTCCCTTGTTAGCTATATTCCTAGGTATTTTAGTCTTTTTGTAGCAATTGTGAATGGGAGTTCATTCATAATTTGGCTCTCAGCTTGTCTGCTATTGCTGAATAGAAATGTTAGCAATTTTTGCACACTGATTTTGTATCCTGAGACTTTGCTGATGTTGCTTATCAGCTTAGAAAGCTTTTGGGCTGAAACAATGGGGTTTCCCAGATATAAGATCATGCCATCTGCAAACAAAGATAATTTGACTTCCTCTCTTCCTACTTGAATATCCTTTATTTCTTTTTCTGACCTGATTGCCCTGGCCAGAATTTCCAATATTATGCAGAATAGGAGTGATGACAGACGGCATTCTTGCCTTGTGCCTTGTCTTGTGCCAGTTTTCAAGGGGAATGTTTCTAGCTTTTGCCCATTGAGTATGATATTGGCTGTGGGTTTGTCATATATGACTCATTATTTTGAGGTATGTTCCTTCAATATCTAGTTTATTGAGAGTTTTAAACATGAACTGATGCTGCATTTTATTGAAGGACTTTTCTGCATATATTGAGATAATCATGTGGTTTTTGTCTTAAGTTCTATTTATGTGATGAATCATGTTTATTGATTTGTGTATTTTGAACTAACCTTGCATTCCAGGGATGAAGCCAACTTAATTGTGGTGGATAAGCTTTTTTATGTGCTGCTGGATCTGGTTTGCCCGTATTTTGTTGAGGATTTTTGCATTGATGTTCATCAGGGATATTGGCCTAAAGTTTTTTTTGTTGTTGTTGTATGTCTGCCAGGTTTTGGTATCGGGATGATGCTGACATCATAAAATGAGTTAGGGAAAAGTCTCTTGTTTTCAATTTTTTTACAATAGTTTTAGTAGAAAGGGTACCAGCTCTTCTTTTTACCACTGGTGGAAATCAGCTCTAAATCCATCTTGTCCTGGGTTTTTTGGGGGTTGGTAGCTTATTTATCACTGACTCAATTTCAGTACTCATTATTGTTCTGTTCAGGGATTCAATTTCTTCCTGGTTCAGTCTTGGGAGAGTGTCCAGGAATTTATCTATTTCTTCTATATTTTCTAGTTTATGTACATAGAAGTGTTGATAGTCATCTGTGGTAGTTGTTTGTATTTCTGTGGGGTCAGTGGTAATATCCCCCTTATCATTTCTGATTGTGTTTATTTGATTTGTCTCTTTTTCTCCTTTGCTATTCAAACTAGCCATCTATTTTATTAATTTTTTCAAAATATTGGCTCCTGAATTCATTGATTTTCTTTGAAGTGGTTTTCACGGTTCTATCTTCTTTTGTTCCAACACTGATCTTGGTTATTTCTTGTCTTCTGTTAGCACTGGGGTTTCTTTGCTCTTGGTTCTGTAGTTCTTTTAATTGTGATGTTAGGTTGTTAACTTGAGATCTTTCTAGCATTTTGATGTGAGCATTTAGTGCTATAGATTTCCCTTATAACATCACATTAGCTGTATTCCAGGGATTCTGGTATGTTGTCTCTTTGTTCTCATTAGTTTCAAAGAACTTCTTTATTTCTGCCTTAATTTCATTATTTACTCAGGAGTCATTCAGGAGTATATTGTTCAATTTCCATGTAGTTGTGTGGTTTTGAGTGAATATCTTGATTTTGAGTTCTAATTTTGTGCTATAGTCTGAGAGACTGTTTGTTATAATTTCAGTTCTTTTGCATTTGCTGAGGTATATTTTACTTCTAATTATATTATCAATTTTTGAGTAAGTGCTGTGTGGCCATGAAAAGAATAAATATTCTGTTGTTTTTGTGTAAAGGGCTCTGCATATATCTATGAGGTCCACTTGATCCAGAACTTAGTTTAGGTCCTGAATATCTTTGTTAATTTTCTGTCTCAGTGATCTGTCTGATATTGTCAGTGGGGTATTAAAATCTCTCAATATTATTGTGTGAGTGTCTAAGTCTCTTTGTAGGTCTCTAAGAACTTGCTTTATGAATCTGGGTGTTCCTATATTGCATGTATATATATTTAGAATAGTTAGCTATTCTCATTGAATTGAACCCTTTATCACTATTTAATACCTTTCTCTTCCCTTTTGATCTTCATTGGTTTAAATATGTTGCATCTGAAACTAGGATTGTGAACCCAGCTTTTTCTGTTTTCCATTTGCTTGATAAGTTTTTCTCCATCCATTTATTTTGAGCTTATATGTGTCTCTGCACATGACATGGGTGTCTTGAATACAGCAGACGAAGGAGTCTGGGCACTTTATCCAGCTTGCTATTCTGTGTTTTTAAATTTAGGCATTCAGCCCATTTACATTTAAGGTTAGTATTGTTATACATGAATTTGATCCTATCATCATGATGCTAGCTGGTTATTTTGTAGACTTGTTTATGTAGTTGCTTCATAGTGTTACTGGTCAGTGTACTTCAGTGTGTTTTGGAAGTGGCTAGTAATGGTCTTTTCTTTCCACATTTAGTGCTTCCTTCAGGAGCTCTTATAAAGCAAGTCTGGTGATAAAAAATTTCCTCAGCATTTGCTTGTCTGAAAGGGTTCTAATTTCTCCTTCGTTTATGAAGTTTAGTTTGGCTGAATATGAAATTCTTGGTTGGAATTTATTTACTTTAAGAATGTTGAATGTTGGCCTCCAGTAACTTCTGGCTTTAGGGTTTTAGCTGAAATGTTTGCTGTTAGCCTGATGAGCTTCCCTTTCTAGGTGACCTGATCTTTCTTTCTCCCTAGTTTCCTTTAACACTTTTTCTTTCATTTTGACCTTGAAACATCTGAAGATAATATGTCTTGGGGATGGTCTTCTTGTGAAGTGTCTCACTTGGGGTCTCTGCATTTTCCATGTGCACAATGCAGCTGTACCCTGCAAAACCATAGAAGTGGACCTCCACAAGGCTGTGGGAGCCCAGCTATTACATCAGTGTGCCCCAGATACAAGACATGGAGTCAAAGGAGATAATTTTGGAACTTCAAGGTTTAATGACTGCCCTATGGGATTTGAACTTGCGTGGAGCCCATAGAGCCTTCATTTTGGCCGATTTTTTTCATTTGAAACAGGTGTCATTTACCAATGCCTGTACCCCCAGTTTTTCTTGGAAGTAATTTGGTTTTCATTTTACAGGCTCATAGGCAGAAGGGACTTGCCTTGCCTCGGGTGAGACTGTGGACTTGGACTTTTGGGTTACTACTAAAATGAGTTAAGACTAGGGAACTGTTGGGAAGGAGTAATTGTGTTGTGAAATGTGAGAAAGATTAAATTTGGGATGGGCCAGGGGCAGAGTGGCATGGTCTGGCTTTGTGTCCCCACCCAAATCTCAACTTGAATTGTAATGTGAATTGTAATCTCCATGTGTTGGGGGAGGGACCTCGTGGGATATGATTAAATCATTGGTGTGTTTTCCCCCATGCTGTTCTGGTGATAGTGATTGAGTTCTCACAAACTCTGTTGGTTTAATAAGGGTCTATTCCCACCTTCACTCTGCACTTCTCTCTCCTGCCCCCATGTGAAGAAGAACATGTTTGCTTCCCCTTCTGCCCCGATTGTAAGTTTCCTGAGGCTTCCCTAGCCATGCCTAACTGTGATCCAATTAAATCTCTTTCCTTTTTAAATTACCCAGTCTCAGGTGCTCTTTTTGCAGCGTGAGAGTGGATTAATGTAACATTCTTACAGCCTGTGAAAACATGCTAGAAATAGGTGCCCACAGAACAAAACAAAACTACAACTTATTTCAAAACAAAATAAAGAATATTAAGAAAACTATACAAGATAAGAAAGAATATAAAAAAATGAAAAACACAGAAGTAAATTAAAAAGAGAAAAATTTATTTTAAAAAGGAAGGCTTAAATAGAAGAAACCACAAAGCAAATGAACATAGAAAAATGTGTCAAGCAGAATAAAAAATCCAAAGGAAAAGAACTTTAAAATATAAAATAAGTTTTAAAAGATGTGAAAACTTCTAGGAAATTGATGAATGCTAATATTGCCTAATAATTTTGAACACCTGAATATTTGGAATATCTGGGGAGTAAAATCAAATTGAAGAAATAAGACAATACCAAAAATATAATTCAAAATATTTCCCAAATGGAATTTGAAACTATATTTTGAAAGGGGGTCACAAAACTAAAAATATTAACCTAATTTTCAACACCAAAGTATATTCTGGTAAAATTATTGCATGCATTTCTTTTCTAAAAATCTTTGTGCTCTTAAAGAAGGAACATGACTTACAAGGGAAAGAAAATTAGATTTAAAAACAGTTTTTACACAAGTAAAAATTGGAATACTTAAATAGTAAAAAAAAATGCAGGTATAAGTAAAGAATTTTATCTTAAAAAATAGAAACTTAATCTAAAGTATAAATATAACACTTTTCAACATGCAAAAATCAGGGAACTGTGTTTGCTTGAAAATTTCATAAAGTATCTTGCCGGAGAATAAGCTTTAGAAAATCAAAATGACTGGAAGGACATCACCATAAAGTATGATAAGAAAGGTTTGTGAGCATTTATTAATTATTACATACAGAACCATTTAAGATTAAATGAGTTTTGAGAGGAGCAGTGTATTATGTGTAATAAATAGATGTTAGTTGTATCAATGTAGATATAGAATAACTTTTTTAAAATGAGAATGATAGAAGCATATGAAAATTTTTATGTTTTCTATAATTCTATTGGTGTTATCATTAGTATTGTTATTTTAAGTGTGGAAAATATGAAATAAATCTTAGATTTAATCATGGCATATTCTATTTCTATCAATGTCTATGTTCCTTAGAACCAATATACTCAGTATGTAATCTTCCATTTAATTATGGCATATTCTATTTCTATCAATGTCTATGCTCCTTAGAACCAATGTACTCAACATGTAAATATAACGTAATATAATAGAATAATAAAATCTCTGGTTTGAATTAGAATTAGAATTTTAATATGAACTCATGAATATATATGTTTGTACCCTAGCTCTGTCCACTGAAATTGCCGAGAAAAACGACTAAATCAATGGGAAGTACCATCCTCACCTTACAGATTTTTGTCTTGAAATATTTCTTTAAAAGAATATAGGACTTTTTTGGAAGGATGCTAGGAGGTGATTAATACAGAAGATGGAATAATTGTTTTCTCTAGGAAGAGGAAGGATGTTGGATTGGGTTGAGGCGTATTAACAAGATGTGTAAGATGTTTGGCAAAGGTCTATTTCTTCACTTGGGTAAAGTAACACAGGTATTTATGTTAGCATATTGTATTAAGCCATTTATTAGATTTGGATCATCTTATTATAATGTACTGTATGTATGTATGTATGTATGTATGTATGTATGTATGTATTTATTTATTGAGACCGAGTCTCACTCTGTTGCCCAGGCTGGAGTGCAGTGATGCGATCTTGGCTCACTGCAAGCTCCACCTCCTGGGTTCACGCCATTCTCCTGCCTCAGTCCCCTAGAGTAGCTGGGGCTACAGGCGCCCGCCACCACGCCCAGCTAATTTTTTGTATTTTTAGTAGAGACAGAGTTTCACTGTGTTAGCCAGGATGGTCTCGATCTCCTGACCTCATGATCCGCCTGCCTCGGCTTCCCAAGGTGTTTGTTTGTTTGTTTTGTTTAGTTTTTGAGATGGAGTCTCACTCTATCACCAGGCTGGAGTGCAGTGGCGTGCTATAATGTACAGTTTTGAATGGTGAAGGTGGAATAAAGAATTTTGTCTTCAAACCAAAACAAAATTTTTCGTCAATGCACCTTCAGTAAACAAGTTATTCAAAGGAATTCTTCACGCAGAAAAAAAAAATCATCTCGAGCAAAAACCAAGTAATAAAGAAAGAAAAGTCATTGAACAAGCAATCAAATCAAAACCTAATAAGTACCACAATTACAATAATGATGATAATGTCTGGCGGGTTTTAGTATAGGTAGAGTCAAAATACATGATGTCAATTATAAAAACTAGTGGGATTAAGTTTTCTATGTTTTTGGCAACTTTTATGACTACTTTCTAAAATTATTAATATATGCTAAAATCAAAGGATACATATTTTAGTCTCTAGGAAAATATATTTTAAAAACAACTTAAAAATGTAAAATTAACAAGGTAATCACAGGGAAAGTGAAATGATAAAATACCCTTAATCCAAAACAAATCAAAAAAGGAAGAAAGGAGAACATAGAACTGTGAAACAAATAAAAATACAGAAAAATTTAGGATATATCAATAACAATAACTGCATTAAATATACATATAAATTAAAGATTCTATTTGATGACTAAGACTGTCAGACTTCATAGAAAACAAACACAAACATGATTGTATTCTCTTTCAAGAGGCAAATCTTAAGATTAAGAAGATAAAGACATTAAAATTAAAAGAGATACATGGTGCAATACTATAAGGAATGTTCCAAAGAGTACAATAAGGCAAATAAAATAAAACAAAATAAATTGCATAGGGATTGGAACTTTCATTATTTACAGATGAAATGCTCATGTATATAGAGACTTCAAAGAATGCAACTACAAACTGTTAGGATTATTGAGGGAATTTGGCAAGGTTTAAAATTACAAAGTTAGCATATAACAATTATCTGTTTTCTCTATATTATCAACAACCTAAAAATAAAATTAAAAAAATATTTTGAATGTGTTCTTGTACCATAAAATGAATATATGTGTGTTCTCTGCCCCAGTTTCCTGTGACAGAGTTTATAAAAACCTTTGTAGCATCTTGAGTGACATGGGGTTGCAGGAACATCTTCTGTTAATAATATTTGGTCTTTGTCCCCAGTTTCTACACAAGAGTGTAAGACTCTTGGAACCTCCAGAATAATAACAGTGATTTTCTCTTCTAATGAGACTGGTGGCATTGGTCAAGGGGGTATCCCTAGATAGCTTCAGTTTGGGTGCCAGCCACCACAAAGATCCAGGTACAATTAGCGGATCGCAACAACAAAGAAGAAGACACTGATTTCCAAATGAAAAAGGATCTTCTTAATACATTGTACTGGATACATATACACTGGATCTCTTTATGTGGGTGCAGTGAGGATTGGAGAAAGGAAGAATCTTAAACTCTACCTAACACGAATCTTAAAAATAAATCTCAGATGAATGGTCAATGTGAATGTAAAAGCTAAACAAAGAAAGCTTTTAGATGAAAACAAGAAGAGGATCTGCAAATCTAAAGGCAGGTAAATATTTTTAAAATAGGACTTTTAAAGCAAGAACCATAAAGAAAGAGTTGATATATTTTACTGCATTAAAATAAGAACTCTCTGTCAAAGCCTACATTGAGAAAGTGCAAAGACAAACCAAAGCATGAGCAAAAATATTTGCAGTATATTTATCCAACAAATGACTCTTTCAGAATACGTAAAGAAATCCGACAATCAAAAAACAAAAATAAAATCCGATAGAAAAATGGCCAATAACTTGTCCAGGAATTTCATAAAGAAGATATTCATATGACCAATAAACAATGGAAAGGTATTTAATCTGTTTAGCCATTAGAAAATGCAAAATAAAACCACAAGTTACATTGCACACTCATCAAAATGGTTATAATTTAAAAGTCAGGTAAATGTTTCAGAGTGTGTGAAATCAGGATAGTGGATACTTTCTTTAGAGTTGTGTGTTGGAAAATAGTAATTACTGGAAATAGGCACAAGT
The DNA here is from genome assembly GCF_000951045.1 of Mandrillus leucophaeus. NCBI lineage: Eukaryota > Metazoa > Chordata > Mammalia > Primates > Cercopithecidae > Mandrillus > Mandrillus leucophaeus. The sequence continues at coordinate 74,383 of NW_012101413.1, forward strand.
GGTTTATGGAGTGAAAGTAATGTATAAACCTGTATGGAGTTATAGTAATGTGTTCACCTTTATAAAAGTTATACATTTATATGTTAAATGAGTAAATTTTTAATTATTTCCTCGAAACGAAATTCCAGGGAAAATCTACTGTTAGAGGATGTTCTACAGTATAATCTAAGGCTAATTATACATATTTTAGAATCACTCCCATAAAGTTGTGCCAATTTAACTGCACCAAAAACAGAAGAATTTTACATTTTTGCTAAGTTGATAGAAAATTATACCTTGCTAAAATTGTCACTTTTATGTTTATTTCTTTCTAATTTTATTTATGTATATTTCCTCTTAGAATTTATTAAATGAATTAATTTCTAAAACTATTAATTTTTAAGTTTAATTGTTCATCTTTTTGCTGTTCATTTGACTATACTGTCTTTGCTACACACATTGCATCCATATATGCAATTTAATTTTTGCAAATATATGCACATTGCTGTGTGATATTATGTGTATTTTCTTTCATTATAGGCAATTCTTTATTTATATGTATTAAAATTTACAATCGTTCTATTTTGTCTTTCGCCATTCTGTACTTAGCAAAATCTCCCACGTATGAAAACAGATCAATTTTCACCAATGCTACAGTTTCCTAGTTTGTTTTTTCCTTGGCATTGTGTGACTTATGAATGGCTGGACATCAGTTTACCACAAGCTTTGTGTTTTAAAATGACATACACTTTTTATTTCAATTTCTATGAGTCAGAAGCCTAGGCAGAGCTTAACTGAGTCCCCTGATTTGAGTAGCTCAGTGTTGTAATAAAAGTGTGAGCTCGTCTGTATTTGCATATAGCAGCTTGGCCGGTCTGCTTACAAGCTCACCCAAGTTGACAGTATGAATTTCCATTTGGTTGTAAGATTGAGCATACTGATATCCTGCTACTTGTCAGCTTGCAGTCACCCTCAGCTCTTATAAGCTTCTAGCTTTTCCTTGTTACATACACTTTCCCAATATCCCCACTTATTCTATTAAACCAACAAAGAGAGCATCCAGAACGAGTTGGCTAGCAAGATGGAGTCTTATATATAAAATAACATAATCATGAGAGTTTCATCCCATTATCTGTGACATATTCTAATAGTTATAAAGAAGTTATGAGCAAGGGTTATATGAACGCATGAACACCAGAAGGCTGGGATCATGAGGTAAAGAACACCTTAGAGTCTGGCCAACAGGTTTATTTACCTCATGCCTGAGATATTGAAGAACTGGGAACTTTCCTCTGTGGCCCACTCATGTAATTGTCCCCGACAACCATTCCTCCTCCTCCCTCTTACACGTGACCTAATCCCCTAAATGCTTCTCTCCACCCCTCTTGATAAAATCCAAATTGCAAAAACAATGGCAAGTAATTGAAAAGTGCAATTTCTTTCTTGAAAGAATTTTCCAGAAACTATATTATAAATCAGGTAACCATCTTATTAAAAAGAAAAAAAATCAGCCCTTTTCCTCAAGTTGGAATACTCCTTTGAAACTTCTGAAGCCCACCATTTTCAAATAAAGAATTATTCCAATAATGAACTGCTTGATTTTTGTTCCATAGCCCATAGGTGAATTAAGATAACTTGGTTTTTATTTTATTTATTTGTTATTTATTTATTTATATTTCTTAAGTAGATTTTGCTGATTTCTTTTAACTTCCTGTGATGATGACTCAGAACTTTTGTTTTATTTTATTTATTTATTTTAATTTTTTTTTGGAGACGGAGTCTCACTCTGTCGCCCAGGCTGGAGTGCAGTGGCACCATCTCGGCTCACTGCGAGCCCCACCTCCTGGGTTAACACTATTCTCCTGCCTCCACCTCCAGAGTAGCTGAGACTACAGGCACTTGCCGCCACACCCGACTAATTTTTTTTGTATTTTTAGTAGAGACGGGTTTCACCATATTAGCCAGGATGGTCTCAATCTCCTGACCTCATGATCCGCCCGCCTAGGCCTCCCAAAGTCACTATTTCCAAATGAAATAATTTAAGACTGGATTTCTCCAGTGTGTTTGACTCTCGCTACTTCATATAAGATTTGATGCAATATTCATCATTCTATAAATAATTTAGAAATATATATTTTATGTCCTTTATCCAATATACAGGCACTATTTAATTTATCATTGGTATTTTTTTCCAGAAATTTGTTACTGATTTCTCCTTTTAAATCATAATGGTCCAAAATAAATCTCAGGAAGTTATATACTTTATTATGTCTTACTGGCACACACTTTGGTGTCAAATATAAGTAACATTTTCGCATAGGGCTTTTAGAAGAGATATTCCTTGATGGTTTGGTCCAAAGTTAAATATAGTTGTATTAATTCAACTTTGATAATTAAAGAATTTGAATCCTCTCTGGATTTTCTTTGAATGTTAGTGGTGTTAAAAATCTCTAATGTTCTATTTCTGTACATTGTTCTTTCACTCTTAAACATAATGAAAAGTTATTTTTAGAATAGCATTTTGCTCCTTTAGAGATATTTGTTTTCTGTTAACTTGTTTTATGCTTTCTTTATGTTCTCTGTTATTTTGCCATTTTTAAAAAAATCTCCTTTCACTGTAATAGAAATTATACACTTTTCTGGCCTGATGTTTATTATTTTGTTTATGTGTCTTTGATATTTCTTTTTCTCTAATTTGGTAGGGTAGAAATTGAACAAATATGCTATATATTCCACCCTACCAAATGTCTTACAGAATGTTTTATTCCTGTGACAATTTGGAAGAAATATATATTGTTTTTATTTCTACTTGTAGTCACATTTATGTGTATTATGCTTACTTCTCAATATTGATAATAAAACAATTTTTACTTTCTGTTTAATGGAAAAGCTGAATTTGCCATTTTTTTCTTTCTTATCATTTTCACCTTCTACTCCCAAGTATTTTAAAATTTAATCTAAATATATAGTTTCTCCTTATTAACAAATTACATCTTTTTTCAATAAATCTTAACTTTCATAAAAACTTTGGCATTTGTGTGTTGCTATATACTATTAAAAGAAGTATTTAAGACTTTTGCTCTCGGCTCAGACAAATAAAGAGCTTGGAAGTTTTCACTGTGATCCTTGCAACAAGAAAACATGCTGCACTGAAATTGCTTACTTTTCTTCAACCCCTCAAAAAGATTGAGGTTACAGAGCAAACTGCTACCCTGAAATCTGGAGAGACAAGTAAATATAGAGAATATAGAGAATCACAGCTTCAATCAGCTTACTTGAAGAAGAAGACATTGGAGCTACAAACTAGTCAGAACCCTTGATTGCTAACTTTGAAGAACTGTGAGAAGCTCAATGTGGAGTGCCATGAAGGTGAAAAACTCCTGGGGCCACAGTCTTAGCAGTCCCCCTTCTCTCTCTCTCTCTCTCTCACACACACACACACACACACACACATATACCACTTTTGTACGTGTTACAGCTAGAAAACCCACCAGGTTTTTACAGTGAAGAGCCAAGAAAAATAATCTTCATCTTCCTGGCAGGGGAGAAGAAAATGCAACCAATTTAAAATACTCCTGGAACATTTTTCCAAAGAAAGGCCAATACTCAGAGGAAAAGGCTTTACAGGGCCTCAGCCAACCTTGGGGGAAGGGCTATTACCCACTGCAATTCCTTGTACACACTGTCTCACATAAGGGAGCAAAAACATAGAAACATTGTGAGGTCAGAGATTCAGGATACAGACTCATTAAAAGACTGATATTCAATCATAGGATTAGAGAACTCTTTCCCTTCCCTGCATCCTATGCCACGTCACCAGAGCTTCAGTATAATAACAGTGGATTACAATTGAAAGAATCACAATGTACAGACTCTATTTAAGAAGAAATTCTTAGCGAAAACCAAAGACAACAGGGCAGACAAAAAATAGACACTAGAAGAAATTGTAACCTCTAACACAGCTATAGCAGATAACCCAAATCATAGCCAGATTAACATAAAGGTCACATTAAAGAAGGCTCATTTACCTCAGCTTCTATTAAATGGTATGTCACGTTCATATTTCAATGAAAAAATTTCAAGATATGCTAATAGACAAGAAAAACCTTTCAAAAAACACACCAATCATTAGAACAAATTCAGATATGGTGCAGACTTTGGAATTTCCACAATGGGAATCAGAAACAATTATGATTATTATGTTAAGGTGTTAATGAAAAAAGTAGCAAACATGCAACTACAGATGGGGAATGTACACAGAAAAAAAACTAAGAAAGAATCAAAAGAATATTCTAGAATCCAAAACATTGTAACAAAAAATAAATAATTATTCCTTTAATAAATAATTTAATTCAATAGTACATTGAAAAAATATGAAAAAAGAATTATTCAACTTAAAGATAAGTCAATAGAAACTCCCAAAACTGAAATTCAAAGAGAAAAATAAATAAGAAGAGAAAAGAATATCCAAAAACTATAAGATAATTTCAAAAGAGGCAACACATACATAATTGGAATACCAAAAGAAAATAAGGAAGGGTACAAAAAGTTTTTTGAAGTAATAACGGCACAGATATATATATATATATTTTAACTAGTGACGAACACCAAACCAGAAATCTAGGCAGTTCAGATAACACCATATGGGTTAATAACAAAAACTTTGGGTGCATCTTACCCAAACTGCAGAAAAGCAAAGACAAAGATATCATCTTCAAAGTGGGGACAGTAGGAGACATTCACTGCAAAGGAATCAATAAAATAATTATACTTCTTGCCAGAAAATATGCAAGAAAGAAAAGTATGAACAGAAATATTTAATCATCAACAAAAAAATCATCTATTTAAAATTTTCTAGAACTTCTAGAACTAATAAGCAATTATAGCAAAGTTGCAGGATATAAAGTTGACATATAAAAGTCAATTGCTTTCTCTATTTACTATAGCAAAGACTTGGAACCACATGCTCATCAATGATAGACTGGATAAAGAAAACGTGGCACATATACACCATGGAATACTATGCAGCCATAAAAAAAAAAAGAATGAGTTCATGTCGTTTGTAAGGACATGGATGAAGCTGGAAGCCATCATTCTCAACAAACACAGGAACAGAAAACCAAACACCACATGTTCTCGCTCATAAGTGGGAGTAGAACAATAAGAACACATGGACACAGGGAGGGAAAGTTCACACACCAGGGCCTGTTGGAGAGTGGGGAATACAGAGAGGGAGAGCATTAGGACAAATACCTAATGCATGTGGACTTAAAACCTAGATAATGAGTTGTTAGGTGCAGCAAACCACCATGGCACACATACACCTATGTAACGTACCCGCACATTCTGCACATGTATCCCAGAGCTTAATTTGAAATTTGAAAAAAAGGTCATTTATAATATCACTAAAAAAGAAATACATATCTAACAAAAATATATTTAAAAACCAATATATGAGTAAACTATAAAATGCTAATGAAAAAAGTTGGAAAAGCTCTAAATATGGAAAGATAGCTCATGAATTAAAAGACTCAAAATTGTTGGCCGGGTATGGTGGCTCACGCCTATAATCCCAGCACTCTGGGAGGCTGAGGCGGGGGGATCATGAGGTCAAGAGATTGACACCATCCTGGCCAACATGGTGAAACCTCATCTGTACTAAAAATACAAAAATTAGCTAAGCGTGGTGGCGCGTGCCTGTAGTCCCAGCTACTCGGGAGGCTGAGGCAGGAGAATCACTTGAATCTGTGAGGTGGAAGTTGTAGTGAGCCAAAATCACACTACTGCACTCTTGCCTGGTGACAGAGAGAGATTCCGTCTCAAAAAAAAAAAAAAAAAAAAAGGAAAAGAAAAGAGAAAAGAAAGGATGAAAAGACTCAATATTGTTAAAAAGTTCATTTTTCTTAACTTGATCTACTGATTCAATGCCACATTAAGCAAAATTTATTCTATAGTTTATATGAAAAGGGAAAAGACCTTGAATAGCCAACACAAAACTTAAGAACCAAGTTTGAGTATATGTGATGTACACAATCTATTTCTAGACTTACTATATGTTTACTGTTATCAAGACAGCATGGTATTACTCAAAGAATATAGAAATATATAAATAGAACAAAATAGAAATGCCATAAATACACCCAAACATATATAGTCAGCTGATCTTTGACAAAGGCAATTTAACTGTAAAGGATTAGTTTTTCCAACAAATGATGTTGGAATAAGTGAATATTGATGCACCAAAACACACCTTATTGAACTTGCACCTTACACAAATAATTAAGTTAAAATTCATCTTAGACTTATAAAATTTCCAGAAGAAAATATGGGTGATCTTGCTTTTGGCTTGACTTTGTAGATAAAATATCAGAAGTACAAACCATGAAGAAAAACATGATATGAGAGTTTTTTAATTAAAAACTTTCACTATGAAAAAGGCACTGCAAAGAGAATAAAAGAAACAAGCCATAGACTAAGAAAAAATCATTCGCAAAACAAATATCTGATATGTATGCAGCATATACAAAAACACTTGAAACTCAACAATAAGAAAATAAACACCCCAATTTTTAAAATGAGCAACATTCACTATAGCCACACACAAAAATAAAATACCTAGGAATACAGCTAACCAGGGAGGTGAAAGATCTCTACAATGAGAATTACGAAACACTGCTGAAAAACATCAGAGACTACACAAACAAATAGAAAAACATTCCATGCTTATAGATAGGAAGAATTAATGTAATTAAAATGCCCATAATATCCAAAGCAATATACAGATTCAGTGTGATTCCTATCAAATTACTAATGACATGCTTCACAGAATTAGAGAAAAGTATTCTAAAATTAACAAGGAATGAGAAAAGAGCACAGTAGTCAAAGCATCGTAAGCAAAAAGAACAAAGCTGGAGGCATCACATTACCTGACTTAAAACTATACTACAAGGCTACAGTAACCAAAACAGCATGATATTAGTACAAAGAGACACATAGAACAATTGAACAGAATAGAGAGCCCAGAAATAAAGACACATATCTGCAATGATCTGATCTTGACAAAAACAAGCAGTGGATGGTGCTGGGATAACTGGTTAGCCATATGCAGAAGACTGAATCTGGACCCTTTCCTATACAATTCTTGAATAAAACCTAATAAACACCATTCTGCACATCAGCTTTAGGGAAGAATTTATGACTAAGTCCTCAAACCCAATTGTAACAGAAATAAAAATTGACAAATGAAACCTAATACAACCAAGGACCTTCTACACAGCAATGGAAAGTATCAACAGAGTAAATAAATATCCCACAAAATGGGATAAAATATTTGCAAACTATGCATCTGAAAAAGGTCTAATATCCAGAATCAACAAGGAACTTGAACAAATTAACAATAAAAAAAACAAACCACCCAATTAAAAAGTAATCTAAGGACATTAACAGATACTTTTATAAAGAAGACATATATGTAGCCAAAAAGCATATGTAAAGATGCTCAACATCATTAATCATCAGATAAATGCAAATACAAATCACAATGAGATAGATACCATCTCACACCAGTCAGAAGGGCTATTATTAAAAAGTCAAAAAATAGCAGATGCTGGCAAGGTTGCAGAGAAAAGAGAATGCTTATATACTGCTGGTGGGAATGTAAACTAGTTCAGCCACTGTGGAAAGAACTTTGGAGATTTATCAAAGAAAGCAGAGCTACCATTTAACCCAGCAAGACTATTTTGGATATATACCCAAAGGGATATACATTATTCTACCAAAAAGACATATGAACACATGTGTTCATTCCAGCAATTTACAATAGCAAAGACAGGGAATCAACATAAATGTCCATCAATGGTAGATTGGATAAAGAAAATGTGGTACACATACACTATGGAATACTATGCACTCAAAAAAAATAATGAGATCATGTCATTTGCAGTAACATGGATGGAGCTGGAGGCCATTATCCTAACTGAACTAATTTAGGACAGAAAACCAGACACCACATGTTCTCACTTACAAGTGAGAGCTCAACATTGAGCACACAAGGACACAAAGAAGGAAATAATAGACACCAGGGCCTACTTGAGGGTTGTGGGTAAGAAGAAGGTGAGGATTGAAAAACTATCTATTGGGCATTATGCTTATTACCTGGATGATGAAGTAATATGTACAACAAACCACCACAACATACAATTTAATTATGGAACCAATCTGCACATGTACCACTGAAATGAAAATAAATGTTAAAATAAATAAATAAATAGGCAACCTCACCAAGAAGATATACAGATGGCAAATAAGTATATGAAAAAATGCTCAACATAATATGTAATTAAGAAATTACAAATTTAAGCAAAAAAGATACCATTACATACCTGTTACAATGGCTTTGATCAAACAAAACTGACATTACAAAAAATGCTAGCAAGAATGTAGACCAATAAGAAATATCTTTCATTGATAGCAGGAATGCAAAATAATACAGACACTTTGGAAAACAGCTTGGCAATTTCTTACTAAGAAGAATAAAATTTTACTACATTTTTCAGAAATTGCACTGCTATCCGTTTACCTAACTGATTTGAAAACCCATGTCCACACAAAATGGTGCACATGTAAGTTTTTAACAACTTAATTCATAATTTCCCAAAATTGGAAGCAACAAGATATAACATGGGAGTATATAAATTATAACATACTCCATATGACAGAATATTCTTCAACAATAAAAAAGAAATGAGCTATTAAGCCATAAAAATACAGGGATGAAACTTAAATACATATCACTAAGTTAAAAAAGTATATAGTCATCTTAGGGTTTATGATTTTCTGGCTAGCAGTTAGACTGTGTTTACCATTTGTTACAACTGTAGGTATCAGGGGCTAAATTTTCCTCTTCTGACCTCATTTTTGTCTCTCACATTACTTTTGAGTTTTCCTAGAGATTTCTTCTTGAAGAAGGTTGAATCTTAAATTTTTTTCAGTTTTAATTTTCGGTTATTATACAGGAGGTCTGTAGATACAGGGGCAAGGGTTGAGGGGTCAGAAACATTCTGTATTTCCACATCATATCTCAGTCTTTAAGTGGCCCCGTATCTCTAAGCTGTGACCTTCACAAGAACTTCTCAGCTTCCCTTCAATCCCCTTAGGTGAGACAGGAATCCTGAGGGTTGCTGGAGATGGGTATTTATCTTCCCTTTCTCTGTAGGTAGGTGAGGCTCTGGCAAAACAGTTTCCCTTGAGAATAGGTCTTTGTTGTTGAGAACAGAACACAATGAGTGTATTTGAAAATGGTTAAATTCCTCTACTCCTGAAGGAAGCAGGGGCAATTTTATTTTTCTCTTCTTCACCCTAAGTATCTGTGAATATTTGTGCTCCTGTGTTAGGTGCATATATATTTAGGATAGTTAGATCTTCTTATTGAATTAAACACTTTTAGCATTATGTAATGCCCTTCCTTGTCTTTTTTGATCATTGTTGGTTTGAAATCTGTTTTGTCTAAAATTAAAATTGAAACCCTGCTTTTTTCTGTTTTTCATTTGCTTGGAGGCTTTTCTCCATCCCTTTATTTTGAGCCTGAGTGTCATTATATGTGAGATGGGTCTCTTGAAGACAGCCTACCATTGATTGGGTCTTGCCTTTTTATCCATCTTGCCACTCTGTCTTTTAAGCGGGGCATTTAGCCTGTTTACACTCAAGGTTAGTACTGATATGTATGGATTTGATCCTGTCATTGGGCTGTTAGCTGGTTATTAAGTTGGCTTGTTTATGTGGTTTATGTGTGACACTGGTCTGTGTGTTTAAGTGCGTTTTTTTATTAGCTGGTAGCAGTTTTTTCTTTCTGTATTTAGTGCTCCTTGTGAGATCTCTCACAAGGCAGGTCTGATGGTAATAAAGTCCCTCAACATTTGCTTATCTGAAGAGGGTCTTATTTCTCCTCACTTAGGAAGCTTAGTTTGGCTGGATATGAGATTCCTGGTTGAAGATTTCTTTCCTTAAGAATGTTAAATATAGGCTCCCAATCTCTTCTGGCTTGTACGGTTTCAGTTGAGAGGTCTGTTGTTAGCCTAATGGGAATGACTTCGTAGGTGACCTGCCCTTTCTCTCTAGCTGCCTTTAACATTCTTTCTTTCCTTTCATTCTTGAAAAATCTGACAATTTTGTGTCTCAGAGATACTGTTCTCATGTAGAATTTTCCAGGAGTTCTCTGTATTTCCTGAATTTGACTGTTGGCCTGTCTAGCAAGGTTGGAGAAGTTTTCATGGATGATATCCTGAAATACATTTTCCAAGTTGTTTACTGCCTCCCCCTCCCTTTCAGGGATGCCAGTGATTTGTAGATTTGACCTCTTTACATAATTCCTTACCTCTCGGAGGTTTCTTTCATTTCTTTTTATTCTTGTTTCTTTATTTTTGTGTGACTATCTTATTTCAGAGAACCAGTCTTCAAGTTCAGAGATTATTTCCTCAGCTTAATTTATTCTGCTGTTAATACTTGCAATTGCATTGTGAAATTCCTGTATTTTGTTTTCAGCTTTGTCAGACTCATTAGGTTCTCTTTTATTTCAGCTATTTCATCCTTCAGCTCCTGTATCACTTTGTTGTGTTTCTTATTTTCCTTGAATTGGGTTTCCCCATCCTTCTGAATCTCAGTGATCTTTGTTCCTATTCATATTCTGAATTCTATTTCTGCCAATCCAGCCAGTTCAACCTGGTTAAGAACTCCTGCTGGAGAACTGGTGCGGTCATTTGGAGGACATATGACACCCTGGACATTTGAGATACCAGAGTTCTTGCATTGTTTTTTTGTTTTGTTTTGTTTTGTTTTGTTTTTTGCATGTGGGTGTTCCTTTAACTGTCATGGAGATTAAGTACAGTCAGTAGGCTTCTTTTCTGGATGTTTTCACTTGGCTGAGGCTTTGTGTACAGTCTTAATTTGAAGCTGACCTCTTGTCTCCGGTTTCAGAGGGGGGTATGTTAGTGAGGTATTTTTGATGTTGAAGCTTTGATGTTATCCAGCAGATGATGCTTAGGCTTATAGCTCAGCTGGTAGACTCTTGTTTGGTGTGTGGCTCCCCTTTGTTTCCTCACGGCTGCAGCCTTGTTCCCTCTTAGTGCTCTGAAAGTGTGGGTTTCTCTCCCCCTTGAGTGCTGGCTATAGTTCATGACTTGACACTCCTGGGCTGCCCATTGCAGCTCTGGGATCACTGCAGTGTTTATGTTCCCTTTCCAGCTTAGAGGTAGCAGAGGAAGAAATTTTAGCAATAGTTGTGGCCAAGGGTAGTTTGCTTGACTCCTGGGGGCTCCACGTCAGAGAGATGCAGGTTAGCAGTCACTCAGTGCAGTCAGCCCAAGATGGAGGGTTTGTGCTGTGGGCCTAAGCAAGGAGAAACCTGTCTGGTGGTGAGCCATGGGGTGTGTGTGGGACCCATGGGCAATGAACTCGCCTTCTCTCCTTGGGTCAACTGCAGCTTGTTGGAGGTGTGGAGAAGGGCCTTTGCTCCTTCATTAGTCTGAGGGTGGCAAGAGCAGTTCCACTGCAGAGGCAGTGACTGAGGCTTTCAGTTGACATTGGAGGCTCTTTCAAGGGAGCTGCTGAGTTGGTACTGGCTCAATAGCTCTGGTGGGGATAGGGGGTGGCTGGAGGCCCAGGACTAGAGGACTGCCGAGTGAGTCTGGCCACTTTTCCATAGGGTTGCTGTGGTTTGCTTGGGGATCCACTACATTCCTTAGTAACCTCATATTTTCCAGAACCTGGAGATGTCCCCAGTTAAGGCTGCAAAACAGGAAAGATGGCAGCCTGTCCCTCCCTCTGGAAGCTTTGTCCCAGGGAGGTACAGACCTGTTGCCAGCCCAAAGGCACCTGTAAGAAGTGGCTGGATCCCCAGTTGGGAAGTTCCACCCTGTGAGGAGGAATAGGATGGGGACCCACTTAAAAAAAGCATCTGGACACATTTTGGTAGAGCAGCTGTATTGTGCTGGGGGTCCACTTCAGCCCTCGATCACCTCAGACACTCTGAAGCCCAAAGGCTGGAAGAGCTAAGTTGCCCAACAGCAAAGATGGTGGCTTGCTCCTCCCTCTGGGAGCACCATTCCAGGGGGAATTCAGATCTCTGTAGGCTAGAGAGCTTGGGTGGCGATGGCTGCATGCTGTAGTTGGTAGGTTCCACTGGTGAGGAGGAATGGAATCAGGCATCTGCTTAAAGCAGCAGTCTGGCCACAAGTTTTGATAGAGCAGCTGTGCTATGCAGTGGGATCCCATCCACCCCAGGTTGGCTCAGACTCTTCAAAGCCTGAAGGCTGGAATCACTAAGGTGCCCAAACAGCAAAGATGGTTGCCCATCCCTTGCCTCAGGAGCTCTTTTTCAGGATGTGTAATGCCACTACTGGTAGCCGGCTGGAATTCCAATCCAGTGTGACTTCTATTGTGAGGTGCCATGGAAGTGGGGCCTGGGGGCCATTGCTGCTCAGCCCCCTGGATTCAGCCTCTTTCCTAAGGGTACATACAAAAGTCTAAGCTTCCACGTTGTTGAAGCTGCCACTACTTTTGCCAGAAAACCCAATTATCTAAGGCTCCAGTGTCTCCATGCATGCCTGAGTGGCCGCTGTGCCAAGACTCCATGTAGCTCTGTCAGATTGAAGGCTGAAGGCCCTGGTGGAGTGGGTTCACAAGGAGATCTCCTGACCTGAGGGTTGCAAAGATCTGTGGGAGAGGCATGGTTTCCTGGGGTCACTCATTTACTCACCACTTCCCTGGGTTGGGGAGGGTCCCCTGGCTCCATGTTGCTCCTAGTTGGGCCATTGTCCTGTCTTGCTTTTCTTCATTCTCTGTGGGTCAATTTGTTTCCTTGATTAATCCCAGTGTGAGTACTTGGATGTTTCAGTTGAAGGTGTTATATTTACTCACCCCTTCTGTTCCTTTCTGGAACAGCCACACACACTGGCTGCTTCTAGCTAGCCAGCTTGGCCACTCCCCTCCTATCCTTTTCTTAAATAAAAGAAAATAAACTTAGCAATTGACCTGCTGATGTTATATAGCTGGGTGTCATATATGGCAAAGATCAAACTCAGGAATCTTCTGATCCCAAAGTAGGGGCTTGTTCCTATGAAAAATATCCAATTAAAAAAAGCACACATATGCTTGAAATTCTGTTTTTTACAGTCTCAAAAAAGAATTTAAAAAGCCTAAAATTACTACAGATGCTTTGCCTTCATTTTGAGTAAATCATTTCTTTTTTGAAACTAAATCCATGTTTGTACAAACTCTTCCAGGTTAAAGACTATCTTGTCATTCTCTGTAATTTTCTATTAAACTAATTGTCTTAATTAATTAATATATTAACTTATTTTAAAAATCTAATTTTAAGACTTTGGAGATGCTAAATAACTATAGGTTGAGTAGCTCTTATCCAAAATGCCTTAGACCAGAAGTGTTTTGGATCTTGGATTTTGGAAAATTTGCATATACATTATGAAATGTCTTGGGAATGGAACTCAAATTTAAACATGAAATTCATCTGTGTTTTATATACACCTTATACATATAGTCTAAAAGTAATCTTATACAACATTTTTAATAATTTTATGCATAAGACAAAATTTGTGTACATTGAATCATCAGAAAGCAAAGGTGTCACTATCTCGGCCACCTTTGTGAAGAGTGTGCTGTTTGGCATCGCCATCATTCTTGACTAAATTTATATGCTACCAATTAGCAATCATTTTATTACTTACAAATAAGAACTTAAGAGTAAAAATATGGCATACCATTAATACAGTGAGAAAAATAATATGTTCAATGTAACTACGGACAATAGCGTCACCAGAATACCTGAATCTGCTGTTAAACAACTGGAATAACAAACAATAAAAGGTCTTCAGTCTCTATCTATGATGCTGTATTTTGACTAAAAGGTTACTGTACACATTATTTTGTTTCTTGGGTGAGAAGAAACAGCACAAGCTGTTGAGGGACCAGGAAGGGGTCCTCCATGGATGAGGAGGCATTCTGCAGGATGGCTTTTTAAAATATTTTTACCAGAGTTATCTTTCTCATTAATAACAATTTTTGTCTCAGAATTCTCTCTTCTATTTTATAAACTGACATGATCTCTGGTTCTGTTATGAATGCATGCTACTCTAGTCCTTTAATAGGCCCATCAACATTTTCACCATGTTGTCTACAGGCACTTTTTCTCTACAGTGTTAACATCACCTTTATAGTCACTAGATCACAATAACCTGGATTCAGAATCATTTCTGCTATTTCACCACCAGCCAGTGAATAAAGTATTGTAGCCTCATTATCAGTGTTAAAACTTCTTCTATATCTACATCTTCCAGCTTACTTAAGAGCTATGAAGGTACATTGTTTTTGCATGTGTGATTAGGTCAATCATCTTTTTCCTCACTTGATGGACAGAATCCTCCAAAATCACCACCTTGTCCGTCATTACCATTGTACATAGTGACAAGCCAGAGATTGTGCCAGGCATGCATGCACAACTGTTTCTTTAGTCGCTGTGTTCTAAGCATTGACAATAGCACATACAGCATTCTTTATGCTAAACTCCTTCTGAAAACTTTCCATACCCATGCCTCTGTTCATTATTGCTAGAAGGTGTTTTTATATTTACTCTTCATTAATCTAAGGATATTCCAATCATATGGCTAAATTAATGGAGTCACATTTGAGAAAAAGTACATGGCATAAACTTTATTCTTATGAGAATTTCAGCTGAAAGATGAGCAGAACAGTTGTTAAGAAATAATAAAATCTTGCAGTTGTCATCCAGTCTGGCTTCTCTCTAGTGAGCAGAAGCCACTGGTAACAATGTTTGTGACACCAACCAAAAAAAAGATGTCCCTGGTGACTCATGTCTTTTTGTTAGCATAATAAAACACTGATAAGAATTCATTTTTTTGTTTGTTTTTGAAAACTGTGAGGACAGAAATTCTTGCTTATCACAACAAATTTACACTTAGGCATGTCTGCTGCATTAGCACATACCAATGCAGTTATTCTGTCCTTGATATCTTTAATTCTTGTAGGGGCTCTCTCATCAGATGTAGTCAGTGTCTTTCTAGAACAATAATTTCAAAATAGTGATGTTTAATCAGCAGTATAGACTTGTTCTAGCATCAAATTTTTATCAGTGATGACCCTGGCCAACTCATCAATGAATTTCTCCACTGCTTCATGATTAGCAGATACTTTTTCAACAAAAATCTTTAAAAATTTAATGTTGTGTCTTTTCTTAAAGTTTTGAAGTCAACCTGTCCAATATTCACAGTTTCTTCTAATTTGTGGTTTATTGTAATATGTTTCTTCTTGTCTCATGATCAGTATACCATCAAGTGGCATGTTCTCACTGACAAGCTGATAGAGCCACTGATATGATTTGGCTGTGTCCCCACTGAAATCTCATTTTGAATTGTAGCTCCTATAATTCCCACGTGTCATAGGAGGGACCCAGTGGGAGGTAATTGAATCATGGAGGTGGGTCTTTCCCATGCTGTTCTAGTGATAGTGAGTAAGTCTTATTAGATCTGATAGTTTTATAAAGGGGAGTTCCCCTACACAAGCCCTCTTGCCCGCCTCCATGTAAGATGCCCCTTTGCACTTCCCTTGTCTTCTGCCATGATTTTGAGGCCTCCCCAGCCATGTGGACTTGTGAGTCCATTAAACCTCATTCCTTTATAAGTTACTCAGTATTGGGTATGTCTTTATTTACAGCATGATAACAGACTAATACAGTAAATTGGTACCACAGTGGGGCACTGCTGCAAAGATACCAGAAAATGTGGAAGCAACTTTGAAACTGTGTAACAAGCAGAGGTAGGAACAGTTTGGAGGGCTCAAAAGAAGAAAAGAAGATGTGAGAAAGTTTGGAACTTCCTCGAGACATGTTGAATGACTTTGACCAAAATGCTGATAGTAATACGGACAATAAAGTTCAGGCCGACGTGGTCTCAGATGGAAATGACGAACTTGTTGGGAACTGGAGCAAAGGTGACTCTTGTTATTCTTTAGCAAAGAGACTAGCAGCATTTGCCCCTGCCCTAGAGATCTGTGGAACATTGAACTTGAGAGAGATGATTTAGGGTATTCGGCGGAGGAAATTCCTAAGCAGCAAAACATTCAAGAGGTGATTGGGATGCTGTTAACAACATTCAGTTTTACATATTCACAAAGATACCATTTGAAATTGGAACTTATTTAAAAGGAAGTGGAGCGGCCGGGCGCGGTGGCTCAAGCCTGTAATCCCAGCACTTTGGGAGGCCGAGACGGGCGGATCACGAGGTCAGGAGATCGAGACCATCCTGTCTAACACGGTGAAACCCCGTCTCTACTAAAAATACAAAAAACTAGCCGGGCGTAGTGGCGGGCGCCTGTAGTCCCAGCTACTCGGGAGGCTGAGGCAGGAGAATGGCGAGAACCCGGGAGGCGGAGCTTGCAGTGAGCCGAGATCGCGCCACCGCACTCCAGCCTGGGTGACTGAGCAAGACTCCGTCTCAAAAAAAAAAAAAAAAAAAAAGGAAGTGGAGCATAAAAGTTCAGAAAATTTACAGCCTGATGATGTGATAGAAAAGAAAAACCCATTTTCTGAGGAGAAAGTCAAGCCACCTGCAGAAATTTGCATAAGTAATGAGGAGCCAAACATTAACCACCAAGACAAGGGGAAAATGTCTCCAGGGCAGGTCAGAGATCTTCACAGCAGCCTCACCCATCACAGACCCAGAGGCCTAGGAGGAAAAAATGGTTTTGTGGGCCAGACCCAGGGGACCTTGCTGCTTTGTGCAGTCTCAGGACTTGGTGCCTGGATCCCAGCAATGGCTAAAATGGACCAACATAGAGCTCAGACTTGGCTTCAGATGATGTAATCCCCATACCTCAGCGACTTACATGTGGTTTTAGGCCTGCAGGTGCACAGAAGTCAAGAATTTAGGTTTGGAAACCTTTGCCTAGATTTCAGAGAATGTAAAGAAATGCCTGGATGACCAGGAAGATGTGTGTTGCAGGGGTGGAGCCCTCATGGAGAATTTCTGCTAGGGCAGTGTAGAAGGAAAATGTGGAATGTGATCCCTCACACAGAGTCTTCACAGTGGCACTGCTTAGCAGAGCTGTGAGAAGAGAGCCACTGTCCTCCAGACCCCAGAATGTTAGAGCCACTGACAGCTTTCATCATGTGCCTGGAAAAGCCACAGACACTCAACAGCAGCCATGAAGGCATCCAGGAGTTGGGCTGTATCCTGCAAAGCCACGTGGGCAGAGCTGCCCAAGGTCATGGGAGCCCACCTCTTGCATCAGCATGACCTGGATATGAGACATGAGTTCAAAGAAGATAATTTTGAAACTGTAACATTTGACTGCCCCACAATATTTTGGACTTGCATGGGGCCTATAGCCCCACAGTATTTCTGACTTGCATGGGACGCATAGCCACTTGTTTTGGCCAATTTCTTCCATTTGGAATGGCTATATTAATCCAATGCCTGTATCCTCATTGTATTTAGGAAGTAACAAATTTGCTTTTGATTTTAGAGGTTTATAGGCAGAAAGGACTCATCATGTCTCAGATGAGACTTTGGAATATGAACTTTTGAGGTAATGCTGTAATGAGTTAAGACTTTGGGGGACTATTGGAAAGGCATGATTGGTTTTGAAATGTGAGGATGAGATTTGAAAGGGGCCAGGGGCAGGATGATACGGTTTGGCTGTGTCCCTAGTCAAATCTCATTTTGAATTGTAGCTCCCATAATTCCCACGTGTCATGGGAGAGACCTGGTGGGAGGTAATCAATCATAGGGTGAGTCTTTCCCTTGCTGTTTTCATGATAGTGAATAAGTCTCACAAGATCTGATGGTTTCATAAAGGGGACTTCCCCTACACATCCCCCTTGCCTGCCACCATGTAAGATGTGCCTTTGCTCTTTCTTTATCTTCTGCCCCTCTAGATAATTGTGAGGCCTCCCCAGCCATGTGGAACTGTGAGACCATTAAACCTCTTTCCTTTATAAATTACTCAGTCTTGGGTAAGTCTTCATTAGCAGTGTGAGAACAGATTAACATACCCACTCTAAATACACTGTGAAGTTATTCACTTTTAGCTTCATGTAGTGCTTTTCTAATCTTCCTTAATATGTGTTAATCACTGTCAGCATAGAACTTCAACAATTTATATTTTTGTTTCTTTGGGACATACATGGTGGTTATTCCAACACCATACCAATTTTCTTCAATAGCTTGACTTTCTGTGCTATAGATAAACATAAATGCTTCCTCTTGTTTTTTCAATCATTGTTACCCAGAGGAGTATATTTATGCCTTTTTGACATTATCCACATTTTTACACCACAGAAAGAGAATCATCAAAACACAGCAAGTAATACAAGTAGGTCATGGCCTTCTGAGGAGCATCATAGGGAACCTGCCTTTGACACATCCAAACTTACATATGTGCCATTGTAATTTCCTTTGTGGGCATGGTTGTAGGTTGGAATCTGGGCTTGCTCAGAAAAGATATATTGCAGATGAAGGGGGCTAGGAGGGTCTCTTTTTCCTTGCAGGTGCTGAATAAACGGTGTGTTCTGCACTGAATTTTGACTGAATCCTGGCAGATGAGGTCACATGTGGAATTTTCTACTTGTAGTGTCATATCAGTGCTCACAAAGTTTCAGATTTTGGAGCATTTTGGGTTTCAGATTTTTGGATTAGAGATGTTAAACCTTTATTAGCTTTTTTCAAATTAGTAGACTTTATTTTTTGAGCAGTTTTAAGTTTATGAAAAAATTGAGTAGAAGGAACAGAGTTTTCATGTGATCCCTTTTTTCCGCCAGTATATCCTCTGCTATTAATATATTGGATCAGTGTGGCACATTTGTTATCGTTGATGAGCCAATATTGATACATTATTATTAAAGTTTATAGTTTATATCAGGGTTCACATTTTATATTGTATGGTTCTGTAGGATTTGGCAAATATATAATTACATGTATACACCATATCATACAAAACATTTTCACTGATATACCTGCGTTCCATCTATTTATATCTCCCCTGTTTCCCCCAAACTCTTGGCAACTGCAGATCATTTTATAGTCTCCATAGGTTTGCCATTTTCGGAATGTCATAAAGTTGGAGTCACACAGTATGAAGCTTTTTCCAATAGGTTTCTTTCACTTAGCAATATTTATTTAAAAGTCTTCATGTCTTTTCATGGTTTGATAATGGATTACTTTTTATAGATGAATAATATTCCATTGTATGGATATACCATAATTTGTTTATCTATACATCTATTAAAAAATATCTTGATTAAGCTCATGTTTTGGCAGTTATGAATAATGTTGTTATAAACATTTATGTGCAGGTTTTTGTGTAGATACAAGTTTTCCTCTTATTTGGGTAGACACTCAGGTAAGATTGCTGGATCTTATGGTATAAGTATGTTTATTCTTGGAAGAAACTACCAAGCTGTCTTCCAAAATGGCTGCACCATTTTGCATTCTTACTAACAAAGAATAATTTTTCTTTTGCTTCACTTCTTAGCCAGCATTTGCATTGTTAATGTTTCGGTTTTCAGCCATTCTAAGAGTTGTGTAGCAGCATCCCATTGTTGTTTTAATTTGCACTTCTCTAATGACATATGATGCTATCTTTTCATATGTCTATTTGTTATTTGTGTATCTTCTGGAATGCAGTATCTATTTAGATCTATTTCTCATTTTTTTAAATTCGTTATTTGTTTTTATTGTACATTATTTTATATTGTACAGTGTATATTACTTTAATGAGCAATTCTTCTTGTACATTCTTATTGTCCATTATTTTAAAGACTCAAAGACATTTAAACTATCAGTTAAGTCAAATATTTTCTTATATATTTAAAAAAATAATATGAATAAAATATTGTATTTTAGCATACTATAAAGTTCAACATGGCAGAATATTAGCCACCACAATCAACATAATCCTGAGACTCATTTGATATTTAATAAATTGTGATGATTATGATCAAAAATAAAATATGTATACAATAGGAAAAACATGACATTTTACTACTAATGAACCTCTATTTGGTTTTTGGTTTTTGGTTTTTGAGATGGAGCTTCATGCCTATTGCCCAGGCTGGAGTGCAATGGTGTGATCTTGGCTCACTGCAACCTCTGTCTCCTGGGTGCAAGTGATTCTCCTGCCTCAGCCTCCTGAGTAGCTGGGATGACAGGCATGTGCCACCACACCTGGCTAATTTTGTATTTTTAGTACAGATGGGGTTTCTCCATGTTGGTCAGGCTGGTCTCGAATTCCTGACATCCGATGATCCACCCGCCTCAGCCTCCCAAAGTGATGGTATTACAGGCATGAGCCACTGCGCCCAGTTGAACCTCTATTTGTTATAAAATATCCTAATTTTAGAAATCAGAAATATTGAATAAATAGGATTTTAAATTTTTATTCTAATTGGTTAACATTTTAATGTAGACTTTTTTCAGAAATGAAGGCACAAGTTCTGTCTATTTGTCTGAAATAATAAGAGGCCTCACTTTAACAGGTAATAGGTTTGCATTTGGGTTGAATCAACTTATAGCACAATTTGGCAATCATTCAACAACTAATTGTGAAAATTCTATTTGATCATCATTCTTTAACTTGCACAGTGCTGTATAAGTTACAGTGACACATTCAAAATTACCTTTTTATTTTCATTTGGGTAGTCAAACAAACTTTTATATTCCAAGGTGACATTTGAATAAGTTGTACAGCTAGATTCAGATACAAGGCTATTTTTTACGTAACAGGAAAATCAATTTTGTAGTCTAAAATAACTTTTCTTTAACTTGGAACATATCTATGTAAATTTTTAAAATAAGTATCAGTCTATTTCTTTACAGAGAAGTTATTTGTGGAATATTAAGTCTATTTTTACATATTTTCAGTAAGGTCGTTTCTCCCTTTTCTGTACATTGGTAACAGAAAAAAATTATATGTCCTGTTTCTAGTATTTTAGTGGATAGCATTGGTGGGACATGTGTTTGTATGAGGAATTGATGTCTAATAATGTTATAATAGTTGCTCTGTATTTATTGTTTTGTAGGAGTCATACACTATGCTAAAGACGTTACATAAATTATTTCATTTAACATCATGATAAAATAATATCATAGATTTTTGTATCAGTATCAAAATTTCAAAGTACTTATATAATATCTAATCAGTGATTGAATCAGAATCTTTCATCTACATTATCCTTACTCATGCCTTTATTTTCTACCTATACACACACACATACACACACATCTTCATCTATAAGATTTAACTACCATAAGGTACAAAGGAGGTAAACAATAAAACACTGTAAAAGCCTGAGCCACCATAAGAAATAATTGTGAGTGTCTTTTAAATCTGGAGGCCAAAAAAGCTTTCTTAGGGAAAAGTAGAAGCTTGGACCCAACTATGCCAGTCCTGTTTACAGTGGTATATATTATTTTATCACTGCTTTTTATTCTAAAAATATATAACTTTATGGAATTGAACATTATCCATTAGATCATTACAAAAATTTTTCATGTAATTTTATCTATTTATTACCTCAATTTAATCTTTTCATATTAACATACATAGTTCAAATTACTATTTAAATATTAACTTTTAATTAAAAATTCTCCATATCACCGATCCTCAAAGAAACGCATATAAAAACCACAATAAAATACCATATCACACCAGTCAGAATGGCTACTATTAAAAAGTCAAAAAATAACAGATACTGGCAAGGCCATGAGAAAAAGAGAATGCTTATATACGGTTGGTGGGAATGGAAACTAGTTTGGCCAATGTAGAAATTTTGGAGACTTCTCAAAGAACTTAAAAGCAGAACCACCACTCAACCCATCAATCTCATTACTGAATGAATATCCAAAAGAAAACAATCCACTCTACCAAAAAGACACATGCACTTACATGTTCACATGGAAACAACCAAAGTGCCCATTAATGGTGAATTAGATAAATAAAATGTGGTATATACACACAATGGAATACTCTGCAGTCTTAAAAAAGAATAAAATTATGTCCCTTCAAGCAACATGAGTTCAGCTGGAGGCCATTATCCCAAGTGAATTAATGCAGTAACAGAAAACCAAATACCAAATACCATATATTCTCACTTATAAGTGAGAACTAAACAATGGGATCTCAGGGACATAAAGGAACTAAACAAGAGGTACTCAGGGACATAAAGATGGCAACAGTCAAAACTGGAGACTACTAGAGGAGAGAGTAAGAGGGGGCAAGGGTTGAAAACAAACTATTGGATATTATGCTCAATACCCAGGTGATAGGATCATTTGTACCTCAAACCTCAGTATCATGCAATATATGCAGGCAACAATCCTGCACATATATACCTTGAATCTAAAAACTTGGAAAAGAAAAACATAAAATTATTTCTCAAGATAATTTGTCTTAATCTAATTATTTCTAGTAGAATTAAAAAGTTGAGAGTAGAATGAGTCCTAAAAATGTATATTCAAATAAAATTCAAAATCACTTCAAAGGTTAAATTATAGAACACTGTAACAAGAAAATGCATTTCCATTCTAGAACTATAAATAATTATTTTTCAATCTGAGTTTGTTTTTCTTTATTCGATTTGAAATTTTAAAAATCAGTGCCTTTGTAATTTTTTTGCTGTATTTCTGAAATGCCATTAAATGAAAAGCATTTTAGTCTTTGTAGCTTGAATATGTAAAATTCAATACTTTGTTCAATTGTTGCAGTAGTATAAGCAACTTCAATGAAAGGAAGTAAATAAACACTCAGCCTGGCGCGGTGGCTCACGCCTGTAATCCAGCAGCCTGTAATCCAGCACTTTGGGAGGCCGAGGCGGGCAGATCACAAGGTCAGGAGATCGAGACCACAGTGAAACCCTGTCGCTACTAAAAATACAAAAAATTAGCCGGGCGTGGTGGCGGGCGCCTGTAGTCCCAGCTATTCGGGAGGCTGAGGCAGGAGAATGGCGTGAACCCGGGAGGCGGAGCTTGCAGTGAGCCGAGGTCGCACCACTGCACTCCAGCCTGGGCGACAGAGCCAGACTCCCTCTCAAAGAAAAAAAGGAAGTAAACACTCATACTCTAATGACATGAATATTTATTTTAAATGTTGATATGTCAAAAAGTTAAATGTTAGTCCATGTTCCAAAATTATCTTCAGAGTATCCGAATTACTTCAGGATTCTGATTTTCTAAATGTTGTTATTTAACTTATTCTAAAAGCATTGAAGATTATATGCATTGATATATTTCAAAACAGTAGATCCTAGAGCTATTTGTATTTCTTTTCCCAACTAATGTGGTAAAACACAGCAATTTGCCTTCCTTGTGTCTTTAATTATCAGAAGTGTAAAATAATCATTGCTAATTTATATGTGCCACCTGGAAATATCTCAATTCTTTCCTAAGAATTATATGAAGCCATTCATATATATATTCATGGTAATTGAAATGCTGATTCATGGTAATTAATTCTGATTTATGACTTAGAGTATCTTATAGAAAATTGAGGACACCACCAATTTGGTTTTTAGAAAGTTTTGGTACACAGACCAGCTACAATGACTATTCAATTTCTTCACTACTGAGAAGAGGCAAAAAAAATAGGTTAGTGTTCCTCAACATTTGTATAATTTAAATACGGTTCAATACAATCTCTCTTAGAGTTTTAAGCAACTTTAGCTGAAGACTTAACCGTTCTACTTAACTTTATGTGCCAAAGTAGTAAATTGTCTTTTAAAATTATTATCAAGTTTTGTCATAGGACACAAAGGTGAAATCACTCACAAATTAACCGTTTGTAATTTGTGATGTGGCCCATTAGGTCAGATTTCTACCAGCTACTTCTGTCTCTTTGCTTCCTATTCTCACTATTTTTTGCAAATTAGGTTACAAATCTTTAAAACAGTGATTTAAAATTTTCCATCTTTAAATTTCAGTACGTTGGGGAAAACTTACAGTCTTTTTGTCCTCTATTATCTGTCCCTTTGATTCAAAAATATACATACACAAGTTGTCTCCCTTCAGTCATGAAGACTGCATGTTTTTCAGTATTCTAAGTAAAGACTGGTATGTCATTTCTATTATATATTTTCCATCTGATACAGATTAAAAATGAATGGTAACATATGGCTAACCAATCTTAAATTTGATTTCCTATGTGAAGTAAGAACTCCCTAAAGAGAAAAGAAAAAAGTATAGTCATGTTTTAAACAGTTTAACATAAAAACAGAACTGTATTTTCTGGGAAAGTAGGTGTGAGCCTGTCATAGATATTCAAACTTTCAATTACTTGAATTAAACTTACATAGGAGCCTACAAAAAATTTTCAAATTTGTCACAAAAATAAATTTAAAATTTAACAATTTACCAGATAATTTAAAAAATATTGTAGTAATTAATATTTTCTAGTCTCAGAATTTATTGTTTATATTTCCCTAAGGAAAAATAATAATAATAATTGCATTACTCCACTTTACCTTGATTAATACTATAAAAACAATCTTTATGAAAACAGACATTTTCTGCATTAATGAGAAGTAAAATTGATGTAAAATTTAAGTCTTACAATGATTAAGTCAATTGTTTTACTTTCAAATACTTTTTAGTAAGTATTGAGTATCTGAAAATTCTACATATAACTTAACTTTAAAGAGGAACGTATTTTATGCCTCTTCAGTACAGAAAATTCCTGTTTTGCTAATTGGCTTTAATTTGCTGCTAATTAGATATTTGTGGAACAGCCCTCATTTCCGGTAACTTCTAAAATCTAAAACTTTTACAACTTGTATTTAACAAAAAATGCTTTTTGAAAGATATTTTTATTATCCCTAATCATACTATAATATAAAACTTGTTTTTATACAGAAATTTCATATGTTCTAACAATGAAAAAAGGAGAACATTGTTGTATAATTTTAGTACAGTTCTTTAGTCTGTTCAGACGGCTATAACAATATATCGTAAACAGGGCAGCTCATAAACAATATAAATTTATTCCTCACAGTTCAGAAAGGTGAGAAGTACAAAATTAAGGTGCCAGCAGGTTAGGTGTCTGGTAAGAACTTGCTTTCTTATTGAAGACACTGACAGTGCTTTCTTTCTGTGTCCTCACATGGTGGAACAGGCAATCAAGCTCCCCTGGGACTAGTTTATAAGGGCATTAATCCCAATCGTGAGGGCTTCATTTTTGTTACTTAATTGCCTCCCCAAATGCCCCACCTCTTAATACCATCAGCTTGGGGGTTAGGATTTCAATAAATGAATTTTGGGGCAACACGAACATTCATACCATAACATGCAGCAATAAAATAATTGTCTGCTCCTAACATATAATCATAATAGTGCAGCTGAAATAACATAAATATACTTAAAGTACTTGATTTCACTGATTGAATCCTTACATAGCAAATTCTTTCTTGATAAATAATAAAACATTACTTTAGTATAACTTCTGTATACCAACCAATATATAAATACTAAATAGTATATGAATTAAGTTTTGCTCTACAATGAAACCTGCATTCTGCTAAGTTGTAAATGGACTTAGCCATCCAGAAAACGTATTAAAAATTAAACAAAGTTAGCTTTGGAATTCTCATAAGAGTATTTTGTCAGAACTGATTCATGATAGTTCTCTTTCTAAAACAGCTCTTTCATGTTTAGTTATATTTCTAACGTATGAGTAAATTTTTAGTTTTAAATTTATTTTTGATCATACCTGTGTATTCTTTTATGGCTATTTATTTTCACAGATAATATTATTGTTCTGAATTTTTTTATGAAGTGTGATATTAAAGTGAAAAGTAAATCTCATATAATCTCATATAATGTCAAAAATCGTGAAACTCATTTTGATTTTTGTAGCAGTTCTAATGGAATTGTCAAGAAAGTAGTAATAATCTAGCAGCATAATTATCTCAGTCAGTCAGCCTGCTTTTTCATTTTCTTCATCCAATCCTACATTTCATTTTCTCTTCATCCTAAATAAAATAATTCAGTTTACTGATTAATGAGCTAGCTGCCTACATCCAATTTTGTACAATTCCTCCATCATGAGTACATTTAAGTCCTGAATTTAAATTTGTATGTCACTTTTTTTCAGAAATCTGTCTTTTATCTCATTCCTGTTTTGGTCCATGGCAGAGCTAATTATCCTTTGGCAATAGCTTTAAAAATCTTAACAAGTTTAAGATTTTTATATCAAAGATGGAAACCAAGTTCTCATAGTTTTCTATTAGGTATTTTTTTCCATTAAATAAAAGAAAGTGCAGTATGTTCCAACAGCAGTGATTAGAACTTATTAAAATTTTTAAGTGATATGGTAAATTTTAAATCATTGACACTCTTGACTGAAATAGAAACACATTTTAATGATGGGAAATCTATAAAAGTAGGAAGAACAGTCTACTGGCAAGATTTATACATCTCAGTATCTTCAAGTCTTATTTACTTTATACAAACATATCTAAAAACATGTTTGAACTCTACTAATTTTATTATTTTGTCTTCATGATGCATAGTTAAATGTTACAAAAAGCATTTCCTTTTTTTATTATACTTTAAGTTCTAGGGTACATGTGCACAACGTGCAGGTTTGTTACATATGTATACATGTGCCATGTTGATGTGCTGCACCCATTAACTTGTCATTTACATTAGGTATATCTCCTAATGCTATCCCTCCCCACTCCCCCCACCCCACAACAGGCCCCGGTGTGTGATGTTCCTTTCCTGTGTCCAAGTGTTCTTAGTGTTAATTATATGACAAAGAGAATAACTCTTTGTGAGAGCTAACTGCTTAGGTCACCATATAATTAAACCACCATGAGTTAATCACAAACTATAATAATATGTTTATTATTGTTGGGGGATGGGGAATAGCAGATATACCAAAGAGTACTCACACCACCAATTTTATAATACTGATCAAAAAAATTTTCACAGGTTAATGGGTACAAGAGAAGAGAAGAGAATATAGGCAATTCGTGGTAATTCATGTAATGGGAAGTAATAATTTAGCTAGAAACCTCTTCAAAATATATCTATTAGTTTAGCATTAACACATCAAAAAATATTTAATCAGATAAAACTAGTTTGGGAGACAAAATTTCCACTTACATTCACTGGGTGTGATTAGGACAGCATTAATCTTAAATTAGAATTATGAACATGTGTGCAATTTTTATCTCCAAATTAGAGCTACATTTTTGTTTTTCTTTAAGTATAATCACTCATAACTTACATACTTCCATCTATGTATGTGAAACTAAATAAAAGTTACAAAATTAGAACTGAGATCTGTATTATCATATTTTCATACTAACTAAATGGATCACTTTCATTTAGTCTTGAAATATAATGATTGTAAAGATGTATAACTGACTTTTCACCTACCTTTTCAAAGACTTTTTTTAACATTGTAATCAAAATAGAGAAAATATTTAATGACTAATATCATCCTTTGAAGCTGACACTTCAGGCATTTTGTAATGAAATTGCTACACCTTCCAAGAAAGTGTACTACATTTGTTTACTCTTACTATGAAAAGCCTTGAGGTAGGAAAAGGACGCACAGCAATTCAAAAGCTCTTTCTTTTTGCTAACAGTACTGACCAGGAAATTACCTGCCACATAACAATCTGAGGAAGGTTGTTCCAGAAAAAAACTATTTGAAAATGACAAAGTATGTTGAATGGATATGCAATTTTATGTACCAATTCATTCTGAAATTATAGTAACACATCAAAACCTGTGTCTGAATTGAGTCTTTACTGATATACCCTATGATTCAACATACTAACATCTGTCAAAATATGCAAGAATGAGTCCTTCTTGATGTCACTTTATACTGATGTAAGCTTTATATTTCTCCTTACTATCAAATATCTGTTAGACACAATGCCATTTAAAGTAGTAAGGAAAAGTGTTTCTCTACTCATAACACTTATAGCACTAAATGTGGTTTTTTCGTACCAACCAATTCTCCAACTGTCTACAGTCACCAGTTGAGTATCCAACTACTTAATTTAATCCTAGCATTAACAAACCAGCCTGTGCAAACCCCACAGGTTAAGGGCTCATTCTCACTGTCTGTCCCCACTTCAGACACCAGCCATAAGTATTTGGTGCCAAGGATACCTAAACTTGTCCAACTTGGCAATAATTAGGGGGTTCCCACAACTCTCTTCTCAAGTTCCATAATTTGCTTAATGGTCACAAAACTCAGGGAACACTACCTACACTTACAAGTTTATTATAAAGCATATTATAAAAGATACAAATTAACAATCAGACGAAGAGGTACATAGAGCAAGGCCCAGCAGGGTTCAGAGGAGAGGAGCTTCTGTCCCTGTAGAGTCAGAATGTGCTACCCTTTCAGCACGGATTTGTGTTCACCAACTGAGAAGCTCTCCAAGTCCTGTAGTTTAGGGATTTGTATGAAAGTATTATCATGTATGAGTGGTGGATTATTCATTTACTTCCCACCCACTCTTCCCTCCCCAGAGGATGAGGGTGTGGGGCTGAAAATTCCACCCTTCTAATCATGGCTTGATATTTCTGGTGACCAGTGCTTATCAAGAAGCTATCCAGGAGCCCACCAAGAGCCTCATTAGACTAAAAGACCCTCCCATCACCCAGAAAATTTCAAGAGATTCAGGAGCTCCATGTAGGATGCTGCTATCAGCCCCATTACTCAGGAAATAAGAATTTTTAAATCTCTGGGTCACAAACAAGGAGGCAGAAACCTAATACATATTTATTTTTATATCATAGTTACTAAACAATGTAGCAATAGCTTTCTTTTAAGAGTTATTAGATAAATACAAGCTGCATGAGGGCAAGAAACTTGTCTGGATTGCTTATTGTTGTATCTCAGTGATTAGTACTGTGCTTAGCACAAGGTAGAGACACTCCATGTTTTAATTAAATACTTGCTGAAGAGATCAGGATTGATAATTGTGCTAAAAAATGATGAAAGTCAATTCAAATAGGATTTCTTTGTGGTAATCGTCTTTGCCAGTATGTTCTATTACTTTATTATTCTCTTTCACTTTCTACTTATATTTTTATCTGAGATTTTTCTTCCAAATTCTGAACTTGTAACTGTTGGGTTGTATAATGTACAGATTGAAGAGGTTTGTCATAGATAGCCTTTATTATGTTGAGGTATGTTCCTTCTATATCAAATATTTGAAGGTTTTTATCATAAAGGGATGTTGAATTTTATCAATTTTTAAAGCATCAGTTGAAATAATCATATGGTTTTTGTCCTTTATTCTATTGATATTATGTATCACTTTGATTGGTCTGCATATATTGAACCATCCTTTCATTCCTGGGATAGATCCCACTTTGTCATGGTGAATGCTACTTTTAAAATGTTGTTGAATTTGGCTTGCTAGTATTTTGTTGAGGATTTTTGTATCAATGTTCATATGTTGTTGAATTCAGCTTGCTAGTATTTTGTTGAGGATTTTTATATCAATGTTCATCAGGGATGTTGACCTGTAGTTTTCTTTCTTTATGAGTCTTTGTCTGTTTTTGGTATCAGGGTAATACTGGCCTCATAGAATGAGTTTGGACGTATGCATTCCACCTCTGCATTTTAGATAGATTGAGTAAGATTAGTTATTATTTCTTTAAATGTTTGCTAAAATTCAGCAGTGAAGCCTTCGGGTCCCAGGCTTTTCTTTGCTGGGAAACATTTTGTTATAGCTTCAACTCTATAATTTGTTATTCATCTATTCAGTTTTTGGATTCCTTTGCGGTTCTATATTGGTAGGTTGTATGTGTCTAGAAATTTATCAATTTCTTCTAGATTTTCCAATATATTGGCATATAATTGCTCATTATAGTCTCTAATGATGCTTTGAATTTCTGTGGTATCAGTTATAATGTCTCCCTTTCATCTCTGATTTTATTTTTCAGAGGGGATCGTCTCTCTTTTTTTCTTAGTTTAGCTAAAGATTTATGATTTTTTTTTTTTCCCCCCTGAGACGGAGTTTTGCTTTGTCGCCCAGGCTGGAGTGCAGTGGCGTGATCTTGGCTCACTACAAACTCCACTTCCCAGGTTCATGATATTCTCCTGCCTCAGCCTTCCGAGTGGCTGGGACTACAGGCACCTGCCACCATGCCTGGCTAATTTTTTGTATTTTTAGTAGAGACGGGGTTTCACCATGTTAGCCAGGATGGTCTCAATCTCCTGACCTCGTGATCCGCCCACCTCAGCCTCCCAAAGTGCTGGGATTACAGGCATGAGCCACCGCACCCAGCCGATTTATGAATTTTATTTATCTTTTTAAATGACCAACTTTTTATTTTGTTGATCTTTTGTGTTTTTTTCAATTTCAATTTCATTTATTTCTGCTTTTGTCTTTACTATTTCCTGTCTTCTACCGATTTGGGGTTTGGTTTGCTCTTGCTTTTCTCATCCTTTATGACCCAACATTAGGTTGTTTGTCCAATCAGATAAATTTACTCTAATGCATACTTCAGTAGGTCAATTGCATTTTTAGCTCCAAAATTTTTGCGAGAGTTTTAAAAAAATATTTCTGTATCTTTGTTAAATTATCTGATCAGATTCTGAATTCCTTCTCGGTGTTATCTTAAGTTTCATTGAGCTTTCCCAATTCAAGCTATTTTGAATTCTCTGTCTGAAAGATCACATATTCTGTCACTCTAGGATTAGTCACTGGTGCCTTAGGTTGTTCGTTTGGTGAGGTCTGTTTTCCTGGATGGTCTTGATATTTGTGGATGTTTGTTGATACCTGGACATTGAAGAGTTAGGTGTTTATTTTCATCTTTACAGTCTGGACTTATTTGTACCCATCCTTCTTGGAAAGGCTGTCCAAGTGTTCAAAGGGAATTGTGTTTTGATCAAAATGTTTGGTCCCTGCAGCTGAATCTACGTTGAGGGCACCCTAAGCCCAGTAAGTATGTGGCCCTTGCAAATTCATAGAGGTACTGCCTTGGTGATCTTGGGTAAGACCTGAGGGGATTCACTGGATTAACATGGAGAGACTTGTTTTTTCCCTTACTTTCTCCCAAACAAAGTCTCTTTCTCCATACTGAACTGCTGGGAGCTGGGGGAGGGGTGACACAACACCCCTGTGGCCACCATCACTGGGACCGTACTGAGTCACACTTAAAGCCAGGACAGCACTCAGTCTGATCCAAGGCCCATGGCAAACACTGCCTCATTACTGCCAATGTTCACTCAAGGCCCAGTGACTCTTCCATCAGCATGTGGTGAATCTAGCCAGGCTTGTGTCCTTCCTTGAGGGTAACAAGCTGACCCTGGCCCAGTGTCTGTCCAGAGATGCTATCTGGGAGCCTGGGTCTAAAGTCAGGAACCTTGAGATTCTACCTGGTGCTCTATTCTACTGTGACTGAGCTGCTCATGGAGAAGAAATCTCTCCCCATGGCCTGGCTACCACAGGCTTGCAGGGAGTACTGCCTGGCTACCATCAATGTTCACTCAAGTCCCAAGCACTCTTCAATAAGCTTGTGGCAAATACTTCCATGCTTGGGTCTCTCTCTTCAGTAAGCTTGTGGCAAATACTTCCATGCCTGTTCTCCCCTCTATTCCAGGGTGGGCCCAGAAAAGTCCATATATGAGCCAAGGCCTGGAATTGGTGACCCCAGGAGCCCACTTTGTGCTCTGCCCCACTGTGGCTGATCTGGTACCCAAGCTGTGAGACAAAGTCCCCTTTACTCTTCCTTTCCTTTTCCTCAAGCAAATGAGTCTCCTCATATGGCCACTACAGTTGGGAATATGCTGGGTCACACCTTAAGCCAGCAAAGCACTGTACCTCACCCAAGGCCCACAGCAAGTACCGCATGGCTACCGCTTGTGTTCATTCAAGGCAGAGTCTCTTTAGTCAGCAGGTGATGGATCATACCAGAACTAGTCCTTTCTTTCAAGGCAGTGGATTCCTTTCTGGCCTAGGGTGTGTCTAGAATTGTTATGTGAGAGGTAAGGCTTGAAATGAGGACTTCAGGAGTCTGCCTGGTGCCCGATTCTACTATGGCTGAGCTGGTATCCAAGTTGCAAGACAAAGTTCTATTTACCCTTCCCTTTCCTCTTGTCAAGCACAAGGAAAGAGTCTCCCTAGGGGTTGCAAACTGCACAGCCTGGGGTTGGGGGATGGATGACACAAGCACTGCCTTGGCTGCCCCAGCTGGAGGCTCACTATGTCATATGTACCCCAAATCCACTGACTCTTAGCCCAGCCTAGTATCAGGACTTGCTGGGGAATCAGTCTTTGTGATCTAGATTGCCTTTCAAGTTTATCTAGCACTTCAGGGCATTTTAACCTGTGGTGATGGTGCTAGCTGGAACTCAGGTTCTGACCACTGGGATGAAAAATTCCCTTCTGGCTAAGGATGGTCTGCATGCTCCTTCCATGAGTGCCAGCTGAATTCTGTCCAGTGCTGCTTTTGACTGTGACAGGAAGCACTGAGTTCCAATGGAAAGTCCCATAATCACTGGGCTCTCCCTTCTCTAAGTGCACAGATTCTCTGTTAATGCCATGCAGCCACTGCCAGAAAATGGGTGACAGGTGGTGTTGCCAATTCAAGACTGTCTTTTTTATTCTCTTCGGTGCCTCTTTCCTTGCTATGATGTTAAAACCAACTACTGTGATCATTAACCTGATTTTTTGTTCTTATGAAGGTGATTTTTGCATATATAGTTGTTCCATTGAGTGTTCCAGTGCAGGGGTTGGGGAGGTAGGGTATTGTGGGAGAGTTTTATCTTGCTCTGCCTCCCTCCCTTTACTTACTTTTTTTTTTTTTTTTTTTAATAAATATGGGGTTTTGCTATGTTAACCAGGCTGATCTAACTCTTGGCCTCAAGCAATCCATCCACTTCAGCCTTCCAAACTGCTGGGATTACATGTGTGGGCTACTGCACCTGGCTTGCCCACTTTTTTTTTTTTTTTTTTTTAGACTGAGTCTTGCTCTGTTGCCCAGGCTGGAGTGCAGTGGCACAATCTCGGCTCACTGAAAGCTCCACCTCCCGGGTTCATGCCATTCTCCTGCCTCAGCCTCCTGAATAGCTGGGACTACAGGCGCCCATCACCACGCCCAGCGAATTTTTGTATTTTTTTAGTAGAGACAGGGTTTCACCATGTTAGCCAGGATGGTCTCAATCTCCTGACCTTGTGATCCACTGCCTCAGCCTCCCAAAGTGCTGGGATTACAGGTGTGAACCACCACGCCCGGCCCTGCCCACTTTTTGATAGGATTGTATGTTTTTTGCTATTGAGTTGTTTGAGTTCTTTGTATATTTTCAGTATTAGTCCTTTGTTGGATGGATAGTTGGCAAATATTTTCTCTCATTCACCAGGTTGTCTCTTCATGCTGTTGACTGTTTTCTTGCTAGACAGAAGCCTTCTAGTTCAATATGCTCTCATTTTTCTTCTGATCTTCTTGTTGTCTGTGACTTTGAGGTCTTGGCCATAAAATCTTTGGTACACTAATGATCTGAAGCACTTTCCATGTGAATTTTTCTAGTGGTTTTATAGTTTTGAGTTTTACTTTTAAGTTTTTCTTATTCCATTTTTAGATAATTTGTTGTAAAATAGTGGTAGAATTTTACTTTTCCATATATGGGTATCTAGTTTTCCCAGCACGATTTATTGATTAGAGTGTCCATTCCCTAATGTATGTTATTGGCATCTTTGTCAAAAATCAGTTGGTTCTAAATACACAGATTTATTTCTAGGTTCTCCATTCTCTTTTATTGATTTATGTATTGGTTTTGCACCAACATGATGCTGCTTTCATTATTATAGCTTTGTAGTATATTTTGAACTCAGGTAATGTGATGACTCCAGCTTTGTTCTTTGTGCTCAGGATTGCTTATTGCTTTAGCTATTTGGGTCTTTTCTGGTTTCATGCAAATGTGATAATACTTTTCTCCTATTTCTATGAAGAATGCCATTGATATTTTGATAAATACTGCATTGAACCTGTAGATTGCTTTGGATTGTATGATTATTGCAGCAATATTAATTATTATCAACAATGAGCATTGAGATGTCTATTTGTTTGCGTGATCTTCAATTTCTCTTATCAGTGTTTTGTAATATTCTTTGTAGAGATCTTCCACTTCTTTGTTCAAATTTATTTCTAGACATTTTAGATTTTTGTGGCTATTACAAATCGGACTGCATTAAATTTATTTTTCAGCTAGTTCATTATTGGTGTATAGACAACTATTAATTTTGTATATTTATTTTATGTTCTGCAAATTTACTGACTTTGTTCATCAGTTCTATGAGTTTTTTGATGGAATCTTTAAGGTTTTGTTTGTATAAGGTCATGTCATCTGCAAAGAGAGAAAATCTGACTTTCTTTTTAAATAACTTGTACACATTTTATTTATTTATTTTGCCTATTTGTGGTGGCTAGAACTTCTAGTATTATGTTAAATAGGAGTGGTCAAAGTGGTCATCCTTGTCTTGATCCAATTCTTAGCTTTCAGGTTTTCCCCATTCAGTATAATGGTCTCTGTGGCTTTGGCATATATTGCCTTTATTATGTTAAGGTGTGGTCCTTCTATGCCTAATTCGTTCAGAATTTTTATCATGAAGGGATGTTGAATTTTATCAAATGTTTTTCTACACCTATTGAGATACCTGATTTTGTCCCTCATGCTGTTTATGTAATGTATCACATAAATTAATCTGCATATATATTAGTTTATTTTGCATTGCTATAAAGGAATATCTGATGCTGGGTAATTTATACAGAAGAGGGTTATTTGTTTAATAGTTCTGCAGGCTGTTCAAGAAGCATAACCCAAAAATCAAGAAGCATAACACAAAAATCTGTACAACACAAGAACCAACAGAGGAAGTACTCACTTATTACTTCAAGGCATTCATGAGGGATACACCCCCATGACATCTCCCATTGGACCCGAACTCTGACACTGATAATCAAATTTCAATATGAGATTTAGAGGTGACAAACATTCAAACTAGATCAACATATGCTGAACTATGTTTTGCATCCTTAGAATAAATCTTACTTGGTCATGCTGTATTATATTTTGATGTGTTATTGGATTTAACTTACTAGTAATTTTTTGAGAATTTTTCTGTCAGTGTTCATCAGGTATATTGGCCAGTTTTCTTTTTTTCCTGTTCTCTTATGTAGTTTTGATATCACGGTAGTATTGTCCTTGTAGAGTGAGTTAGGAAGAATATCCTGTGCTTCAGTTCTTCAGAATAGTTTCAGAAGGATTGGTGTCAGTTCTTTAAAGTTTTATAGAATTCAGAATTCAGCAGTAAAGCCATACAGTCCTGAACATTTTCTCCACCTTAGGAGAGATTTTATTACTGCTTCAAACTTGTTACTCGTTATTTGTCTGTTTGTTCAGGTTGTCTGTTTGTTTTCATTTCAATCATGTTAGGTTGCCTGTGTCTAGGAATTTATCCATTTTCCTCTAGTTTTTCCAGATAGTTAGCATGTACTTGTTCAGAGAAGATTCTGGTGGTCTTTCATGTTTCTGTGCAATCACTTATAATGTCTCCTTCTTCATTTATGAGTTTGTTTAGGTTAGTATTCTTTTTTTCTTTGTTTGTTTAGCTAGTGGTTTATCAGTTTTGCATGTCTTTTTGAAAAATCCAACTTGTTTTGTTGATCCTTTGAAATTTTTTTTTTTTTTTAGTCACAATTTCCTTTAGTTCTATTCTGACATTATGATTTTTATTTTACCAATTTTAAGTTGGGTTTGTTCTTGGTTTTCTAATTCTTATGGTGCATCATTAGGCTATTTGAAACCATTCTACTTTTGTGATGTAGGCATTTACTGGTATAAAATTCCCTCGGCACTCCTTTTGTTGTATTTTATACATTTTGGTATATTTTGTTTCCATTTTCATTTGCAAAAAAAAAAAAATTATTTTTAACTTTGTTAGTGACCCATTGGTATTTCAGGAGCATATTGTTTAATTTCCATGTATTTGTACAGTTTCCAAAGTTTTCTTTATATTGACTTGATTTCCACTTTTATTCCATTGTAGGCTAAGAATGTACTTGACATGATACTGATTTTTTAAAAATTGCTGAGCACACATAGGGTCTTCCTTGAAGTCCGGAGATTGAGACCATCCTGGCTAGTATGGTGAAACCCCATATGTACTAAAAATACAAAAATTAGCTGGGTGTGGTGTGTGTACTTGTAATCCCAGCTACTTGGGAGACTGAGGCAAGAAAATCACTTGAACCTGGGAGGTGGAGGTTGCAGTGAGCCGAGATTGTGCCACTGCACTCCAGCCTGGTGACAGAGTGAGACTCCATCTCAAAAACAAAAACTAATAATATGTGTTTAATATATCTGGGTGTTTCTTAGTGTTGGGTGTATATATATTTGGAATTGTTATGTCCTTTTGCTGAATTGATCCCTTTATCATTGTATAATGACCTTTGCCTCATTTTACTGTTGCTGACTTCAAGCTTGTTTTATGTAATATAACTATAGGTATTCCTGCTCATTTTTGGTTTCCATTTGTGTGTAATATTTGTCTCCATCCCTTTAATTTTTGTCTATATGTAAACACATATACACTTTACAGGTAAAGTGGGTGTCTTGTAAGCAACATATATTTAGGCAAATTTTTAAACATACTCATCCAGTGTATATATTTTAAACAACTAAATTAATCCATTTAAATTCAACATTATTATTGTTAGGTGAGGACTTACTTCTGTCATTTTGTTCATTGTTCTCTGCTTGTTTTGTATATCCTTTACTGCTTTCTTCCTGTCCCATTGTTTATTATTGTAGTCTGGTGGTTTTCTATAGTGGTAACATTTCAG
The DNA here is from genome assembly GCF_000951045.1 of Mandrillus leucophaeus. Classification (NCBI taxonomy): domain Eukaryota; kingdom Metazoa; phylum Chordata; class Mammalia; order Primates; family Cercopithecidae; genus Mandrillus; species Mandrillus leucophaeus. The sequence goes on from NW_012101413.1 coordinate 111,255, forward strand.
TCCTTTCTTTTCCTCATTTGTGTATCTATTCTATCCTGTTTAATGTTAAGTTTCATACATGAGTGTGTTTTCATTATGGTATGTATTTTCCTTGCATTTCCTGTTGTAGAAATCCCTTAAGCCTTTCTTGTAGGAGGAGTATACTAATGATGAATTTCCTCAGTTTTTTCTTCTCTGGGAAAGATTTTATTTCTCCTTCATTTTTGAAGGGAAGATTTGTTGAATATAGTATTCTTGGCTGACATTTCATTTCTTTCTGCACTTTGAACATATTCTCTCATTTTGTCCTAGCCTTAAGGATTCTCCTGAGAAACTTGTTAGTCTGATGGGGTTTATGTGTCTTTATGTGTCTTGATGCTTTTCTCTTGCGTTTTTAAGAATTTTATCTTTGTATTTGGTTTTGAATATTTGACTGTAATATTTCTCAGAACTTTTAAGGTTGAATCTATTTGGGAATATTATAATTTCCTGTACCTTGATTTCTATATATCTTGCAAGACATGAAAAAATTTTAGCTATTACTTTGTTAAATAGGTTTTTTGTGACTTTTTCCATCTCTTCTTCTTTCAGAACACTCAGAAAATGAATATGTGTTCACATTATGGTGCCGCATATGTCCCATAGGCTTTCTTCATTCTTTTTTTATTCTTTTCTTTTTATCCTTTTTTCTTTTCTTTGAGGTAGGGGGTTGACTGGGTTATTTCAAAAGAATGATTCTTGAGATTAGAAATTTTTCTTCTGCTTGAGCTAGACTATTGGTAAAGATTTCACTTGTATTTTTCATTTCATTCACTAAATTCTTCACTTCCAGAATTTCTGTTTAGTTCTTCTTTATGGTATCTATCTCTTTCTTGAATTTCTCATTTATATCCCAAATTGTTTTTCTGATATCTTTGTATTGTTTATGTGTGTGTATGTTCTCTTGATTCTCATTCAATTTCTTTGGTCATATTATTTTAAATTATTTTTCAGGCATTTCATAGGTTTGTGGTTTTTTTGGAATCTATTGGTAGATAATTATTGTGTCCTTTGGAGGTGTCATGTTTCTTTGCTTTTTCATATTTCTTGTGTCCTTACATTGATATCTAGTATAATAATAACTTCTTTCAAATTTTTGGATTAGTTTACATAGGAAAATACTTTTTTCCTTTAAATGTATCTATAGGGTTCGTTGGATAGGATACTTTAGTTTTCATTCTGAGTGCATACAGAAGTCTAGTCTTCACATGATTTCTTCAGCTTTAATCAGTGTCAGTGGTGTCTCAGTGCACTCTGATGGAGCCTGGTTTCTCAAAATGACACCATGCATCAGTTGCTTGGGTCTTAGAGGTGTTTGAGTATGAGTTTTCTCTCTCCAACAATTCAATTATGCAGACTCCAGGCAGCAAGCACCCTTAACAAGTAGCAGGGCCTAGAATGGCCAAGGGGTTCTCTGGTGGCTAGCATTGCAAAAGTCTACAGTGAAAATGTGGACCACTCAGGATTTCTCTCTTGCCTTTTCCCCACACTAGATGGCCTCTTCTAGCTCCCAGCTGATCCTAGCCAGGCTGGCTGCCTCACTTAGTTCTCTAGACTAACTGCCTTGTTTCTCTGTCCTTCCATGCCTTAGATGTTTCTTATCGTTTCCCTGCTGAATGGTGCTTCTTAGATGCTCCATTTCACCTGTGATTATCCACTTGTTTTGCTTCCTTTTCGTTGACTCAAGTGCCTCTGGTCAGCCATCTAGAAGAGCTCCTCCCATCAGAATTTATGTTTCTGTAAGCAGTTTTAATAATTCTTTGCATGGAAATTAATGAAAAGGAATGTATATTATTTATTTTGTAAACACAAAACTGTTATTTATGTAAAGACAGTATCAAGAATTAGGAAAGACATTCCACATTGTTACTTTAGAAAGAACAAAGGAGGAAAAATGCTTTGACACTTAAGCACTTACATGTATTTGACACTTAATCACTAAAATTGGATCACCAACCATATTTATATAACTGTGCTCTTCTTATAACAAGGTACTGTATGTGAATTAATCATGTAATCTTTAAGTCTTGCAAAGTGTTAATATTGGTCAAACACTGAATGGGTGAGTATGAAAGGTAATAGTATTTAATAGAAGCAGAGACTTAGTTGTAGTTATGAAATAAATCTCTTTATTAAAAGAATAAATTTGAAATAATATCAGACTATAATTATTATAACATATTTACTAAAATATTTAAGTAGCCAAATTTTAAACCTATGAAATTATACTGTGAGAATAATAGTGTCTCTTCACACTAGCTGCTAGATTGCTCCGGCATTTATAATAGCACACAATAAATGCTCATTTTCAGCTGTGGTTGGTAGAGGAATGATTTATTTCCTAGGTACTTAATTTTTCTTTAACCATATTTCCCATTCTCCATAAATCTTTACATTTTCATTAAAATGTGATGAATCAAAGATGGATTCATCCACCTGATCAAAGATGATTTATCATGGATATGATTTAACATCATTTTGAAGTTTTCTGTTTTCAGGAAATTGATGTAGCACTTTCAATTTAGTTATACTGGATGGGAAGAATTTGAAAATATAATTTTTCTTTTCAAAAATTCTAATGGCCTCAATGGAATTAAACAACTAGAAAAAGATAGAATTCTTAACGTTTACTTTATTTAATACTGTGATTCCTTTTTTAAAAATTATACTTGAAGTTCTAGGGTACATGCGCACAATGTGCAGGTTTGTTACATATGTATACATGTGCCATGTTGGTGTGCTGCACCCATTAACTCATCATTTACGTTAGATATTTCTCCTAATGCTATCCCTATCCCCTACCCCCTCCCCATGACAGGCCCTGGTGTGTGATATTCCCCACCCTGTGTCCACGTGTTCTCATTGTTCACCTCCTACCTATAAGTGAGAACATTGATTCCTCTATGGTTAACTACATGCAGAAGAATAAAACTTATATCTCAATATACAAACAAAAGGAAATAAACACTTAAATCTGAGATCTGAAACTACTAGAAAAAATGGAAAAATGCTGCAAGAATTTGGTCTTAGCAAAGACTTTTTGTGTAAAACCTCAAAAGCACAAGCAACTGAAGCAAAAATAGACAATTGAGTTTGTCTCAAGCTAAAAAGCCTCTTCACAGCCAAGGAGTTAATCAACAAAATAAAGAGACAAGCCACAGAACGGGAGAAAATATGTGCAAACTATCCATCTGACAAGGCATTAGTAACTAGAATATATAAGAAGCTCAAACAACTGAATAGCAAAAAATAATCTAATAAAAAATGGGCAAAAGCTCTGAACAGACATTTCTCAAATGAGGACATACAAATGGTCAATGGTATATGAAAAAATGCTCAATATCACTAATCATCAGGGAAATACAAATCAAAACTGCAATGAGGTATAATCTAACCCCAGTTAAAATGGCATTTATGAGAAAGACAGGCAATAACTGATACCAGTAAGGATGCAGAGAAAAAAGAATCCTGTACACTGTTGGTAGGAATGTAAATTAGTACAACCACTATTACAACCTCTAGTATGGAAGTTCCTTATAAAACTAAAAATTGAACTCCAGTATGATACAGGAATTCCATTACTGGGTGTATATCCAAAAGAAATAAATTAATACTTTGAAGAGATATTTGCACTCCCGTGTTTATTGCAGCACTATTCACAATAGCCAAAATATGAAATCCAACTTAAGGGCCTATTCATGAATGAATGGACAAAGAACATGTGGTACATATACACAATGAAATATTATTTAGCCATGTAAAACAATGAAATCCTTTCATTTGCAGCAACATGTATAGAGCTGGAGGTCATTAAGTGAAATAAGCCAAGTACAGAATGGCAAATATCTCATCGTCTCATTCATGTGTGGGAGCTAAAAATACGGAATCTCAAAAAAAAAAAAATTAGAGTAGACTGGTAGTTACCAGAGGCTGAGAAGGGGAGGTGGGAGAGGATATAAAGAGAAAGTGATTAATGGATATAAATACTGTTTGATAGGAGAAATAATAAGATCTAGTGTTAGATAGTAGGGTGACTATAGTTTACAACAATCTATTGTATATTTCAAAATAACTAGAAAAGAAGAATTTGATTGATTTTAGAATAAAGACTAATATTTAAGATGATAACTATCCCAAGTCCACTGATTCAATCTGTAATAATTATATGAATATATAACACATGTATCCTGAAACTATGTCTATTATAATTTAATAAACAAAAGGACTCCTAGTACTCTGTATAGTTCTATACTTATTAAAATTATATCTGATATTATTGTTCTGTCTTATTACCATGTTTCTAAGAATGTGTATGTTTATATACAAATGCCTAAGGATTGCAATATTTTTCTAAAATTATGTAGCATATATGTTCTTAATATTTGTATTAATTGTCAATCTATTTTTATTCATTTATTTTTAAGTTCTTCATAATTTGTAGGAATTATTATTTAAATAATTTCTGCAATAACTGATAACATTAATAAATTTCAACATATAAAACACATAATGAAATTTTGTTTTTGTTTTTTTTCCATGTGGATTTATCTAGAATGCTTATCCTTCTAAGATAGTAAATATGCAGGTAATAACAATAAATACAAATGACACATCTTATATATACCACTAATATTATAATAGTAATTAATATGACAGTCACACACTTATTGATTATGGTTACCTGAAGTTCAGGAATGGCAGGAATGTGTTTAGCTGGCTATTCAATAGTTCATCCTTCCAAAGGGCAGATTTATATCTGACACCAAAGAGAAACTTTTTGCAAAATTCAAGAGTCAAATATAGACTTTGTAATATCTCTAGTAGGTATCATTATTTCTTTTTAACAGATAAGGAAATCAAAGTTTGGTAAATGGCAAATTAAGAGTAAAATTAAGAAAATAAAAATTTTCTTCCTTTTGTATAAATTTAGTATGCGTAATTATAGCCTGATAAAAATTCCTTTTTCTTTACCCAGCAGGCAATGAAGTATAAACCTATTTACACTTCTTTCAGGCCAAAATATCCAAGGTCATTCATTCACTTAATATAATTGTTTGCATACTTTTTAAGGTTAAGGCAATATTCGTGTTACTAGGAATATTGCATTGAACAAAACAGTGTTCCTATTTTCATGAAACAAATATTTCATTAAGGAGTGACAGGCAATAAATTATAAGCCAATAAATGTGTAATTAATTAAGAAAATAAAGCAATTGTTCATGGGTGAGAAAGGGTATTTTTTTATACTAATGGTTATAAAACATTTGATAAAGTGATATTTTAATAGAGACCTGAATAAAATAAGGTACAACTTTTCAATCTTTAATATAGAAGTTGTCTCTAAAGGTGAAAATGGAACATGTTCTACTTATTTATTTATGAACTGATTTAGGAAAGACACAGTGAGAAGGGTGCCATTGAGGCAAGATTGTTGTGGTGGTTACTTTAATTTAGTTTAGTTTTGTTCAGAGCACTAAATCCCTTGGGCTGAAATTTACATAAGCCTGAAAAATATGTAATATTTTTGGTTCTTTGAAATTTCCAGGTATTTTTACAGTGAGGCATAAATAGTAACCATTCTATTTCTTCCCCAAGGTAAAACACAATCCAAATTTATCAACTAATTAATGACATCTAGATTTGAACTATCAGTTTCAAAGGGTTAAAAATTTAATCAAACACATTGATGTCAGGGTACATAGGAATTAAACTAACACAAACAGAAAAATATTGAATCAGAAGCTCTTGAACTAATAAATGTCTGACACAAGCCTAAGGCAAAATGTAAACATCACAGAATCCCAGCTCTTTCTGGAGACATATGCAGACATATAAAATCCAGACTACATCACAAAAATATTGTTAAAATATTTATAATCTTCTCCTTCTTTTATATATTTCTCTTTTTTCTACGGTCTCCAAAAATAATAAAATTAAATTCTGGCCAATATTGTTCCTATGAATTAGCTCATCTATCACTCTGTGTTTATTGAGCAATTATAAATGTTGAATATATAGTCAGCTCTAAGCAACTTTAAGAGCCAATATTTCAGGCACTGTACTTATTTTTTTAAATGTACATGAAATTAAATAGAATTTCTATTTTCAAGAGGGTTTATAGTCTCTCCTGGGTAAGATAGTATTTAAATTAAGTAAAATTGAAATGTAATAATGTTATGACTCTTAAAAAGTAAGAGTTTCTATACAGTGCTATGGTTGCACACAAAGGGGAATTTCTAACCCTCCATGGAGATGTTACAGATGAATTTCCAGAGAAGTTCATACATGAAGAATATGGTATTCTTTATATAAATAAAAATGAGAATAAAGATATCAGCAAAGGGAAGATTGCCAAGGCATGGAGATAAGAGTCTTCACCTGAAAGTCCAGGTGTGTGCATAATATCATATGGCCAATATCAAATGAAGACAGTTAATAACATGCTAATACATGTGAATTTTATTCTAAAAGGGTTAGGGAAACATTTAAGTTTTTTAAGCAATTAAGTTTCATGTGACGCATCCTTGCCAACACTTGATATTGCCAATCTTTTTTTTAACTTTAGCCTTTCCAAAGGATATATAGTGATATCTAATTCTGATTTTTCTTTTGTATTTTCTTAGCAACTATTAAGCATTTTTTTCATGTTCTATATGGGCATGTATATCACTTTCCTTTGTGAAATGTGCATTTTTACAATTGGAGGTTTTTTTTTTTAAATTCTTTTTGAGGCAAAGTCACTCTGTCACCCAGGAAGGAGTACAGTGGCACAATCGCACCTCATTGTACCCTTGACCTCCTGGGCTTAAGTGATCCTCCCACCTCATTTTTTGATTTTTTTTGTAGAGACAAGGTCTCACTATGTTGCCCAGGCTGGTCTTGTACTTCTGGGCTCAAACAATCCTCTCACCTCAGACTCCCAAAGTGCTGGGATTACAGGCGTGAGCCATCACACCTCGTTTGTCCTCTTCTTAAGATGTAGGAATTCTTTACATAACCTTGACACAAGTCAAACTGTTACTGGTGGAAGTCATTCAAGTTGCTGGCAGTGAATCTGTACAGGTTTATGGCAAACTCAATTCTTGCCTCCTCAGAAGAAAGAATTTAACTGAGGGGCATAAGGCAGAAAAGGAGACTGAGGCTAAGTTTCAGAGCAGGAATGGAAGTTTATTTAAAAAGCTTTAGAGCAGGAACAAAGAAAGGAAAGTACACTTGGAAGGGACCCAAGAAGTCATCTTGAAGGTCAAGTGCCCCATTGGACCTTGAACCTAGGATTTCATAGGATAACTGACTTCCAGTGTTTTGTGTCCCCTTTCCGTGGATTCTTTTCTTAGACTGAGTTGCCTGCATGCGTAGGGACCTAATAGCTTCTAGGAGGTGAGCATGTACAGTGTGTTTACTGGAATGCTCACCTGAGGCTTTCTTCCCTTTTTCAGTGGAATGTCCCCCAAAGATCATATTCCAGCATTCTGGCTTTCAAAGTGTATGATCAAGCCCACGCACCCAATTCCTGAAAGCTGCTGATTACCAATTTCAGGTGCTTTTATCTATTGGGAAACTGCCTTTCCCTGGGTGCTGGCTGTGACCAATTACTATTTTAGAGAGGCAGTGTAACAACTGCCTGACCATCACCTGATGGCAGCCTGACATTCCTGATGGGTTGGGGGAGCCCTCTTCTCTCCCGCTGAAGTCTGATTCACTACCTACTGTAAAAAAATGACTCAATTATGCTCTCTGTGTATATGGTTTTATTTAAATGTATGCTGTTTTGGGTTTTCTAAATCTCTTAAATTTGTGTAGTTATGTCTTTCAAAAATATGAGATGTTTTAATGATTATTTCTACAGTCATTTCTCATGCCTTATCCTCTCCATCATCTCTATTGTAAAATTAATATTTTCCCCTGGGTAATCTTGTGCAAATATACTTTGAGACTATATAAATATCTTGTGTTTCACCCACTAATTTTAGCATCTGTTAACGATTCTTACTTGCAATAAGTATTATTGAGGTGTTAGCCAAGTAGTGTTAACCAAATGGTAATTCTATTTTTCCAATATTTTTATACATTTACAAATTTTAAATGTTATTGAAATGCAAACAAATTTATTGTGACAGAAAGTATTATCATTTGTTTCAGGAAAATAAGGCAGACAGGGGCAGGATTACCAAGGGCAGAGGAAACTTATAAAGGAGATAGATGTGTTCATTATCTTGATTTTGGTGATGGTTTCCTGGGTGAATATATATTTCGCAAGTTATCAAAGTACATTGTACACTGTAAATATTTGTAAATACTCACAACTATACTGTAAATATTTGAAGCTACTGTATACTAATTATACTTACATATATTTGATTTTTTAAGTGAGGTTGAATTTTTATATATATTTTAATTCTCCTTCACCTAGTCCTGGTTCACAAAAATAGTTGTTTACCAAGAAAACAAATCTTCATTTTATCAAAGTTATATTAAATGATTAGTATTTTATATTTACTTTTATTAGACAAAAGTATAACAATTGCTAGCATTTGGGGAGGATTAATGAGGGTATAAAAGGGAGGAAGAGAAGGAAAAGCAATTATTAAAATTGAGATTTGAGGGGGGCAAGAACTAAGAATACACTTTGTTGTTTGAAAAATTGAGTCTTAGCCGGGTGCAGTCACTCACGCCTATGATAGCAGTGCTTTGGGAGACTGAGGTAGGTGAATCACTTGAGGCCAGGAGTTTGAGACCAGTCTGGCCAACATGGCAAAAACCCATCTCTACTAAAAATACAAAAAATTAGCAGGGCATGGTGGTGCATGCCTGCAATCCCAACTACTCAGGAGGCTGAGGAATGAGAATCAGCTGGGCCTGGGAGGCAGAGGTTGCAGTGAACCGAGGTTGTGCCACTGCACTCCAGCCTGGGTGACAGAGCAAGACTGTGTCTCAAAGAAAAGGAAGAAAAGAAAAGAAAAATTGAGTCTTTTCATTTAGTATTTGAACATGCCTAATTCTAAGAGAAAAAGATGGAATTGAGCCTGGGAACTGAGGAAACTGCATTCCCAGCCTGAAAGTGACAAAAATTAAGTGTTCATACATAAGCCTACTAATTTTATCCTTTCTATAAAATGAGATTAAATCTGATGATCTCAAATGTTTTTTTTTTTTTTTTCTTTATTCTAAGGCTATGTGATAGATGACTCTTTAGAAGAATTTGCAATGACCAGGAGCTCAAAAATAATTTCATGAATCTTTAATGTAAATACTTTATTTATATCCAGCCAACTAAATTGCATAATCCTTTATGAATATCATGCTGAAGAAAACCACTTACTGGCTCATTATAATAAATAATAGCTTTTCTTTAAAATGTCCTACTAAAACTATGATGTACATTGTAAAAGAATGATAAATTTCAGTTGCTCCAAGTTGTGAATAGAAAATGTTCGTTAAGCATAATACTCTTAATTTATCACTCAACTTTGTTGTATTAAATATGCATTCACATATATGAAAGGAAAATAATCATTTTAAATTCATATTACATATCAGAAAATATAAGTGTATATTTCAAAGCAGATAACTATTTATATTCATAAATTATAGAATATTGCTATAAAATAAAACACGAGGGTTTTGTTCATTACAAATAACACATAGATAGACAATGTAAGTGTCTTTATTTCTTTCACTAGGAATGAGTTAAAAATAACACATGGGGGGGTGGAGCAAGATGACCGAATAGGAACAGCTCCAATCTCTAGCTCCCAGTGCGAGCGACACAGAAGATGGGTGATTTCTGCATTTTCAACTGAGGTACCGGGTTCATCTCACTAGGGAGTGCTGGACAATCGGTGCTGGTCAGCTGCTGCAGCCCGACCAGTGAGAGCTGAAGCAGGGTGAGGCATCGCCTCACCTGGGAAGCACAAGGGGGAAGGGCATCCCTTTTCCTAGCCAGGGGAACTGAGACACACAACACCTGGAAAATTGGGTAACGCCCACCCCAATACTGCGCTTTACCAAAGGTCTTAGCAAACGGCACACCAGGAGATTACGTCCCACACCTGGCCGGGAGGGTCCCACACCCGCGGAGCCTCCCTCATTGCTAGCACAGCAGTCTGCAATCTAACTGCAAGGCAGCAGCAAGGCTGGGGGAGGGGCACCTGCCATTGCTGAGGCTTAAGTAAGTAAACAAAGAGGCTGGGAAGCTCGAACTGGGTGGAGCCCACAGCAGCTCAAGGAGGCCTGGCTGTCTCTGTAGACTCCACCTCTGGGGACAGGGCACAGCTAAACACACAAACAAAGAAAAAAAAAAGCAGCAGAAACCTCTGCAGACGCAAACGACCCTATCTGACAGCTTTGAAGAGAGCAGTGGATCTCCCAACAGGGAGGTTGAGATCTGAGAACGGACAGACTGCCTGTGCAAGTGGGTCCCTGACCCCTGAGTAGCCTAACTGGGAGACATCCCCGCACTAGGGGCAGAATGACACCCCACACCTCACATGGTGGGGCACACCCCTGAGACAAAGCTTCCAAAGCAAGAATCAGACAGGTACACTTGCTGTTCAGCAATATTCTATCTTCTGCAGTCTCTGCTGCTGATACCCAGGCAAACAGGGTCT
>NW_012101413.1:130500-135207 GCF_000951045.1 Mandrillus leucophaeus
AAAAACAAGAAATGGGGAAAGGATTCCCTATTTAATAAATGGTGCTGGGAAAATTGGCTAGTCATAAGTAGAAAAGCTGAAACTGGATCCTTTCTTTATTCTTTATATGAAAATTAATTCAAGGTGGATTAGAGACTTAAATGTTAGACCTAATACCATAAAAACCCTAGAAGGAAACCTAGGTAATACCATTCAAGTCATAGGCATGGGCAAGGACTTCATGTCTAAAACACCAAAAGCAATGGCAACAAAAGCCAAAACTGACAAATCGGATCTAATAAAACTAAAGAGCTTCTGCACAGCAAAAGAAACTACCATCACAGTGAATGAGCAACCTACAGAATGGGAGAAAATTTTTGCAATCTACCCATCTCACAAAGGGCTAATATCCAGAACCTACAAAGAACTCAAACAAATTTACAAGAAAAAAAACAACCCCATCAAAAAGTGGGCAAGGGATATGGACAGACATTTCTCAAAAGAAGACATGCATACAGCCAACAGACACATGAAAAAATGCTCGTCATCACTGGCCATCAGAGAAATGCAAATCAAAACCACAATGAGATACCATCTCACACCAGTTAGAATGGCAATCATTAAAAAGTCAGGAAACAACAGGTGCTGGAGAGGATGTGGAGAAATAGGAACACTTTTACACTGTTGGTGGGATTGTAAAGTAGTTCAACCATTGTGGAAAACAGTATGGCGATTCCTCAAGGATCTAGAACTAGAAGTACCATATGACCCAGCCATCCCATTACTGGGTATATACCCAAAGGATTAGAAATCATGCTGCTATAAAGACACATGCTTACGTATGTTTATTGCGGCACTATTCACAATAGCAAAGACTTGGAATCAACCCAAATGTCCATCAGTGACAGACTGGATTAAGAAAATGTGGCACATATACACCACGGAATACTATGCAGCCATAAAAAAGGATGAATTTGTGTCCTTTGTAGGGAGGGACATGGATGCAGCTGGAAACCATCATTCTCAGCAAACTATTGCAAGAACAGAAACCCAAACACCGCATGTTCTCACTCATAGACGGGAACTGAACAATGAGATCACTTGGACTCAGAAAGGGGAACATCACACACCGGGACCTATTATGGGGGGGGGAGGGGGGAGGGATTGCACTGGGAGTTATACCTGATGTAAAGGACGAGTTGATGGGTGCTGATAAGTTGATGGGTGCAGCACACCAACATGGCACATGTATACATATGTAACAAACCTGCACGTTATGCACATGTACCCTAGAACTTAAAGTACAATAATAATAATAAAAAAATGGGTAAAAAAAAATAAAGTTAACCAAATGCTGGAAAATAAAATTAAATTAAATTTAAAATGGACCAAAGACCTTAACAGATATCTTACCAAAGAAGATATACAAAATGGCAAATAAGCACATGGAAAGATGTTCATTTCATATGTCATCAAGGAAGTGCCAACGGAAACAATGAGATCCCATTACATACCTATTACTATGCCCAAAATCTAGAATACTTACACCACCAAATGTTGGCAAGAAGGTGGAGCAACAGGAACTCATTCATTGCTTGGTAGCAATGCAAAATTTAACAGCCACTTTGGAAGACAGTTTTGTGGTCTCTTACAAAATGAAATACATGATTCAGTAGTTGTACTTGGTATTTACCCAAAGCAATTAAAATTTGATGTCCACACACACACACACACACACACAAAATAACACATAGACAATGTAAGTGTCTTTATTTCTTTCACTAGGAATGTGTTAAAGAAAAATTATTATTGATACTTGTTAAAGCAAAACAAGGAAGACTATTCAGGACCATCACAATAAGTATAGGGATAACTGAAATGGTATTTTGCAATGGGGAAGAGAGACTGGACTCAACTCAGAATACAGTTCCCGGGTAAAGATTTATAGCCAAGAAGTAGGATGAGAACCAGTGGATGAAAAAATTACTAAAGGGAAACATCAAGGGGAAGGGAGACTCTGGCTAACTCCATCTAACAGGATTCTTGCTAAAGACAGGCATCACCTGGGGGATGGAGGATGAGAAACCTGATGAGATGTCTAGGGTGATCACATATCTAGGGTGGAGGTTCTTGCTAAACTAATTTTGCAGGGTTCTTTGATAAAACAGGGTTTACAAGAAAGTGCATGTATGGGATGAGGAGAAGATTCAGGATCCCAACTAAATTTTGGTCAAGAAAAGAATCTTTGTCCTAAGCAAAAATTAGTGTTGTGTAAAGTGTACACAGAAGAAAATGAAATCAACCATTTTTTTTTTTCTTTCTAGTCTCTAAAACTTACCTCTCAGCTATGGAAACATTATCAGAATGATTACCTTTAATAATTTTTTGGTGAAATCATTTTGAAATAACTTAAGTTTAGTTTAGGAAATGAATCATTACTATTATTTAAAAAGGGAAAATAATTCTACATAATGAGACTGCATTAAGAAGCTAAAAAGTAATTATTGCATGCAAACTGTGCAAAGCTTGCACTTTGGCAAATTTGTAAGAGTTAAATGCTAGGCTGTTCAACTACTTACAAAAATCAATGAGAAAGGGAGATCAAAGAAGAAGAGCACAGAAATTCTCATGCATTCATGAACAATTACATGCTAAGGGAAATGTTTAAATGTTCCACTCTCCTTGGGAAAATCGCTGCCTCGGAATTCTCACTAACTTTAAAAGAAAAGTATTTCCTTTGAAAGACAACACTTTCAAAGACTTTCATGACTGTGAACTGGCATTAGAAGAAACCAGCTTCATTTTGTGGATATTTACAGAACACTTACTACATAATAGGAAAATAAACAGGGTAAAAACAAAGAGGGAAAGGAAGTGAAAGATAAAGAGACAATAATAAAAGGACAAACAAAATGGATACCAGAAAAAAAGTATCTGGGCTTGTAAATAACTATTACCTATTGCTTCAGACAAAAGTTTTTGAAATGTAAATGATTCCATAGTATTTTCTTTTACAATAATCAACTCTCAGTTATCTTACAGATAATTACGTTTTTCTTAGATAAATCAGTCCTTACAGTTTTTACATGAATTATTTTAAAAAAATGAGAAAAGTAAATTAATTAAATATGTTATATACATTCTGAAAAATCTATTTAGACCCATCTTTCCCAAGAATTGGCTCAATTAATTGATTCTACAAATGCCTAGACATAAATTGCTATCATTCTACTGTCAATAATTTTGGTAATTTTGGAGCTGTTTAACATTTAGAATGTTTAACAGAAGTTGGGGTGAGACCAGAACAGAAATGAAACCCAAACTACCCAATTTTATTTTATGTGACATCTCCGGTAAAGATGGTTTAGTAGATGGAGATTCTGAATTAAAATAGCACTTTAAACATTCTCCAGGAAAAATCTTAGTCTTCATACTATAATTTTCTTCTGTAAGTAGGGAAAATTTGTAATTACAATTGTCTTGATAGCAAGCAGTACAGTTGCTCCTGCTTACCTGCAGTTTTGCTTTTTGTATTTCAGTTTCTCCTATCAACAGAAGTATGAAAATAGGCAAGTACAGTAACAATGAATCATTTTGACAGAGAGAGGTCAAATTCACATAAAATTGCTATATTTTATTAGTAGCAGTTAGCACTGTTAATCTCTTAGTATACCTAATTTATAAGTTAAACTTTATCATAGATTTGAATATATAGGGGAAAATATAGAATATATAGGGTATACATATATTCACTAGAAGTCTTGGAATGTATCCCCTGCAGATAAAAAGGAACCACTGTATTCAAAATATATGTGTTATTTATGCTATAATTGTATCCATAATGAACATGGAATAGATTTACATTTATAATATATGAAACCATTTATTGAGTTTTCAGAATTGTATTTTATAATATTCATTTTCTAGATACATACCAACAGGAGAACACACACACACACACACACACACACACATATATGCACACATTGGTCTACTATTTCATGACCATTAAGAAGTCCTGGTGCTTTTCACAATTATTCCACTGATCTCAGCAAACACCCCCATTCATGCATTTTTAGGTAACCTAACTTCCCTAATTCCAAAGCCTCTTCTAGTCTTCTTCACAACTCCCAATGAAGTGTTTTAGCCCTCTTAACAAATTCCAAAGCATGTCTTGTCATAGCTACTAGTCAGCAAAATGTTCATTAAGCCCTCAAGCACTGTGTAGAATGGATTGCCCCACTACATAAGGAAATACCTAGAATTAGGTCATGAAAACCAGCACAATGTTAACAAAAAAAGAACCTTTTCAGTGGATGCTTGTATTTCCTCTCTTCTTTTTCAAGAGCAGTATAGACATGTATTTACAAGAAAGGCAACTTCCCTTCCTTGAAACTGACATAGGTATGAACCACCTATTTATAATTTACTTCATATCCTGGTTTTCTATTTCTCCTCTAAAATATTTTCCAGAAGAGTCGAAGTAGATAGTGATGGCTGGTCCAACTACAAGAAGATGTTTTTACTCTACTTCTTAATTTACTGCTTTATCTTATCAGCATTAAAAATGTGAAATGACGGCTGGGTGTGGTGGCTCACGCCTGTAATCCACACACTTTGGTAGGCCTAGGTGGGCGGATCACCTGAGGTCAGGAGTTCGAGACCAGCCTGACCAACATGGAGAAACCCTGTCTCTACTAAAAATACAAAATTAGCCAGGCATGGTGG
>NW_012101413.1:135777-167329 GCF_000951045.1 Mandrillus leucophaeus
CATAGTGAAACTCTGTCTCTACTAAAAATACAAAAATTAGCCAGGCATGGTGGCACACACCTGTAATCCCAGCTACTGGGGAGGCTGAGGCAGGAGAATTGCTTGAGCTCAGGAGATGGAGGTTGCAGTGAGCCGAGATCATGCCACTGCACTCCAACCCGGCTGACAGAGCGAGATTTTGTCTCAAAAAATAATAAAATAATACAAAATAAAAAATAAAATAAATAAAACAATGTGAAAATTGTCATTTTTAAAAAAAATTCTTATGTTTTCTACCCAACAAAAGCAATCTAACAAAAATGAAAAGAAACCCAATACAAAGCAAAATACTGTGGAAGTGCCTAAGGAAGAGCTTCAGCTCTCAAATAATCATGGGGGTAACTGAAACGCATCTCCTGTTGAGAAGGACCAGCTGGGGCTTTGGTCAAGAGGTTAATTAAGGAGACTTGTGCTACTGACCTACAGCTCGGAGAATATTGGATGTATTTGATAACAAGTCAGTTGTGAGTCTTTCAGAATCCAGAAGGCAGTGATTGTTTGCCTATATAACATGTAAAGCACATCAAAGAACATATAACTAATTGCATAGTTACACATGATAGGTGCATTTGTTTGCGAGGACAGCTATAACAAAGTACCACACACGGAGTGGCGTAAAACATGACTTATTGTCTCACAGTTCTGGAGCTTAAAGTTTGAAATCAACGCATTGGTAGGGCCATCCTCCCTCTGAAGTCACTAGAAAAGGGTCTGTTCCAGAAGTCTCTCCTAACTTTTAGTAATTCCTTGGCTTATGGCAATACAACTACAATCATCACATGGCATTCTTCCTGTTTGTGTTTGTCCATGGCCCAAATTTCTTGCTTTCATAAGGACACTAGACATGTTGGAATCCACTTAAGTATGACTTCATCTTAACTAATCAGATCTGCAAAGAACTCAATACCAAACAAGGTTACGCTCTGAGGTAGCAGGGGTTAGGACTTCAACATAAAAATATTTGGAGGACATAATTCAACCTGCAACAAAATACAAATAAATGTCTTCCTACGAGCAAAAATTACAGACAGATAAAAACTAACACAGGACCAGGTGCAGTGGCTCATGCCTGTAATCCCAGCACTTTGGGAGGCCGAGGCAGGAGGGTCACATAAGGTCAGGAGTTCCAGACCAGCCTGGCCAACATGGTGAAACCCTGTCTCTACTAAAAATACAAAAAGTTGCTGGGTACAGTGGCAAGTGCCTATAATCCCAGTTACTTGGGAGTCTGGGGCAGGAGAATCACTTGAACTGGGGAGGTGGAGGTTGCAGTGAACCAAGATCATGCCATACACTTCAGTGAGCTGAGACTGCACTACTACACTCTAGCCTGAGCAACAGAGCAAGACTACATCTCAAAAAAAAAAAAAAAAAAAAAGCAAATTAACACATTATCACACCTAGACATTGGAATAGTATCTGTAAGTCTTATATCATTCATATCATTCAGACATGAACTAAGTTGTACTAAATTCTATGCATGGTAAGCAAAACAAAGGCCAATTATTTGGCCCTAATAATGTTCCCTTTTTTTTGAAATATCTGTTTACTGGGACAGTTACTCAATATTTTGAGGCCAGAAAGACAGCTAATCTAAAATTGGCTAAAAGCTAATGCTTTTAGAACCAAAATGATATAATTAACTCATTTTCACTTATCTGATGATTTCCTAATTGGCAAATCTCTGTAAAACCACTTTTATCAGGACAGAAAAAAAAATCCAAAACTAAAAATGTCTTCCTTTTATAAAAAATTTTAGCAAATAATTGTAGATAGTCTTTAAAGGTAACACCTGTGATGTATATTTTATACCTAGGCAAACACTAAAGGGAAAATAAAATGTTACTGACTTTCCATTTTATTGTTCCTATATATTATTTCCTATGTCATTAGTTTTAAAAGGCTTAGAGAACAAAGTTACTAGTTGCACAGACTAAGAAGGACCTTTAAAAATATGTATGATCAGATTTTCAATAAATTTAAATTGTCCGAGACTCTCAATTCATTTTAATACAACGAACATTTGTGAATTGCCAACAACATGAAATACATTATAGCAAGCACTGTGGAAATTAGACAGCAAAATAAGATATGGTTCTTTCTCCCTGAAGGGGAAGTTACAGTTCAGTTAGAGAAATTGAAATAAGTAACTGAAACAGAAAATTAAAGTTAAGCAGTACCACTATAGAATTAATTTTAAAGTATAATAATAATAGCAATAGCAATAATACTACAACATTTAACAATGATATGGTGCTTCTCGTATGCCAGGTGCCGGTCTAAATTTTATATGTATATATATGTGTGCGTGTGTGTGTCTGCATGTATATTTAATCTCTATAACAATATTATAATACCGATACTCTCATTATACTTTTGCATATATAAGAAACCGAGGCAAAGAGAGACAATATAAGTTGGTTTCTGAGACTGCAGAGTTAAAGGGTTGCAGTTATGACTGAAACCCAGTCAGTCTGTCTCTCCAGAATCTTTTTTCTTGACCATTACCCTGTACTATGTCCCTACTCTTAGAATCTCTGGCAGATGATATTTTTGGTCTAGATACTAATCTGGAACCCACCAAATGCAACAAAAATTGTCAAAAGTATTGGAATGAGGAAAGATTCATGTCACCAACTTAAAAACTACAAAAAGGAAATCTTTTTCAAATTTAGTAGGCTTTCGACCAGATGATGAGGAATTGGTAAAACTATCAGATGCTATAGATACGGAGTAGAAAAGGCATTTCTAGTCTTCCTTTCACCAAATACCTGCTCAGTTCTCACTTAAGGGACAGATTTCATCAAAAGTCTGAAAAGCTAGTCAAGGAATGCTTCTTACTTGGAATAATGATTCTGACAGAATTGGTGGACCATGGGAGAAGCAGAGGACATGCTTGAAAGGACAAAGTTCCAGCTTCAGAATAGCAGAAGAGCAGGGCTAAAGCAGAAATGCTATACAAGCTATCTCTACTTTCCACATTCCCTCCTCTGACTCTGGAGAAACACCTGGAGGAGCTCAGGTAAAAGGGTAAGGGAAGAAGTAACCATTCAGGCAGTTGTGATTCAGAGTCAGAGAGGCAGAAATAAACATAACAAGGAGAATCTGCTACGTGGGGGTTCACCCACTGATTTTATTTTCCTGAAGGAGGAAACACCAATAATTATGGAATATTTGTTTAAAAATTCATTTACTCCAGGTTTATAAATTTAAATTGCTAAGTGCCATGGCTTATGCCCCTGTCCCATTTCAAAAATGAGGAATAAGCAGCATGGGGCCTATGCCAAAATACATATATATTTTTTAATTAAGAGAATACAGCAGGCAAAAAATGACCCCTACTGCCACGATCAACTCCACCCAATTCTTGTAAGAAACAAAGAAAACACCCCTTAATTTGTGCTTTAAAAATAGCATTACTACTCCTACATCTTTAAGACTAAAGGAAGGAATAGTACCTTCCAGAGAGCCCATCACAAAGTGACCCTTGCAACCAAGTTGATTAATAAGAATATGGCCTGAATAACCCATACCTTTGTTGGCCTGACTAATCAGGATGAATGCTGGCTTCGCCGTTCATCTCTGGCAAAGTCAGAAACCTCAGGTTCCCTGGACATTCATTTTCACTAGGACTTTAATTCTCAATTTGTTGTCTCCATCCTTTTATCAGACTTCTTCCCTTAACCCTTTTCTTCTTTTACTGTGCCCTCAGGTACTGCATGTCTGAGCCAGCAAACTCCTCTATCTGTACAATCTTTTATTTGACTTTTTCCAAGCCTTCTTATTTAAGCTGAAATGGCATTCCCCTAAAGGCACCATGTCTCCTTCTCAGAGGTAGACTATTTATCTCTTATTTCCCAGGTACATTAAGCTCTATCTCCTCTCCCTCTGTTCCTTAGTCTTCAGCTAGAGCAGCCGGAAGGCGAGACAGGAAAAAATAAATATCTTAAAATGCACTGATGAATGCGAAGTAAATAAGAGCCAGCAAACTAAACTTAAATAATTATAAACTCATTTTAACAACACCATCAGGAAATACTTGTTTTGATTTTTGCTTCTTTAAAAAACCACTGACATTTTCATAGATGAAAATGTGGCCGACAAGTTCCTCTTTACAGTGGCCTATTATCGGTTAATATTTAACATGTACTATCACCTTTAAATCTAGAGCCATGGTATACTAACAGCTTACAAAACTGAAGTAGTCTGATGAATTTAAATAACTAAAAGGAATGAATTAATTTTCTACATTTGCTGTTTGAGACAGTGACAGGAATTTGCCTATTTCCCAGTTTGGCTTAATTCAAGAGTCGATCCTGAGCCTTCTCTTCCTTGTTCCCTTCTCTTCCCAGATGAGCTCATCTATTCCCATAAATACCACTTCTGTGCTGACAACTCAAATATTCATATCTCAAGCTAACTCATTCCCCATAAGCTAAACTCATATAACCAACAGCCTACTTAAAATTTCCACCTCATGGCCTTTGTACACTATCTCCAAATTAAAACTTTTGTTTTTCCCTACCCCCTACTCAAACCAAATCAAGGTTCATCTGTGATTCCTCCCATTCCTTCATCCACCTACGTTTAATCCATCTTAAGTTCTATGGTTTCTATTTCTAACACATCTCAAATCTCTGTCAGTGTCCGCTCAGCCCCTCTCACACAGCCCTCTTATACATCACAATCATCTCTCATTTACAAGTACTGCTTTACTGTATTTGCACCCTATTTACTCTCCCAGCATCTACTTTCTCCAGCTCCTTCAACTGCAATCCACTTTGCACATCAGCAAATCAGATCACTATCTTCCTACTTTAAATCCTCTAAAAACTTTCCATTTAATTTAAAATTAAGTCCATTCTCCCTAGTGACCTGAGAATGCCCTAAATCAGGAGTCAGCAGACTTTTTATTTCTGGAAAAAGCCAAACAGTAAACAGAGGCTTTGCAGGCCCTATGGTCGTATCATTGTAGCACAAAAGTAGGCAGAGATGATGTGCCAACAAATGGGTATGGCTGTCTTCCAATACAGTTTTATTGATGAGCAATGAAATTTAAATTTTATAAAATTTTTACATTTCACAAAATATTCTTCTTTTTATTTTCTCCATCATTAAAAAATAGAAAAACTATTCTTACTTGACAGATAGCCATATAACGTCAGGTAGCAGGCCAGATTTGGTCTATGGGCTATAGTTTGCCAAACTTTCCTGAATAATTACCTAAGACCACATTTCTGACATCTCCTTGTATCTGTTTTTCTCCAAATCAGTATGTCTTAGCCATACCAGCCTTCTTTCTGTTCTTAAAATACTCCAGTCTCCCAACTCGGACCCAGTGCCACACGTACATCAACTTAGAACATGGCTTTGCTTGTGGTATGAATGGCTTGCTACTTATCCTTTATCCATCCACAAAAATAAAGTCTCTTCATAATCGAGTCTATTATGTGCCCATTCTAAAGTAAAAGTGTAACCCTGTTCTATTAGCCTATTTTCATAGCACTTACCACTCTAGTGCCAAACATATGTGTAGTAGTCACTCAATGAAAGGCTAACTGAAGTAAAATCATAATTTTCTATATTTGCATATAGAACAGTAAGAGTATGGAATTTTTGAAAGAAAGAGTCATACATTGATACACATAAATACTATAGAAGAATTACACTTAACATACTCATTGGCAAAGTTAATACATTTAAAGGAAAAGAAAAAATTTATAAGCATCAATGCAAAGATAAAAGTCACATACAAAAGAGAAAGTAATATAATTCCAGGTTGGCTTCATAATACATTGCAACTTCCAAGATTACAAAAAAAAAAAAGAACAGCAATGTTAAATTATGAGAGAAAGAGCATCCACCTCAAGTAATCATTCAAGAATATAGGAGACTACAGGACAGGAATGGCAGTGTGAGGAGCTCCACAGGCCTAATCCCTGGCAAACCAAACATAATTGATAAAAAATTATTCGAAGAAAATGAAAAAAACAGGCCAATCATGGTGGCTCACACCTGTAATCTCAGTGCTTTGCAAAGTCGAGGCAAAAAGATTGCTTGAGCCCAGGAGTTCTAGATAAGCCTGGGCAACACAGTGAGACCCTGTCTCTAAAAAAAAATAAAATAAAATGTATATATAAATTAAAAAATAAAGTCTCTCAAGTATTTCCTATGGGCAAATATTTAATGAAGAAACACTAATTTGAGGCAATCTCCTAAATCTCAATAAAAGTCTATGGCATTTGAAAAAGTGAGCCACCCACCTCTTCGCACCCTCCTACCTACTCAACATGACAGAAATCACTCCTGGTGGATGTGGATGAGATGAGGCTCCCTCTTGGCCCAGCTTCCGGGCAAGGGCTACAGTGTCTCTCCAGGAGGGACAAGCTGCTAGCATTTCCTCATCGCCCGTGTTCCACGTTGCAAAGGTTAAATTCCAGGTGAAGGCAACTGAGTGGTTATGGGATTCCTTCCACCGCCCAGTCCTACTTATAGGGTGGAGGCTATATTCTAGGTACAGCTGGCCAAGAATACTGACGCTCTAATCACCACCACTTCAGCTTGCTCATAGAGCAGAAGTTCAACTCTAGACAGGAAAAGTCAGAAAGATCTGAGGCTAGCACCCTAACCCAATGTCCAATTCATGAAGCAGAAGGGTCACTCCAAGACAAATGGGACACTGTTTATGCCCCCCACTCCCCGCTTCTTAGAAGGGTAAAACTACCTATTTATTATAATAGTAGACTCTAAATATTACTCATTTATTTATTTATTTATTTGAGACGGAGTCTCACTCTGTTGCTGAAACTGGAGTGCAGTGGCACCATGTCGGCTCACTGCAACCTCCATCTCCTGGGTTCAAGCGATTCTCCTGACTCAGCCTCCCTAGTAGCTGGGATTACAGGCACCCACCACCATGCCCGGCTGGTTTTTATGTTTTTAGTAGAGACAGGGTTTCACCATGTTGGCCAGGCTGGTCTCGAACTCCTGACCTCAGGTGATCAACCCACCTTGGCCTCTCAAAGTGCTGGGATTACAGGTGTGAGTCACCACACCTGGCCAATATTATGCATTTTTTTTTAAAGTTACAATGCTGTAAATTTAAAAATCAAAGATATGGCTATCAGTTTGTAAATCATTAATGGTATTTCTAAGGATATATAACTGAGAAAAATTACTTGATTTTACTCTAAGTCTTACATGTAGAGAGAGAGAGAGAGAGATCTTTTCAACCAAAAATTATGCATTCTTAATTATCTTATTGTGTATTTCAGATGTATCTGAAATTCAAATATGCTTTTCTTTTAATCCATTCCTTTGGATAAAATAATGCCAGATGTTAGATCAAGAGGATATCAAGACTAGATATCTCTGAGTTCAATGGATATAGTTGATTTATAAATATGGCAGAAGCCTTCAGCCACAGGGTTAATTATGGGGGTGGGGGAATTGTCTGTAGCCAGGTGATTACTTCCAAAGGTTAAGTGTTCATCTCTATTTCCTCCTTTGGGCAAAACAATTGCTGCTCTAAAACAGCTAACAGGTGCATCACTTTGAAGAGCACTTTGAGGAAAACATTTTTCCTCATTTCCACCTGAAACAAAAGCATAGCTCACTAACGTTTCAGGTGAGCTAAACTCCAATGTATTCAATGGGCTGTCACAGCTGTCCGGACTTCAGCATCAGCTACACAGCACTGAAAACAAATATGGTCACACTGCTCAGCAGGAAAATTCAACGTGTTTTCTTAGTTCTCCCAGTGCTCTTCTTGATGAATTCTGTGATAGTTTTACTGGCTTTGGCTATGCCAATAGCCTAGATATTTGGTCTTCCAGTTGTAAAAGGAGACTGGCAGATTAAAGAATTCCCTCTTGGGGTCCATGAAATTTAGAAACAAATTACAGCTGCTGTTCAAACCATCTGGGTCACTCATGTAAATGCCCATGGTAAGGAGCTATTCTCTGATAAGATTGAGTGGAATGAAGCTACTGAATGAGCCTGCAATACCCAGATTGCCACCATTCCTGCCTGAATCCATCATCATACTAAGTATGACAACACATCTACCATCACAGCCTGTGTATTAAATGAAGGACTATATGTTTCTGAAGCAAAAGCTGTCACTGAATGCTAGATGTGTAATTCCTCCCAATAATTAACCCAATTGTTTCATAATGAGAAAGGCTATATGGCACAGGGTATGGAGTATTGATTGGCCTCATTCATTCCTGGAGGATTGACCACATCAGACCTTTGAATCCTTTAATGGGCTATTGGCAGTATCTCATTAATGATGACACTTTTTCAGTATATGGTATAGCTGTTTCAGTCCAATAATATGATTCCACCCACGTCATTGTGAGTCTTGAAACTAATCTGCCCCATGATTTTGGGCCATTGGTAATAAGTGTGTTTTATTTACAAGAGCCACTCAACAATGAGCTGATTGTCAAGGTATTCCATCCACTTTCTATGCTTCCTGTATCCACATATCAACTATTGTCAAGTGTTGAAAAGGTGCCCGCGATAATCAACTGAAAAATATTTCAACACTACATTTCTCACCTCACCTTGTCCTGGTCTACACAACTCATAAAGGAACTATGTTTGGCCATTTTTGCTTTGCTATAAAGAAATACCTGAGGCTAGGTATTTAAAAATGTATAAAGAAAAGAGGTTTAACTAGATTAGAGTTCTGCAAGTTTTACAGGAAGTATGTCACCAACATCTGCTAACCTTCTGATGAAGAACTCTGGGAGCTTCCAGTCATGGCAGAAGGTGAAGTGGGAGCAGGTACGTCACATGGTGAGAAGAGGAGCGAGAGAGAGAGAGACAGAGGGAGGAAGTCCAAGACTTTTAAACAACCAGATCTCACATAAACTAATGGAGCGAGAACTCACTTATTACCAAGGGAGTGGTGCTAAACCATTCGTGAGGGGTCCACCACCATGTTCTAATCACCTCCCACAATGCCACACCTCAAACATTGGGAATCATATTTCCACATGTGATTCCACATGTGATTGGAAGGGACAAATGTCCAAACCATATTAGAGACTTTGGTTATTGAATGTAGCTGTCTCCAGAAAGAGCTAATCCCCTCTTCGAAATGTTCAAGATAATCATGAGAATGAAAGGTTGGGGGAGTATATGAGCTTATTTTGGTGATAACTAGTTTCAGGAAAACACATTTGGGTTTGCTTGTTGTTACATCCTCCAGGTGACAACCTAGGCAAAAAAACAAAAACAAAAACAAAAAAAACACACACACACAAAAATGGTCTAAGGACCTCAAACTTAATTCTCTTTCCATAACTTAGGATCTCTTGTTGTATTAAAATGACCCCAGATCATAAAGATAATAACCGCTTAGTGAGAAATCTACAGCTCAGCAATGCTCCTTCTAGTGGCCCACATGAGCCAGACTGGAGAATATAGTGGGTCTTTGAAAGTTTTATAAAATTCTTTAGCACGTGATCCAGGAGTATCATGTCTTCTACAAGCATACTTGAAACTCTGGCAGGCTAATTCTGTTACTTCGCAAGTAGGGTAAACCTCAGAATCTACAGTGTTTGACATTCGCCTTCCTTGAACCATATGTTTTCAAGCCGCCTTTACTTTGTTATGTTTGCATAATTTCCCATTGAAAATGTTAATTGAGGTCAATATATTATTAACCAATATGGAATGATATCATTCCAATCTGAAGTTGTATACTAGTAATCATATTTTCAAATGTTAAACCAATCTTTTATTCCCAGGATAAACTCCAGCTGATCATGGTATAATACTCTTCTTATGTATTGCTGCATTTAATTTACTAATGTATTTTAAGTTTTTTGTGTGTGTTTATATTAACCTACAATTTTTTTTCCTGTAATGTCTTTATCAGATTATGTATCAAGGTTATGTTGACTTAATAAAATTCATTAGCAATTGTTTATTACTCCTATATATTCTGAAAGAGTTTGTGTAAGTTTGGTGTTATTTCTTCCTTACATGTTGGATGGAATTCTGCTGTGAAAAAGTCAGGACCTGCAATTGTCTTTATTAGAAATTATTTAACAAATTCAAGCACTATAATAGATATTGGGTTATTCTGATTTATTTATGTGTATTATTTGGGGTGAGTTATGTATCTAAAGGAATTCTTCCATTTCATCAAAGTTATTGGATTTGCTGCCATAATGTCTCCATATTATTTTTTCGATGTCTGTAGGATTTGTAGTGACATATGCTCTCTTATTTCAGTTGTGTTTCAAATCTCTTTGCACTACACTCGTCTTCCATTCTTACATCTAGATTTTAATTTTTGTAGTGATTCATTTACTCAGCATTTTATTTTCTTTTTTAAAAACAGATACTCCAAAATTTAACCATTTAAAAACAAATGTATCTTTGGTCATATTTTCTGGGGACATCCAACAATCATTGTAGAGGTATATATTAGCTTTTTCTGTATAGAACCATGAATGCTATACAAAATTCTTTTCTGAAAAGAAGTGAAATATAAAACTATGCATTGCAATATTGTTCTCTTTTCTTCTTGCCTATGTTATCTTAACACCATTGACAGCCCTTATAACCTTATGAATATTTGCTGCTGAGGCTGGTCTTGAACTCCTGGACCTAAGTAATCCCCCACCTTGACCTCCCAAAGTGTTGGGATTATATCATTGAGCCACCATGCCTGACCAAAGCAGTCTTCTTAAAAATATTGAGGATTCCAGAAGGCTTTTGTTTATGTGAGTTATATTTATTGTTATTGTAGTGTAAATAACTAAAACTGAGGCAATATTAAGCATAAAAATACGATTTTCTCAGCTTTCTGTCAGTGAATTGAAGAGTTTAACACAAAAATAAAGTTTATATGCCCACACTGAATTACCATGAGTAGCTATGTTATCACACGATAATGCTGCCTCCAAATACCATTAGCCATCTGAGTGGCTTGAATGAATACTCAATAAAAGTATCATTAGTAGTTATATTTTAGTGAATGGGACATTTTAACACAAAAATTGTTCATAAGCACCAAGGAGAATTAATTATTCAAAGAAGATTCTTTTGCCAAATGTGATTATAGGACCACATAGAAATCCAGTCTGGATACTAAATGAAAGATTGTTTTCAGAATGGCTCATTATTACCACATTTCTTTAAGTAAATGAAAAAGTTTAACTTAAAAATAGCTTATAAACACACAGTGAATAAAAGGTATCGGAAGAAATTTCTTTTGCCACACCTGCATGTAGACCCATAGAAACATCCTGTCCTGAAAATTAAGTGGAAGCTTGCTTTCAGTATGGCTCACCATTCTCAGTTTTCTGTCAGTGAATGGAAGAGTTTAACACAAAAATTAAGTGTCTATGCACACATTGCACACAATGAGTGGCTATGCTATCACATGATAATGTAGCATCCAGAGAACTCCATGGTAGATTATGAGAGAGTTAAAATAAAAAAAGAAATAATACCTTAGTGTCATTATGAAAATAGTCTTAATATTGTGCATCTCCTTAAAGGGTCTCAGGAACAAATAAGAGTTTCCAGACAATACTTTGAGAACCACAGACCTAGGCCATAAAGGCCTTTCTAAAGTTGCTTCATGTCAGAAACATTTTTTTAGAGTCTTATTGAAGTGGATATCCCCATCTTTAGTTTGCACTTTATTTAACTTTTTAACTATAAAATAACTTGAAGTGCTTGAAATCTGATACACCTTATAGGGATATAGTACTGATTTGTCAATATTTCCTCCAATGTGTATATCTTGTCTCTTCAAATATAGTTTATTGACTATACAAGAGCATCTCATATCTTCTTAATAAAAAGCTTTCTGTAGATAATATACTCCAAAACATAACAATTTATGAACTAATTTGAATTCTGGTCATAATTTTTGGAAACACCCAACAATGGTTGTGGAAGTGCATATCAGCTTTTTCCGTGGAGATTCATGAATGCGATCAGAAAGTTATTTTCTGAAAAGAAGTGAAATATAAAACTATACAATGTTGTTCCCTTTTCTTCTTGTCAATGTTATCTTAACACCTTTGACAGTCCTTATAACTTTATGAAACAAAAACTTCATGCCGTATGTGGTTTGCAGATTTTTGGAAAAAAATGTGGTATGATTTTTTTACTTAATAATATTAATGCCTTTAATTAGACTTTAAAAATAAATGTGTCCCTTGGTTGCAATGAGCAAAACTAGTGTCTGCATCTTGGTTTCTAACACTATTTCTTCCAAAAACAAGAGTTTCTTAAAGAAATTGCTGATTCTGAGGCTGGAAGTAGAAATGTCCAAGATGAAGCTGGGACACCTTATAGTACCAGAAAGTTAGGAAGTGCTCCAATGTGCATACATGCACACATATACAAATGGGAATATGTAAAAGGGACACACTTAAAAGAGCTCTTTTTAACTACTACTGGTACAATTGAGCGACAAATAAATAATGAAACATTAAATTATAGCCTAAGATATAAAATTAATATCAATGACTCTATATACCACAAAAAAGTGGAACATAATTTCCCCCATTAAGTGTGATCTTTACACAGTGACTTCCTTTCCAAAAGGGCAGTACAGAAAGGTGGGGGGAAGAATAACTTTACAGTGGAGGAATTCAAAAAACACTACCCCCACCAGGCTATCAAGCTTAACATCAACAGTGCTAAGTCATGCTGATACCACGTGCGCTTGGTATGATATAAGAAGAATGGTACTCTTCCCTTGTGATCTTCCTCCCAAGCATCCATAAACCCTGTAATTCCATGTGGAAAACATTACATGAAGCCAAACCGAAAGGTAGTCTATAAAATGCCTGATCAATACTCTTGAAAACTGCCAGGTCATCAAAAGCAAGGATAGTCTAAGAAACTGTCACTGTCTACAGAGGCCTAAGGAAACAATGAGGACCAAGTGTAATATGGCGTCTTGCATGGAATCCTGGATAGAAAAAGAACAAACATTAGGAAAACACTAAGAAAATCTGAATAAAGTATTGTCTTTAGTTAATAGTAGTATGTCAGTATTGGTTTATTAGTTGTGACAAATGTACCATACTGAGATGTTAACATTAAGAAACTCTGAGGGTGGAGTATATGGGAACTTTCTACCATTTTCAAGGCTTTTCTGAAAATCTTAAAAGCATCCTAAAATATTCTGCCCAATTTCAATATTTTTATTTCTTTGACTCTTGACTGATTAGATGTGCTTTTTTCTCATGGTTATTAATATACTTAAATGCCTATATACAATACCTGGTCTCCTCAAAGGACATTGAATATGTAATTCAAAGAAAATATACCCAGAATTTTAACATTGTTTCCTCTAGAGAAGAATTATACATAGGGCTCTTCTTAAAAGTCACTGAGTATAGTTGATAGTTTATAATTTAATTTTTTTCCTATGTAAACTAATTTTTAATTCCTATACTTTTATAACTTCCATGTGTCACAATTTTACTTTTGTATGTATAAAGACACAAATTTACTTTTATATGCACAAAGTAACACGTGCAGGTAACAGTGCAATGGCTGGACATAAGTTTCTTTCTATTCATCCTTTTCAAAAGCAAAGATCATACAAGGTATTTGGCTGATCCCCAGGTCTTCTTTTTCCATTTCTATTTCACCTTATTTTATTTATGAGTTCCAGTCTTTAAATATTTTTCATTTCAAAGTGAATTCTGTTTTTTATTTATTCTTACAATTCATAAAATACAAACACCAACAATTTCTGTACATTGCAAATGGGGCTTTATGATGAGCAGCAAATCTTTTCAGCTAGGAACATTTTAAATTTGAGTGAATTCTGACTAACAGCAAAAGTGTGTTACAAAAGTTTTCACTAGAGGAACTCACACATTGACATTAGAGTAATGGATGAAAATACAAAATCATCACAATCATATCTTCCTTTTAAAACTGTTATGCAGGTTAATTTTCACAATGCACTTAGAATTATGATGGAACATGATTAGATGTTAGCTAATATCATGATTAGGATGCCTTAGTAAATATTATTTCTTTCTAGGCATATATCCATTATGTATACCAACCAGTACAAGTCCTGTTCTCTCAAAAAATATGAAGAAGCTGAAGACATCATGAGACGTCTGCTTAATATTCCCTGCCTATCTTCTAGATTCAGCAGATGAGAAAATAGTCCTTTAATAGATTTTTAGTTATCACAATTAATGTTGAACAAGTGTTTTTAAACCCAAAGACTGAAAAAGCACTTCTTCCATGTTGGAAAATGTATCAATTATTTATTAGCATTTACTCATTCTTTAATTAGGTCAATTATTATTCACCAACCATGTGTCTGACATTATTTCAAAATTGTGTTTGGTGAGGATAATTCCATTTGAAAGATGTGTTCCTTTTCTTTGGCTTATTATCTAGTCAGTAACAAAGGCCATGAACACTTTGCAAGTGTGTAAGCAGGTAAGTGTGTAAACACTATGTAAGTGACTGTGTAAGCAGGTAGGTATTTGAATCTGGAGTTAAAAAAGAATGTAATGTAAACATAAACTGAGTTGGCATATAATTTGGTAGATGGATTGGTAATAGCCCCTATGGAAACAGATACAATTACTAGCAAAATAATACTTGAGAAAGAAAAACGTATGGAATGAAGTCCTCAGGAACTTTAATACCTAATGCTTTTGTAGAGGAAGGGAAAGGAATAGCCAGAAAGATTATGGTTAAACCAAGTGTATGTGGGTAATAGAACTCAAGAAAATAGCTTATTTCAAAAAGAAAGTATTAAACTCCATTGAATGTAGTTGCGAAGTAAAATAAATGAAAACAAAAGTCCACTGAAGGACTTTACTGACCTTATTAAGAATGGTATTTATGAAATAATAGGGTAGAGTATAGATTAAGGTTAATAAGGAGGGTGGTAAAAATGGAGCCCATGAATGTAGTTTATGTTTTGTTTTTAATAAAATTTGGTTGAGAAAGGTAAGAAATGATTAAGACAGAGTTTTGTTTTAAGGTGGTGAAGACTTGAACATGTTCAATGGCTTATAAAATGTAGGAGAGCGGGAATTAATCAATAGTACAAATTTTCTGTGAACTTAGGAGGCAGCATATAGAGTTTAATTGATTAAAGATAAAAGAAGCAGGCTGGGCGTGGTGGTTCACACATGTAATACTAGCACTTTGGGAGGCCAAGGTGGGTTGATCACTCGAAGTCAGGAATTCAAGACCAGCCTGGCCAACGTGGTGAAACCCTGTCTCTACTAAAAATACACAAATTAGTCAGGTGTGGTGGTGGGCGCCTGTAGTCCCAGCTACTTGGTAGGTTGAGGGGAGAAAATCACTTGAACCCAGAAGGCAAAGGTTGCAGTGAGCCCAGATCGCACCACTGGACTCCAGTCTGGCGACAGAACAAGACTCTGTCTTTAAAAATAAAAATAAAAATAAAAAAAAGAAAAGGAGTAGTAGTTCTAGATTTTAATAAGAGGTAAGATAAGGAGTACTCCAGATATAGATAGGTTTGGAAATTTGGTGATGAAAAAATTGATGGAATACTTGCCTAATGGTTTCTATTTTGTGTCCTAATTAGCAGCATAATCGTATGTTTAACATGCTAGCTTGGAGTTTTAAGACAGTCAGAAGTTAGAAGAATGACTGGACCTATACATAGATTGGAGAGAATAGAAGAATAGTCTCCCTGGAGAAATACAACCAAAATAAAAATTGTGATGATGGCTCAGTTGAAGTCAGACAGATGAAGCTTAACATGTGAGTGGGAAATAACAAAAGCGAACCCTTCAGATATGAGAAGAGATCAACTCACTTATATCTTGTAAATCTTTGGAAAAAGCTGGGCATAGTGGTAAATACCTATTGCCCCAGCTTCTTGGGAGGCTGAAGTGGGAGGATTGCTTGAGTCCAGGAGTCCAGCCTGGGCGACATAGGAGAAGAGAGGATGGGTTTGAAAGATATCTAGAAATTAGAATCAATGGTAGGAGTTGGTGGATGTTAAAATAGGTGCATTTTACTCAATAAAACAATAAGTATTGGGGAGAAACTCTATAGACAAATTTTTAGCAGTAATATTTAGAAGCAATGGTTACTGGATACAAAATTAATAACGAAAAGTCAGTTGTATCTAAACATTAAGAAATAACTAAATAATGTTAAAGAAAATGCAACTTACAGTAGCATCACAGAATAAAGAAAAATCTGACAAAGATGCATGAGCTCCCAGATTGCATTTCTTGGTGGATGCAGCGCCATCCACAGGTGCAGAATAATGAGGAAGAGGGGCATGTATATGTACATAACGTAATGGGATAATGTTAATGGCAGAACTTGATATATTTATTCATTCAGGCAACATTTCTTCAATTCCTGCTGACTGTCAGGCACTGTGGAAGAGTGTGGGGATACACTAATAAAAAACATTGATGAGACATCCATCCTTTCTGAGAAATTGCATGAGCTGTCTCTAAGTGGATGTCTAGAATATGGCTGCATAAAGAAGGCTGGGCACTGGAAGATGGAAAATAGATTTGGGCTAGAAATAGAAAACCGGTAGATATTTTTGAACATAAGAGAATAATCACAGAGAACACATTGTTCCAAAGGTCAAAACTTGGGGCATGCCAGTATATTGAAAAACTATTAAAAAAAAAAAAAACTTAAAAACACAAATCTCATTTAAATGAGATCAAATTATTCAAAATAGTAAGTTGTTTTTTATTCTAAAAACAAGTCATTAAAGTAGTAATTCTAAATAAACAGGTTTTATATTTTTTTTCCCTGGTTTATATTTTTAGTTTTCTTCTGAGAAAATGTCCTGAGGGAGATAAATTAAAAAAGAAGGTAAGAAAAAGTACAAGAAGCCAAACTGGAGCTATATCACCTTAATCACTTAATCTCAAAAGTCATGCACCATCATTTCTGCTAATTCCTTTAGTCAATACCAGATTTTGAGGGGAAAGGAAATAAACTTCACAACATAATGAGTGTCCAGTTCTGAAAATCATGCTGGATCAGAAATATTATAAAGATCATATTTTAAAAGTACAATATTTCACATCAAATTTTACACACATCTTCTGAATTGTATTTTAAATTTCTACGTATCTAAGTCACAACCTGGGGGAAATTGGCATTACCCAAATATTAAGTATTTCTATCCATAAATAAACTTTATTTTGATTTTGTTAAATAGCTCTTTTCACCACATTAGATTTTTTTTCCTATTCTGTGATGCTACTGTAAATTGTGGTTTTCCTTTACATTATTTAGTCATTTCTTAATGTTTACATATAATTGACTTTTGGATATTAGTCTTATATCCAGTTACCATTGCAAACTATCATATTACTGCCAAAAATATGTCTATAGATTTTCTTCCCAATGTATTTTGTTTCACTGAGTAAAAGGCACATGTTTTAAGGGTTCAGTTTGGTGAGTTTTGACAAATATGTATTTCCATGTAAATCACTATCGCAGTACATAATATTTTAATCACCTTTCACAAGATAGTTTTGTGTGCCTCTTTCTGGCAAAGCCAGTCCACTCAGGTACAATTAGCATTCTGATTACAACAGAAATAAGTAAGTTTTGCACATTTCGAACATCATATAAATGGAATCACACAGCATGACCTCTTTCTTGCCTGGCTTATTTTTCTCAACCGTAATGTTTTTTCTTTTATTTTCAGTGTTTTATGTATCAGTACCCTGTTCCTTTTATTGTTTAGTATTAGTCTATTGTATGAATATACTACAATTTGGTTAGCCATTCTCCTGTTGATGGACTGAAACAATCTGGGTCTAGTAAGGAGGGCGAAACCACATAGTAATTTTAACAGACAAAGTTAGTGCTAAGAATAATTAACTCTAAAAGTAAATGAGACTAGCGAAGTACTGGCTAGTAAGAAGTGGAAAGAATAAAGAATAAAGAACATTTATAAGAAGCAACCACTACCCTTAGGGTTGAACTAGAGTGCCCAAGGAAGACATTCCTCTTGGGCCAAGATACAGACTTTGTTGGAGAAGGCATGGATGTGGCTTACCAAGTGGCAGAGCTTTCTGGAACTATGCCTGCCAAAACTTGCTGGAAATTTGACCTGTAAGATTCACAAGGAGGTACTATATATAGCAGAAGACCCTGTTACAAAACCATCCAACGCGGATACTGGAAGAAGCTGAGTGCTACTGGCCACTGGGGGCTACAGAAACTGCACTGAAGAAGCCTCACGCATTGCAGGACCCAGCTGAGCAAGCCGACAGGAACCAATAAGCAAAACTTTTTTTTTTTTTTTTTTTAAATCCTGCAACATCTCCCTGCATTCTAATTCAGTGCCAGCTGGAATAAGCAAAAATGTTTAAAGGGCCCAGATCCATCTTCACAAATTAGTCTAAAAGGGTGAGCCAAGAGGCAATAAAACAATAACCAACATTTAGACCTTTGGATAGTTTTGGATAAAGCTGTAATGAATATATTTTAAAATTATTTGTGGAGTTTTTTTTTTTTTTTTCTCTCTCTCTCTCTTTGGTAAATACTTAGGATTCATAGAGTAGACTGGGTCATAGAGTAGACCGTTATTAACTTCATAAGAAACTGTCAAAGAGTGGCAACATTCTGGGATTAGCTTGTCAATATCTACAAATAAGCCAACAAAGATTTTGATTGGGATTACGTTAAAACTATCAATTTCAAGAGAATTAATGTCATAATAATATTGAGTCATCTAATTTATAAATATGATTTATATTTTTTATTAAAGTTTTCTTTAGTATCTCCAATAATGTTTTACAGTTCTCAGGGTAAGTTCTTACACAGCTTTTGCTAATTTATTCCCAAATATTTTGTGTTTTAAATGTTATTTTAAATGGTATTTGAAAAAATTTATTTTCTAATTGCTTGTTACTAATATAAAGAAATATATCTAGTTTTTATATTGACCTTGTATCTTAAAACCATGATACATTCTTTTATTAGTTCTAGTAATTTTTTTGGTAGATACCATGGGATTTTTCTGCTTACACAGTCATAAAATTTGTAAATAAAGAACTTTACTTCCTCTTTCCAAACTTTGTCTATTATGTCCTTCTTGTCTTTTTGTTCTACCAAGGACTAGTATAATAGAGAAGTAGTGTATGCAAACATTTTTTTGCCTTCTTTCAAATCTTACAGGAAAATATTCAATATTTCACTATTAAGCATAATATCAAAGTCAGATTTTGTTACCAAAACTATACTGGCCTCATAAAATAAATTGGAAAGTCTTCCTTTTCTGTTTTCTGAAAGTTTAAGATTAGTATAATTTCATAAATGTTTGGATGCAGTTAACATTAAAGTCATCAGGGCCTGGACATTTCTTTGAAGAAAAATTTTAATTATAAATTAAATTTTAAATAGATACAAGTCTCTTCATATACTCATATTTTCTATATTTCTTCTTGTTATAAATTATGTACATCATTTCAATGACTATTCAATGACTATCCTGGCATTGTGGGTTTTTGTTTTTGTTTTAGTTTAGTTTTTTTTTTTTTTTTTTAGACACAGTCTTATTCTGTCACCCAGGCTACAGTACAGTGGCACAGTCACAGCTCACTGCACTGCAGTGTTGACCTCCTGGGCTCAAGCAATCCTCCCACCTCAATCTCCCAAGTGGCTAGGACTACAGATGTGTGCCATTATACCCAGATAGTTTTTGTCTTTTTGTTTTTGTAGATACTGGGTTTCGTTATGTTGCTCAGGCTGATCTCAAACTCCGAAACCAATCATTCTGCCTCAGCCTCCCAAAATGCTGAGATTACAGGTGAGGGGCACTGAGTCCGGCCCAATAACTCTTCTTTTAATTTCTAATAATACTGCTTCATTCACGGTTTCTCATTCATGTTTTATATTGGTAATATCTTCCTTTATCTCTTTGAAGTATGTTTTAAATTGTAATTTTAAATGTTTAAGTTGTTCTGCTTTAATATTTATGCTTTGTAATAGACTGTATAAATCTTTGTTGTGTTGTCTTAATAAAAATTGTGCTTTTCAAATAATTGTTTTATTGGCCTACAAGGTCATTTTTTTCCAAAGAGTATCAGCTACTCTGATAGGCACTGTGAGGAAGTGAAGTTTGGTCCAAGTTAGCCCTAGAGAGCTCAGGGGATGGGCAATGGATGAGTCCTTTGTGTGGCTCTAGACAACCACAGTCAGACAGTTTTTAACCTGACAAACAAGTCTGCTGGCCAAAGCTTCATGCCTTGTAACTCTCCCTTGCCCTGGCATTAGGAAAAAAACAAAAAACACTACTAGATGTTAATTTGCTAGCCCTGAGTGTTTGGAGGGCTAGAAGGGGTTAAAACAACTGTGCAAATTTAGGTAGTCATTATCTGTTTGCCTCAGGTCTTCTCAAGCACAGGGTTTACACACTGAGAACATCTGAGTGAGAGTTTTGAGTATCTGTTATTGTCTCAGGACAATGGGTGTGGAAAAGCATGAAGAACTTGATAATTTTTTCCCTGACTTTATCTATTTATTTATTTATTTATTTGAGACAGAGTCTTGCTCTGTCGCCCAGGTTAGAGTGCAGTGGCGTGATCTCCACTCACTTCAAGCTCATGCCATTCTCCTGCCTCAGCCTCCTGAGTCGCTAGGACTACAGGCGCCCGCCACCATGCTCGGCTAATTTTTTGTATTTTTAGTAGAGACGGGGTTTCACCTTATTAGCCAGGATGGTCTTGAT
The DNA here is from genome assembly GCF_000951045.1 of Mandrillus leucophaeus. Lineage (NCBI taxonomy): Eukaryota > Metazoa > Chordata > Mammalia > Primates > Cercopithecidae > Mandrillus > Mandrillus leucophaeus. Next base: position 156,542 of record NW_012101413.1, read on the forward strand.
CTTCTGACCTCGTGATCCACCCACCTCGGCCTCCCAAAGTGCTGGGATTACAGGCATGAGCCACCACATCCAGCCTCCCCTACTTTATTCTAATACAGCCATGTTGGATTTTCTCCTAAGGCCAAGGCCACAAGTTCAAAAGCTCTGCCATTGAAGAGTTGCAAATTTTCTATCTGTTTTATAACCATAGTAAGATGTAACTTTGGCCAGGGACCCAGCTAAGATATAAATTTTTTAAGTTTGAAGTTTTAATTTGAATTTAGATATTAAAATTGTTAAGGAAATTCTTATCTTGGGTTCATATATATTTGATTTTACATACTGAAAACATTCAAATACTACTGATATCTGAACAACACAAATAAATGGTCAAAAAAGATTAAATTTTGTCAGCTAACATTAAATGCATGCTATAAAAATTTTAAATTACTCTCTGCACTTTTATAATATATTGGCTTTAAATTCATTATTTTAATGAAAGCATTTTCAGAGATTTGTTGTTCAAATTATAAATAAGTGAGTTACCTTTCAAAAGCATTTTGCATGAACATGTTTTACAACACAGAAAGAGAAAGTTCAGAGGCCATGTTAGATAGTTAGTCAACCACTATATAAGACAGAGAATGAAGTTTAGCAGCTGCACTGCTACATTACGATAAATAATAATTATAAAGACTCTCACACCAATTGACAATCCTTGCCTGAGTTCATGTATACCTAAAATGGGACTTACTGAATCATAGAGTAGGATAATCCACAGATTTAATACCTTGTTTTTCGTTTGCTTTGTTTGGTTTGTTAACTTTAGCTATGCATTTAACAATTACTCATCCTGGTGTTCTCTCAATTCACCAATTGCGCTTGAAGTATGTTATAATTCATCCTTAGCCATCTGTAATTTGGTATTTCTATTGCACCTTCAAATCAAATCTTGACAGAGTAAAATCATAACACTCTGAATGACATAACAGATTTTAATCATTTTGGTCTCTAGCAAATGAACTAGTAAGCTGCTATTGATGTGTGAGGTGGAAGGATATGCTCTGTAATTATTAATACCGTTAAGCAGCTCTTTCCAATTACATGGATTAGAAGCAGTTCTCTTCAAGAGCAGTACCTACGTGTCTGGACCAGACACTTATGTTAGACCTATGGTGGCAATACAAGTAAACATATGCATTGTTTTCCTCAACACATTCCTTGCTCATGACTAGAAACACAGGGAGCAGTATTTTTCCCCAGAAATTCTAAAGCTCTCAGATGAATACGGGTTTCAAATGCAAACTTCAGCAGACACTCTTTGGTGGAGGGAAAGCTGGAAGAGAGGTTCAGTAATTTATGATTACATTAAATAATAACCCACACAAAATACCTCTCCTGAGCCATAAATTTCCTTTCCAAAGAGCTAATTCTGAATGATTATATTTTCTACTGTCACATCTATTTAACTTAAGAGCTGCCTTCAAACATCAGAAATCTAGCTGAGAGCAGGAAAATAAAAGGTTAAATTAATCTTCCTTGTAAAGTCAGAATAAACAAAGAAAAAATCAAACAAAATATTTTGGGTAAAGATCCATAAAAAATGGATTATATGTATTGATGTCCCTATCTCTGATTATACTCATTTTTTTTTATTACTGAAAGCTTAAGGATAAGGCATAACTGCAGTGCTAAAATATAGGCGTTATCTTTTCCCTGCAATATATTTCTCAGATTGAGGAAAGTTTTGATTAAAGAATTACTCCAGTGAAACTTTTACTCATTCATATGTCAATAAACTTTACTTCATTATGCCTCTTACAATAACTATAGGCTTATAGGACAGGACTGAAATGTTCTTATACAGCATTAATGAATTCACCAAAGTCTCAACATAGTCGGACCTGATGTCAAATTATGAATTCTTGATAAGCAAGGCAAAATGGTATAGAACAAGGAGAACAACTTGAAATTTAAGACTAGATTTCTATCCTTAAGTCTGTAATTAAAACTGTCAGTGAGTTTTTCCAAAATACCGTCTCTCTAGTCCCTAAATCCACCATGGGTAAGAGGATGGTGTAGAATTAGATTAATCATCAGGTCTATGGTCATACCTGAATGTTCCTGATCTCATCTGATCTCCCAAGCTAAGCAGGGTCAGGCTTGGTGAGTGCTTGGATGGGAGATTAATCATCAGGTCAGTTTCAGTTTCAATGTTTCACAATCTAGTCCAAGATATAAGATATTCTATGACTATTTCAGGTCCTTTATATCAAATCTCTAGGTATATTATCCCAGGAAATAGGTGCTTTGGGGGATTAGAAACTTTCCTGGCACTCTTGAAATCACACCATATATTTAGTCAATTCTCTAAAAAGTAATTCATAAACAAGATTCTTTGGAACTAAACAGCTTTGTTAATGATGTAAAACATAAAAAGGAAAGAAATATGCTATAGGCTCCAAATATGTGGAAATTATGTGCATGTGACTCTTTTAAAATAGCTGTTTCAACTCTGACAAATCACTTAATCTATCTAAGCCTCAATTTCCTCATCTGTAAAATGGAGATTACACCACATGCATCTTGACATTAAACTGAGAACTAAAAAGATGGATACACTTTACATTTCGTAAATGTGCAGATGCCATTTTTTATGTGCAGATGCATTTTTACCTACTCAGTTCATCAAAATAAAAATACTTTGTTACTTTCGAATTTTCAGTTTTTTGAGGTTGGTTTTCAAGAGTGTTTTATTTCTTTAGGATGCTCATTTTTCAGTTGAAAGTGCAGCATATAATTTAATATAATATATCATCTCATCCCAAATAGCCTGTTTGCAGTTGCTGTGTATTTTTGGCACAACTGAAAGGAGCTCTCCACTGTAAATGTCACCTATGATAGATACTATTGGCTGTCAGGCCACTGGCATCTCTGGCCCATGGAGTAGGTCAGCAGGCAATTTTGCAGAGTGTCTCAGCGATCTACAGGAAGAACTTACTCAGCAGCAATACCAATTGCTTTTACGTAAAATTTAATTTGTATGATGAGTGCTTAAAGCAAGTTTTTTCTCTTACCACATCAGTAGCTTCCAAGAAGAAACTTCAGAGGAATAAACAAAAAGGGAATGAAGGGGCAGAAACTTAATAGGAAACAGACAGTTTAGATGTGAAAGGCCAATTTCTTATTTAACTTCTGTGACTGACGCAGCCCATGTACAAGATTGACTATGGCAGTGAGTATGTCATAGGTTCTTTTTTCTTTATCTTTTACCTTTAAAAACTACAGCCTTCCTTAAAGTTGACATGAAATACTGTCTCTGATGCTGAAAGCATAAGGAAACAGAACAAACACAGCCAGGTTTAGCGACTAATTCAACGATTAAGCCTATAAATCAGAAGACTGGGTAATCTTCACAAAGAGTGGCATATACTATTTACTCAGAGCTTTAAAAGATGTAATTGAGCAGTATAGAATTAGTGTGGGGACAACTTTGGAGGACTGAAAAGGATAAAAGGAGGAAGAATTGATTGAGAAATGGACAAGTCATTGAAAGAGAGGCAGTCAATAAAAGTGCCTACTTTGTGATCTTAGCCATAGCTTTTAAAAGTGTGGTTCACAAGCACCATGGTGGGTTTTGTTTGACCAAATTTCAAGTTTGATCAAATGTATTCTTTTAAAAGTTCATTTTCCTACTAGAGGATTTAACCTGAATTTTAAAGGACTACAAATAACATCTTTATTTTATTACAATAACATTTATTTCACTTTTTTCATAACCCTTCAAAGCAAATGGAGAGCTCTGTTTATAAGTCAAGCATTAAAATTTCGATTAGGCAGATTGACATGAAATAAAATATAGAATTTTAATTGATTTCCCAAGTCATTTTCTTTTTTTTTTTGATATATATATATATTTTTTATTGTACTTTAAGTTCTAGGGTACATGTGCATAACGTGCAGGGTTGTTACATATGTATACTTGTGCCATGTTGGTGTGCTGCACCCATCAACTTGTCAGCACCCATCAACTCGTCATTTACATCAGGTATAACTCCCAATGCAATCCCTCCCCCCTCCTGGATGCAGCTGGAAACCAAGTCATTTTCTAACATCCAAGATTTTATATTGCTTCTTTGCATCCAGTACTTACATTCTAAACTGGGGAATTGGTTTCATTAACCCTCTACACATAGTACATCTACCCCAATGTCTGAAACAGACAGTGATGTTGTTTTGATGTGCTTGTGGAATTCATTAGTGATTTTATATTTCTGTTGAAAAAGTTGGAAAATCTTTTCCTTTAATTTAGCAGATATACAATTTTTTCTTTTAAATAAATATTTTATGTGTGTTAATTATGTTTAATGTTCAGAAAAAATGAATGCTTTATTTTTAAATTAAATTTTCTAATTTTTATTTAAACCTTATATAAAATACAATAAGTGCTATGTGGCATGTTTTTCTTTTGTATTTCTTTAAAAACTAGACTCCCAAAACATCATACTTTGAATACTGATTGTAGTCACTAAGATAAAAAGTACTCCTTTAGAGTACATGAGTTTTAGCTATTGGGTTTTTTAAATTTATGAATTAATATCTATTATCTAGCCTCAATATAAGCTTTCCTAGTTCACATATAAATTAATGCTGATTCTACTTATACCACACATACATTTTCCAGCTTCTTTTTAAAATTAGTTTAATAAAACTGATTAAGTTATTACATTGAAATCTATTGGAACCAATTCATGACTTGAAACATAATCTCTATATTAATTTCACATTACTACATTAAAACTTTGATTAGTTGAATATCTGAGGGGACAGAGAGAATAGTAGATAAATCAGAAAAACAGTTTGATCTTAATTTAATATTAAAAATTATTCTTAAATACAGTCTAGGTACAGCTTTAGGCAATACTTTTACTAAAAATCATCTCTTAATGTTTTAGAGCCTTGGGTGTTTTTCCCCCAGATACTATTGATTTTGTTATGGAATAATACTATAATTGTAGAATTTAAACAATTAAATGAGTATTGACACTAATAATCTTTCTAAAAACTATTTTATTACTGATAGGAACAAATTGTCCTATATGAAGCTGAGTCCTTGAGGTGGTTGAGTGGTAGGTTGGAATCCGGAGATTATCATGGTAAAATTTAGACTTACATATTCAGAAAAGTGATGGAACATGAGTCATTTGGTCATCCAAGGGTGGTATAACAGGTAATAAGGAGGCCAAAGCAAACCTGAAGCTGTTAAGCAAAGGCCTGGAACTAAACTGAGGCTTGCGAGAGTAGTAGATAAGATGGTTAAGCTCTGTTCCATTTGCTCTTGAGAAGCTTTACAATTCTAAAGGGATCAGAATGTTTCCTCGTCAGTGGAGACTCTGTCACAATTAGGGAAGAAGATGCTTATTCAATGATTTGGAGAGAAAACTGCTGATTTTGGCAGAGTCAGTACACACACTTTTTGAGCTAGAGTGGCTGTAGTAATCTGCTGAGTAATTTATTGATGGCTTGTGGTTTCCAAGCCTCTTTTACTTTTGAGGCATTTTCCTGTTTGCAGGTACTTCACTAATGATCTGTACTCATTTGTTAAGATCTGTCATCTCCATACTTAGCTTCATGGTGTCAAGCGCTTTTGTTCATTTTGTCTTTCCCTCTTTCTCAGCTTGTAGCATAATGCTCAGCCTTTACAAGGTGTTTAACAAATGCTATTGACTGCATTAAAGAAAGACTGATTCACCCGAAGGATTCCTTGTGCTAGATTTGGTGTTGGACGTAATAGAATATATTTCTAAATTCCTATGGAATCATGTCCAGAGCAGGGATTCCCTTAGTTTCACATTCTGCTAATAGAAAATGTAAAATATTTTTCTATTATTATGTTATTTCAGTAAGTGTGAACTGTAGGTTAAAAACAAAATTCCACTCAGTTGGAGGCTGATTAATTGAAGTTTTCTCTAACTGCTACAGTCATATATTTAAAAGTGAAGGTATTATCCTAAAATTTAATGACAGTGATAATCATTCATGTTTATTGAGCAATATCAATGTTTGGGTACTCTCAGAAAACTTTTCAAGCATTATCTCATTTAAGAGGACCACATAAATGCATTTAAAACTTGACATATGAAAGAAGTGAATGGGAAATTATGGCAATATATCACTCTTCAGTGAGTTCACAATGCCCAGAAAACTGTGCAAATATGCTGGTCATTGTTAAAAATAAAATGGAGATTATTTAACCACTGATTATGAGCAATACTGCATCCAAAATGTGATGTAAAATATTTCTTTGCTCTTGTTATCAAATCACTTTTCTGTCCATAGAATCCTGTTTGAAAGTGTACCTGAGAATCTGTTTTATTGTCTCTATGTCTATTCATTACTGCAGGTTCACCTAAATCTCTTCCCGTTCTCTGTATATTTCACCCTCGCTCAACCCGAGATATATTCCTGCATCCTTTCTGGAAGGAAACAAATAGAGCTGGCTAAGCAAAGGGGAAAGAAGCTTGGAATGCCAAAGTCCTCTCCCGAGAGCAAGACAAGTTCCTCATGTTCATGTAGTTAATAGTAACTATTTTTTGATGCATTACTATGCTGAAAGCTTCTCCCTAATGTCCTACCAAAAACCCCTTTTCCATGAGGGTGAAAAAAGAGATAAAAGAATGACAGGAAATGAAAAAAAAATTCTCTTCCTATATACCCATTATGTAATTCTTAAAAGAATCATGAGAAGTAGAATAGAATGGCAATCATTAAAAAGTCTGGGAAAAAACAGATGCTGGCAAGGATGCGGAGCAATAGAAACGCTTTTATACTGTTGGTGGGAGTGTAAATTAGAAGACCATTTGGAAGACAGTGCGGTGATTCCTCAAGAATATAGAACCAGAAATACCATTTGACCCAGCAATCCGATTATGGGTATATACCCAAAGGATTATACATCATTTTACTACAAAGACACATGCACATGTATGTTTATTGTGGCACTGTTCACAACAGCAAAGACTTGGAATCAACCCAACTGGTCATCAATGATAGACTGGATAAAGAAAATGTGGCATATATATACCATGGAATACTATGAACCATAAAAAACAATGAGTTCATATCCTTTTCAGGGACCCGAATGAAGCTGGAAACCATCATCCTCAGCAAACTAACACAGGAGGAGGAAACCAAACACTGCATGTTCTCACTCATAAGTGGAAGCTGAACAATGAGAGCAAATGGACACAGGCAGGGGAATATCACACACCAGGGCCTGTCAGGGAGTGGGAGGCTAGGGGAGGGGGAGCATTAGGACAAATACCTAATGCATGCAGAACTTAAAACCTAGATGACGGGTTGATAGGTGCAACAAACCACCATGGCACATGGTGTATCTATGTAACAAACCTGCACGTTCTGCACATATATCCCAGAACTTAAAGTACAATTTAAAAAAAGAAGTAGAATAAACTTGAGATTTAAAAAATACTTTAGTGAGTTCCATGGTTGTTCTTCAGAATATTGTTGCTTCTGGAAAAGCAGGCTCAACCTAAATGCACATTTTCATGAAGTAAATAAGATTTCACACAATCAGTACATGAGGGATGATGTCAATAAAATGCAAAGATGCACAGGAGCATTTGTGACTTTCCCACCCTACTTCTAGTAATTTTTTCATCAAATAGCAACACTTCAATGCAATGCACACTAATACAAGCTATGCAGAAACATATTGTTGTACAATGTGCCTATTTAACACATTATTCCTCTTAAAATAACAAACTTTTAGCCATGTTTTAATAAATAAAAATTATATTTGTTTATTGGGTACAATGTAATGTTTTAAAATATGTATATATTATAGAACAGCTGAATCAAGCTAATTAACTTATGCATTACCTCACATACTTACATTTTTTTGTGTGTGGTAAGAACACTTAAAATTTATTCTCTTAGTGATTTTCAAGAACACAATATATAATTATTAACTATAGTCACTATGTTGTACAATAGAACTCTTGAACTTATTCCTCCTAATTGAAATATTGTATTCTTTGACCAACACATTTATCCTACCTCCAGCCCCTGGTAACCCCATTGTATCCTAAATTCATCTTGTTTAGATACTACATGTAAGTGAAATCATGTGGTGTTTGTGGTTCTGTGCCCAACTTATTTCACATGGGTAATGTCCTCCAGTCTTCCAGGTTCATCCATGTTGTCCCAAATGCCCAAATGACAGTGACAGGATTTCCTTTTTTTTTTTTTTTGGAGGTCTCGCTTTGTCACCCAGACTGGAGTGCAGTGGTGCAATCTCGGCTCACTACAACCTCTGGCTCCCAGGTTCAAGCGATTCTCCTGCCGCAGCCACCCGAGTAGCTGGCAATACAGGCACACACCACCACACCCGGCTAATTTTTGTATTTTTAGTAGAGACGGGGTTTCACCATGTTGGCCAGGAGGGTCTCAATCTCTTGACCTTGTGATCCGCCCACCTCGGCCTCCCAAATATTTCCTTCTTTTTATAGGTTGGATAGTACTCCATTGTATATATTTACCACATTTTCTTTATCCATTCATCCTTTGATGGACACTTAGATTAATTCTATATCAGGAACTCAAGCAACTTGATAGCAAGTAAACAAATAATACAATTAAAACATAGGCAAAGTAACAAAATGGATGTTTTTCAAAGGATACATACAAATGTATAAGTGTTGGAAAAAATGTTCAAGGTCAGTAATAATCAGGTAAATGAAAACTAAAACCACAAGGAGATGTGACCTCATACCTGTTAGAATGGCTATTATCAAAAAGACAAAAGATAACAAGTGTTGATGAAGATGTGGAGAAAGGGAACCCTATTACAGTGTTGATGAAAATATAAATTAGTGCAGCCATTATGGAAAACAGTACAGAGTGCCCCAACTGAAAACAGGATTACCAAATGATCTAGCAATCCTCCTTCTGAGAATGCATGTAAAGGAATTAAAATCAGTATGTCAAAGAGAAAACTGGTCTGCAGTCAAATCATCAGCTGTAACTGCAATCATCTGGAATCACCTGAGGGGGAAAATTTATTTCTAAACTCACTTCAGTGGCTGTTGGAAGGTTTCAGTAATAACCAGAATCATACATCTAGAGAAACTGGAATAGACCAAAGAGAGGTGGTCAAAATTTATACATGATCTTCAGCAAAGAAAAGGATGTTCTGTCTCTTTTATTATTCTTCCTGGAGTAGAAAATTTAGAATTATAGTGAAATTTATTTTAACTTTTTCGTGTTATAGGGATACAAAAGAAAAGTTTTCTATCTACTCTATTTTGGCAGATTTAAATGTCCAGAGAAAACAAAGTAAGATACCTAAACAAGGGATTAGTGGCTTTTTCTCATTTAATCTTAGTAAAGACTTGCAGCATGTCTGTCAGGAAAAGGCCTCAGAGATGTTTGGTTATTTTCTTAAGGACAAGAATTATCATTTATGAGTACTCTCTATTTCTATGAAATTTTTATAATACAATTTAAATGGCCAGTATCTGGAGTTTTGGGCCACCTCAGGGTACTTTTCGAGATATCTTCAATATCATAATCATGTTTGTCTTTTCTTTCCACTCTTCTATTGTAATCTGTAATCTTACTGCCTCTGAATTTACTTGCAGCTCCCCACTTCCACAGTTTTACTACACGAATGTTTTCAAATTGTACTTTTATAAGGTACTTCTACCCTTGAAATCCTTCAGTACCTCTGATCTTCCTATATTCTTAGATCAGCAATCAGAACTCTCTAGGCTGTGAGCCTTTTTTGAGATTTTATCTCTTTCTTCCTATGCTCTCAACTTTCACCAATGTAGCCAATTTTCCTTCCTGACATATTCATTGCATATTCTTCTATAATTTTATACATGTTTTGGCTTCACTTAGAATTTTCTGCCCCTTTCAAATTATCAAAGCCTACATTTCAAGGTTCATTTGAAGTGTCACCTTCTCCATGAGGACATTTCTAATGTAGTTGACATATATCTATCCCTTCTTCCTATCATGTTGTCATCTTTATTCATTTGACCATTAATTTATTAGGATGCAAAATGTATAAAAGTTAAGTGCTTCAACTAGTCTTTAAGTTACTGGACAACAGGAAGTGTGTTTTATACATTCTGGTGTTTTCAAAAATGACACACAGCATGCTTGATTCTTGGGTAATATTTGTTTATTAGTTGATCAGTATTTTGAAAAATTACAGATGGCTTCTCCTCAGGAATAGAAAATTAGAGGACATTTTATTCCTGCTGTGTTTATTGTATGTTTATATTTATAATAAACACAAAAAGAACAAGGAAAAAGTACGTTTTAAAATATCTTGTAATTAGGTATCTTTTCTATCAACAAGTTATGAGTAAATTTGCATTCTCTCCTTGTGACAATGCAAAGACATTTGCTTAAATTTGATCTCTATATGCTTGATAATTTAAAGATATTTATAAACAGAATGATTGCATCCTTGCCTTCTTATACATATTATGTTTGTCTCTTTATTTTTGGAAATTTATTTCATAACTTTGCTCTCCCAGTTAGCAAACATGTGAGTTTTTCTGCCTGCTTCAGCTATCAATTGAGTGAGTGAGTCTGCCTCTATCTTATATAGATCCTAAAAAGAAAATCTTGGGATTTTTTTTTCTTACCTACCAAAATAACCATGAAAGATTTTAAACTTTGATCATAATCTCTTTCTGGTTTATGTGATACAAATTTAGAAGTGATACTAGCTTTTTTGTCCTTTATAAATACCTAAAATAAAATAAAAAACTC
>NW_012101413.1:167379-169048 GCF_000951045.1 Mandrillus leucophaeus
TCCTTCAGTACCTCTGATCTTCCTATATTCTTAGATCAGCAATCAGAACTCTCTAGGCTGTGAGCCTTTTTTGAGATTTTATCTCTTTCTTCCTATGCTCTCAACTTTCACCAATGTAGCCAATTTTCCTTCCTGACATATTCATTGCATATTCTTCTATAATTTTATACATGTTTTGGCTTCACTTAGAATTTTCTGCCCCTTTCAAATTATCAAAGCCTACATTTCAAGGTTCATTTGAAGTGTCACCTTCTCCATGAGGACATTTCTAATGTAGTTGACATATATCTATCCCTTCTTCCTATCATGTTGTCTTTATTCATTTGACCATTAATTTATTAGGATGCAAAATGTATAAAAGTTAAGTGCTTCAACTAGTCTTTAAGTTACTGGACAACAGGAAGTGTGTTTTATACATTCTGGTGTTTTCAAAAATGACACACAGCATGCTTGATTCTTGGGTAATATTTGTTTATTAGTTGATCAGTATTTTGAAAAATTACAGATGGCTTCTCCTCAGGAATAGAAAATTAGAGGACATTTTATTCCTGCTGTGTTTATTGTATGTTTATCTTTATAATAAACACAAAAAGAACAAGGAAAAAGTACGTTTTTAAATATCCTGTAATTAGGTATCTTTTCTATCAACAAGTTATGAGTAAATTTGCATTCTCTCCTTGTGACAATGCAAAGACATTTGCTTAAATTTGATCTCTATATGCTTGATAATTGAAAGATATTTATAAACAGAATGATTGCATCCTTGCCTTCTTATACACATTATGTTTGTCTCTTTATTTTTGGAAATTTGTTTCATAACTTTGCTCTCCCAGTTAGCAAACATGTGAGTTTTTCTGCCTGCTTCAGCTATCAATTGAGTGAGTGAGTCTGCCTCTATCTTACATAGATCCTAAAAAGAAAATCTTGGGATTTTTTTTTCTTACCTACCAAAATAACCATGAAAGATTTTAAACTTTGATCATAATCTCTTTCTGGTTTATGTGATACAAATTTAGAAGTGATACTAGCTTTTTTGTCCTTTATAAATACCTAAAATAAAATAAAAAACTCAACCTAAACCATATTCATATGTGCTATATCCCCATTTGTTACTTAGAGTATAAATGTCCAAGGCTGAAAACATTTTACCGATGAACAAAGAGGTCTTTTACTAGGTTAAATAAAGGTAATCACAGGAAATATTTTGGATACTTCAAGCAAATGCAAAAACTTATATTTGGCTGCTTAGAAGATTGGGATCAGCTTCATTATTTAATATAAAGGGCACCAAAACAGTAATGTGAGCTCACTTTTAAGATTATATGGGAAGACCGTAGCAATATGCCATTATTGAAACTAATAGATTTCTAAGGTTATGTTATCTATAAGATTTTATTTTAATTGTTTAAAAAAGAAGTATGTGGGCTGGGCATGGTGACTCATGCTTTTAATCCCAGCACTTTGGGAGGCCGAGGTGGGTGGATTACGATGTTAGAAGATCAAGACCATCCTGGTCAATATGGTGAAATCCTGTCTCTACTAAAATACAAAAAAATTAGAAGGGCATGGCGGCACACACCTGTAGTCCCAGCTACTCAGGAGGCTGAGGCAGGGGAATCGCTTGAATCCGGGAGGTGGAGGTTGCAATGACCTGAGATGGGGTCACTGC
>NW_012101413.1:170483-173191 GCF_000951045.1 Mandrillus leucophaeus
GGTCTTAAGATCCATACTAACTAGCAAGAATATAATGATCAATTAAATATACTAATATCTATTCATCTGGATTTTTAAATCTAGTGGAATTTTAAAATCTAGAAATAATTAAACTAATATTACCTGTTCTGTTTTTGATGGTGATGATAACTGAGACCTAAAAGGCTAGAAAAAAAAAAATATAAAAACTAAAGTAGGACCAAATGCTGTCAGAAAAGTACTTTCTAAGGGAGAAGAATGACAGAGGCAGAGAGAAGAAAATGTCTGTGCTCCATCTGTTTCCTCTGTGCTTTATACTTTGTGGGCTTCTGGCAATCCCCTTTTCCCCGTAACTTGTTGTTTTTGTTAAAAGGCTGCTGCATCTCATTACAGTGGTCTAGAAATGATAGACTTTAAGCATGCATTCATCTTTTAGGAAAAAAAAAAGTATACATACTAAGAGTTTTAAGTCTAATAATTACATGGCTGTTATTTTTCTCAAAATAAATGATGTTTTATCTATTTTTAGTTTTCATAATTTCCTCTTTATTACCTTTCTACTCCAAAGTTTGTGAAGAACCAAGAGCTGTCCACTGAATACAGTCATGAGTAATAGAAACAAGATCACATTGTCTTGAGATTTATATTCTAGTGTCAGAGAATCAGGATGACACAGATGGTAAGTAAATACACACACAAATAAACTAATATGTAAGCAAAGAGAACAATTTCAGATAGTGATCAATACAAGAACAAAATGAAATAAGGCGAGGCCATTGAAAGTGATGGCACGGTCAACGTTAGAATAGACCATCAGGAAAAGACTGAGTAGGTGACATGCTCAAAGGAATAAATTCCTCGACAGTGTTAGTCATTCAAAGAAATAGGAAAGTATATTTCAGGGATGAAATAAAATCTTTCTGCAGAAATAAATTTGTCTTGTGTGGAAAAAAGCAAGAGAAACAACAGCAGAATGAACAAGTGGTTCCAAGGCTGGTCTAAGGGATAACTCAGTACCATGTTATGTGTGGTCTTGAAGGTTATGATGAGGAGCTTTCTATTGTTCTAAGGATAAGGGGATTTCAACAGTGAAGTGACATAGTCTGACTGTTGCTTTTTAAAGTAGAGTCTGGCTGCTATGTAAATGGTAGAACATAGTGAGATGAGAATGGAGGTGAATGTACCCTTAAGATACTATTTCAATAGACTAGGTGAAAGATGTTAGGTGTTGGGAGTTTAACAGTGATGGCTGAATTGCAAAAATATTTTTGAGGTGAATCCAAGGAAATTAACTAATGAATTGAGTGCATCATGTGAGGGGATGTGAGGAATCAAAGACAATGCTTGGTGTGAAGAATAAACAAGTGATTCAACAGAATGGTGCATTTGTTGATATGAGGAATATTTGGGAGAGTAGCTTTGACAATTTAAACCCAAAAAATTCTAAAACTCAGTAATGAGGGAAAAGGCAAAGTTTGAATGTCATCCATGCATAGGTTGTAATTAAAGTTCTGAGAGTTGATGAGATTCTCTAGCTCGCGAGTATGCTAGAGGAGGAAAACATCTGGAGCACTAGATGTTTACATGTCTGGTAGAGGAGGAGCCACCAAAGGAGACTTTGAAAGGAAGATAATGAAGGAAGAAGAAAATCAGACATCTTGGGTATACTTGAAGGTAAGAAAAAAAGTCTATTTCAAGAAAAGAAAAAGTGATCACTTCTGTTAAATGCTGCTAAAAAGTGAAGTAAAATAGGGCAGTGAATTGACCACTTGCTTTGATCATTTGTAACCTTGCAAATAGCTTTTTCATTGGAGTTGCACGGAGAAAAGCCCCCTTGGAGTAGGCTGAAGAGAGGATGGGAAGACAGAGCAATAAAAATAGACAAATCTTTTATTGGAGTTTTGCTTGATTGAGGAATAGAAAAACAAGGCAGTGGTTATGCCCTGTAATAGATTATGGAGCTTAATGTGGAGTTATGTGATGATTTTTTTTAAAAAAAAGATCTAATTAAGGCATGTTGTGTGCCAACTGGAATGACCCAGTAGAAAGAGAAAGGGAAATTGCTGATGCAACAGAGAAAAAACTATATTGCAGAACCAATTTCCCTGAAAAAATGAATGGAAGTGGAATCCAGGGCACAGATGGAAGGACTGACTAATTGAAACCACAGACTTGTCTCCTACAAGAACAAGAATTATATGGGATAGAAGCAGGTAGGTTGGTGGGACTGGTGCAGGTTTTATCCAGATGTTCACTGCAAAGATACATTAGCACATGTAGTGTGAGGGAACACAGACAAGAAATCATCCCTGGCTTAGAGCTTACAATAAGCAAATATCCATCATCATTCTTTATATTTTTTATTGCACACTATCCTTGTCAATACTCTTTTAAGTACAAATTTTGGCAATGGTATCTACTTTCATTATGTAGTGAGATGTTATTTTTTGGTCTCTGCAATTTTATGGTGCAGAGGCATAGATGTAAGTTTGCCTTGTTGCACTTACCCATTCTTGTAGTCATATGTTTGCAAGCTGTTGGAATAGACTGATACTGCCTGTCATTTTTTCTGACACCATTTAAATCACAGCAATGGTTTAATAGTTTCCTTAAAGTGATGCTATCATTAATTCACTTTCTCAGTGAGCAAGTTTTATTCTAGAGAATATATTGTGTTCAAAAGATATGGAATATTTGTGTATGGATAAATGAGAGTTGTGTCTCCTTAT
>NW_012101413.1:174896-203699 GCF_000951045.1 Mandrillus leucophaeus
AGGAAGGAAGGAAGGAAGTTAGTTTTCCTAAAGATCACCCAGCTAGTAAGTGGCAGAACAGATGCAGAATTCAAACCCTGGAAGTCTGGCTCCAAAGCACAATGTCTACTACCTCTACACTCTACTGGATCTCACCACTACTACTCATGAATAAAGATATTCCTTGTTCTTTCTTCTGTTAAAATGAGATATTTTCAATCACTTTTGTTCCCTATACAACTCTTACTAAAGATGAGTGTAGCAATGAGGATGTTAGCTACTGCTTTATTCTGACTGTATCTTCCCCATTTCTGGGGGAAAGGGAGATGTTTCTGTATCCCAGGTACCATCCACATTCCATAGGCAATGATGATAGAAGTCACGATTCCAATTCTACCAGAAATTATTCAAAAGGTTATTAAATTATAGAGTATAAAGAATAAAATATAAAGAATAGATCCTATCTTTCTGAGAGAATATTTCATCTTCCTATGTGAAGGAATGTAGTCTCAATTACCCACAAGAATCTCATTTCATTAGTATTTCATTCATTCTTGTGGCCAACGAAAGACAACACCTTATGCTTTCTGCATGATATTAGTTTATATAGATTACATGTTTCTTTCTATTCTTATTTCATTATGGCAATTGCAAGAGCCCAGATTTATCAATAAGAAAGCAGTCTTGATTTTCCTCTGAGCATTTCCTTATGCCTAAGGCACTCCAACTGTCTCAGTGATACAGTATACATAAATACTTCAACCCAAGGGGCTCTGAATAAATGTGCCACCTTGGCAACATGTGATTAAAAGTGTTGTGTGTGGTACTAATGCATAGAATTTGATTTTTAATATCAATTAGAATTAGAGAAATGTTCTTTTCTCTTCCAGACAGAAATGACTGTGCCCCTGAAATGATATTTCATATTATCCACAATCCAAAGTACTTATATAGGCATTCCCTTTAAATTTCCCGAAGAGATACTAATATACTGATTATTGAATAGTGTTGAGGCAAAATAGCTTTGCAGAATTTGGGATCAAACAGATTTTGGCTTCAATCCTTGCTCTACTACTCATCACCTATGTGATTCTGGGCTGTATCTTTAAAATTGAACTTATAACCATACTTCATATTGATGAGTATCAGGTGAAATATCACATATAACATATTTGGCATCCTCTTTAGAATACTGTGTCCAATCAATAGTAATAATAGTCATATGTATCAGTTAGAAAACTTTCATCTACAAATAACATAAAACCTAAACTGGACCAAGATCAAAGGAAATGTATTTCCTAAGAAGTACATTTCCTTAGAAACAGATACAACCAGAGGACCCAGAGGAGGGTTTTCATTAGGACTAACTCTAATGCCTCTTGTGCTGTGCTATGTCTAGGTGATATTTTTCAACTGTGTCCTTCTCTCTTATTTGGCTTTATCAGGAGGTGGATTATTGGAGAAAAAAAAAAGCTGTTGTAATTCACACTTCACATTTTCACACTACAATGTCCAGAGAAAGAAGGAATGTGTTTTGTCTGTTTTTATAAGTCCCAGTAAACCTATCGTGCAACCTTTTTGCCTGAATTGAGTAACCTAATCTGCTCATTTATGAATCATTCTTGGTAACAAGATAAATGTCATGTACTGATTGGGTCAAGTCTACAATGCTGTGCCAATCATTGTAGGAATAGGAATGAGAGATACCTTTAGGCCAAAAAGTCAGGCACTGATGGAAATCTGAAACCAAAAGAAGGTGATTTGGGGGAGAGAAGAGGACAGGAATGGGTACGGGAAAGCTGAGAAATAATGTCACCTTTCATAGTAAGCAGCTTTTTTTCTCCAAAGTAATTAATGAGAATCTTAATTTTTTGAATGGATTATTTACTTATGTAACCAAAATTATATAGAAATGCTATTTATGAGCCTAGTGATGGATAACATGGCAAAAAGGCTTTGAGGGCTCAGGATCATGAAAATTTAAATATAATTGTTTGAATATATGCCTATCTTAAAGTCAATAATAGGAGGATACTAGCTAATTTTTTTCACACAAGTTCTGAATTAACACATAGCTTTATGTTATTTAAAAGAAACTTGACAGTGACATTTGTCAATTCTATAAAACATGCAATAATTTAGTGGCATGTGAAGTGCTCTAAAATAAGAATTAATGGATGCATAGCAAAAAAGTTATATTGCATGTAAAATTATGTATATGTAAACTAAATATACATTATATTACATTGTTTCTTGGAGTTACTTGAATAATTTTGCCATTATTTCTTGAGAGGAATATTCATACATTAATTAATTGATGAATATGAACTATAATTCAGTCTTCATAATTCTAGTTACAATACAAATGCATAATAATTCTAATAGTCATCTCTTGGTATTAATATTACTCCTGTGTTTACAGGTCTTCTTTTGATTGCACTTTTGAAACCTGATGAAGCCCCACTTTTCTATGGGGTAATGAAGTCTAACATGACATTAAAAAGGATACTTTCATCTGTTGGGATGGCTACCCAACTTTCCATATTGACTTTCATAATATGGGATGATATCTAGATACCCAAATAAAAGAAATATTACATTTATTAGGTTGTTTCAGGTTTTTCATATGTTATTTGGATTCCATCCATAAGTAAAATTCATAAAAATTATAAAAGTGTCAAAATTAAATTAGAACAAAAGGTTAAATTAAGGTAGCATTTGGAAATTGTTAAACTTATTTCTGGAACTTTTATAAAAAGAACAGATTCTTGATAAGTAGGAAGAATCTCTAATAGAGAATGTTTTCGGATAATCTAATATTTGAATATCATATCTTAGAGGTATTGTATTTGACAGAGGAAGAATGTGTATACCTTTTTTATTTGGATAGAATCAAACTTAATTTTCCCTATTTGTAAATAGAGTTAATAATACTTTTAATTGTCTCAGAGGTGTATGAAATCCAAGGTAATTTTTAACCTGGCCTATGTCATTTATTAATGGGTACAAGAAGCATATTCAATTCAGTCAGATCACTCTTTTCCACTCTACTTTTCCTGATATTCACCCCAAGCTGTTCAGAGCAGCTAGAAAATCTGCATTTACCCGGCAGCTACCAGAGGATAAAATCTCTTCCAAAACTGCAGTTCAATTTCACAAACAAGTATTAGAGCTGTGAAGATGAAAGACAGCATTCTCCACTAAAATCTGAAACAGGTAAACAAATAGCATTTTCTACTCCAGATTGGCCAACGAAGCTGGAGGTGGTTTCCCAGAAGTAGATAATGATGATATGCATTTGGTTAGTGTAACAAGCCATGCCCCTTTTCTGTTGGTCCGAGGAAGCAAGAGACTGCTTGAAATAATGTTATAGTCACTTGAGGAAGATTAAAATATTTCACATCATCTGCTTGCTTCTTTTATACAGAAAGATCCAACACATTGAAATCCCTTTGCTCAGACAGAATAGTCAACCATGAAATAGCTGGAGAATAGTGAGCAATAAATATTTACTCTCTTGAAAACTGCAAGATAAAGATGCTACATTGTGTTCTGTTAAAATTAAATAGAGGAGTGCCCCCACACAACCAGTGTGCACATGTTGGGCACTGACAATCAGGCTTGAAGCTGGGGCTGCCCAGTGGCGATTCCAGAAACACAGCAAGAGATTGATTAAAGTGAGCTTTCCGCCATCTGTGGTCACGTTATGCTTGGGATAGTTCATGTATCTGCAAGGGCAGCAGTAAATATGCCAACAGAGTCAACAAGTTTCCTTGAAGCAAAAAAGAAAGTGGAGTCAATCAAGCTAAAGCTATATCTTAAATCTGATAGTGCAGGATTCATGGAAAAGAGCTGACTTTGGCATTATGTGTGAAAAGACCATCCAGCATTAAAACATTATGCTAGAAAGATGATTCCTACTTGGAGGATTTATTATTAAATTTTTAATTTGTTCTAAGATTTGTCCAATTAAATCAGTTACAGGCATTTTGGCTGAAAATCAACCTTTACATTAGGGAGCAATATTTTTTAAATGGGTTTGGCTGGAAATGGTTATGTATTATTTGGATGAGAGGAAGAAATAGAGGAGGCAAAGATGGAGGAGAAGATAAATAATTGGACAAAAGGAGGCTTTTCCCCCAAAATCCAATGTTGCAATTCACAGCATAGTCTCTTGATCATATAAAAGTCTTTTGTAGGAGTCAGAATTGCTCATTCATTAACACATCCATTAATTTATTCAATAAATATGTGTCGTGTGCTTACTTTGCACCTAGTGTCAGCAATGAAGCCCTGAGGGAGACAAACATTCCTGGCTTCCAGGGGTTTATATTCTAGATATGTTAGAATTTAAACAACGTAAACAAATAATTATATAACTACACTTAAGAATATTTCATCTCATCTTTTTTTTTTCTTTTTTTCTTTTTGAGATGGAGTCTCATTCTTGTCACCCAGGCTGCAGTGCAATGGCGTGATCTCGGGTCACTGCAACCTCTGCCTCCTGGGTTCCAGCAATTCTCCTGCCTCAGCCTCCTGAGTAGCTGACATAACAGGTTTCTGCCACCATGCTCAACTAATTTTTGTATTTTTAGTAGAGACAGGGTTTCACCACATTGGCCAGGCTGGTCTCGAACTCCTGACTTCAGAGGTGACCCACCCACCTCGGCCTCCCAAAGTGCTGGGATTACAGGCATAAGCCACCATGCCCGATTGAATGTTACATCTCTGATCAGAATGGCTGAGCAAGATGCAGCACCTCAAATGGACATAAAACCATTCAAGTAACATCGTTCTTTCTCTTTGAAATAACTATTCCACATCTCCTCCATGCTCTGCAAATGCCCTACCTTTTTCCACCTCACTTGCACATATAATCTTGCCTTACATTTCACATGGAGAATGGAAATCATTCAAAGAAATGCCCATTATGTTCTCAGGACCAAATCTATACACCTACCTGCATCTGCTGGGAACAACTTCTTTCCTTTTTCCTGAAAATATTGGGGTGGCATTGGTGATGTTTCTATCTTTTGGCAAAGGTGAATCATTCTACATGTGCTGCCTTCTCCATGACTTTACTTTGATCATTTATCTTCTTCCTATATCATTAAGCTCTATCTCTCTCTATTGGATGCTTTCTATACTCCAGAAGTCATGCTTCACATGTTTTACAACATAACACATATAAAGTTCTAATCATTTGAAATCATACTAGGGAAAGCTGATGAGACTGCTGAAGGACTAAGGCAAGTGGCTCACTTGTCTCAGGCCATCTAGAACATTACAGGCACAACAGTGGGCCCAAGGCGCTTATGTCAGAAGCTTTACGTAATAAGAAGTAATGTCTTCCATTTTACAATCAAACAAATAAGCACATTTAAATATCCTCCTTTATCCTATATTAATTCAGTTCCTTTCTCATCTCTCTCATATATAAAATTTCTAAAAAATTTTAAATACATATTTTTCCCAACCACTTCCTTATCTCATATTTAGGCTTAGAAATACTCCAATCTAACTTGCCTTTCTGCTTTTCTGAAATCGCCATTTTCAGAGTAAACAATGATCTTCGCATTACCGAATCAAATGCATACTTCTCTGCCTCTCGTTTGAAAGCTGCCTTCCTTGAACTCTCCTCTCTCTTGACTTCCCAGATATAGACATTTCTGGCTTACTTCTGGCTTTCTGCCTATCTCCCCTTCCCATATATTTTTTTGTGTGTTTTGTTTCTAAGAGAGAGACAGGGTCTCATTCTGTCATCTAGGTAGCCAGCCAGGCGGAAGTACATTGGCATGATCACAACTCACTGCCGCCTTGACCTGCGGGCTCAAGCGATTTACCTGCCTAAGCCTCCTCCAAGTAGCTGGGACTACAGGAGCACATCACTATGCTCAGCCGATTTTGTATTTTTTGTAGAGACAGGCTTTCTCATATTGTCCATGCTGGTCTCAAACTCCTAGGCTCAAGCAATCTGCCAGCCTTGGCCTCCAAAGTCCTGGGATTAGAGGTATAAGCCCCCGTGCCCCACTGCCCAGGTCTTCCTGATGACATTATTCCTCAGTCTTTTTTGCTGGCTCTTCTGTCTTTATCTAATCTGAGAACTTGGTTATAATCCTTTTTTTAATCCCTTTTTCTTTATCTTTAGGTCGTTTTACTGAGTCACATAGTTTTCATTCCCACATCTATGCCAATAAAACAAAATTTAAATCCTCAGTCTCACCTTCTCATCTTGGCATTTGTATTTGCATGTTTTAAACTTAATGAGTCTAAAATTAAATTATTCATTCCTTTCTTGGTCAGTCTTCCCCATCTCAATAAACATTTCACAAGACGATCAGTTTTGTAGTAAAAAATTCAAGTCATCTGAATGTTTTCCTCACCTTCAAAAGCCATTCCATCAGTAAGTATCAGCAATTCAATCGTTCTCACCCATACAGAATCTATTCTCATTCTTTTCTCTTCTGCTAGCATCTTATCTCAAGCCATCACCATCTCTTACCTAAAACTTGGGATAAGTTCCTGATTTTTAGACATACCTCCCACATTTCCTTTCCAACTTGTTCCTATTCAGAAGAGCAAAATGATATTTCTAAAACATAAATTATTTCATAAAACATCTACACACAAAATAACACCTATACTCTTGTGTCTTACAGTGTCCTAAGTAGTTTGGGCTCTGCCTCTGTCTCCAAACTCTTTTTGATCTGCTTCCTCAGTAGCAGACTCGCTTTCATTCAGCCACTCACTTTTACTTCCTAAAATGTCTTTTCAAACAGAGATCCTTTTGCCTGTAAGACTCTACCCACCCTCTCTTTGAATGTTTGGCTCTCCTTTATCTTTTAGAGCTGGTCTTGTTTTCTAATCAGTGTTTTGTTGTTGTTGTTTTCCTTGGCAATAAATCTACAGTTTGTTTCTTCTGTTATTACCTCTCACCGAGTACTGTCTTTTCTCTAAATATTATAGTCATCTTATCTTTTAATTATATTGTAAATGTTCATTTACTTAGTCATTGTCACTAGAAGGTAACATTTACAAGGCTAGAGACCATTTATTTTCTGTTCATGAAAATATGGCAGAATGATGCCACACAGTAGGTGCTCAATAAATAGTTGTTGAGTGTGTGTTTCCACTTCAATGTGACAGACTAAGGCACTTCAATATGGCAGACCAAGGCACCAGCAGGAAATCCCTGTTACTGGCAGTGAATCCACACGGGTCTGCAGCAACCTCAATTCTTGCCTCCTCAGAAGAAAGAACTTGACTGAGGGTCATAGGCAGAAGGAGAGATCACGGCAAATTTTAGGGCAGGAGTAAAAGTTTATTAAAAAGCTTTAGAGCAGGAATGAAAGGAAGTACAGTTGGAAGATGGCCAAGCAGGTGACTTGAGAGATCAAGTGCGTGGTTTGACCCTTTGACTTTAGGTTTCATATGTTGGCATGCTTCCAGGGTCTTGCATTTTTGCTGCCTTGATTCTTCTCTGGGGTGGGCTGTCTACATGTGCGGTGGCCTGCTAGCACTTGGGAGGCGAGCACGTGCAGTGTGTTTACTGGAGTTGTACACATGCTCACTTGAGGTGTTCTTCCTTTAGCAGTCGAATGTCTCTAGGAGGTAATATACCAGTTAACCCCAGCCATTTTGCCTCATAATGCATATGCTTGAGCCCACTTGCTTAGCTCCTGGGACCTTATCAGGAAGCCGCTAATCACAAGTTTCAGGTGTTTCTGTTTATCGGGACACAGCCTTTCCCTGGCGCTGGCTGGGACCAATCATTATTTTAGAGAGATAGTTTAACCACTGCATGACCACGACCTGCTGGTCACCTGGCATTCCTGGTTGGGGGGCCTCTCCTGCCCTGCTCATGTCTCACTAGCTGCCTACTGTAACAGCATGTCCCATCTTTGTTTCTTTTCTTTCTAAACACCATATTGAAAAATATGTAAAGGTTTTTGCTTAATGAGAATATTCTGTTCCTGAACACATTTCTCAACAAATATTTGAGAAAACCAAATAGAAATAACTATTATATAGATTGATTAAGGAGAGCAGAGGAAGCCACAGTCTGGAACATAAACTAATGCTGTATGGCTGCATTCAGAGAGAACGCCAACTTAATGAAGCAGCAAGTTCAGCCAAGGGAGAAGCAGAGGTGCATGGCTGAAGCAGAGACACTAATAGAAAGTTTATATATGAAACAGTTGATTTACCCATTCCTTGCCTCTATACCTTATATGGATACAGAAAGGCATTCAGTCAGGTGATTAAGCCTAGATAAAAATACCAGAGATTTATTTTCTACTGAAATGATAAAAACTATCTCTAAAGTTAAAGCTCATACGGGGAGCTTTATCACATCAAATTAAAACTTCATTGTTTCAGCACTTAGGAGTTTTCGTGGTAACGAGTAGGACTTCAGCCTCATCTTGTCACCTTACAGCAAAGACAGTTGACTGTATTTACCTAAGTATACAGAGGTCCTCTTTACTGACTTAAGATATAAATAATCAATCAAATATTACCTAACAATTAACATATAAGAGAAAAGCCAAGGCATGTAGAAAAGAATGTCCCAGACAAACCTAAAACTTTTTCAGAAATATTAACAATTAAGTGACATTTATACTAGTACTCTGAGAAAAATTTAATCAAAATTATTAGAGACAAGAAAGAGTTTAAAAAATTAAAAATATAATTACAAATGTAAGGTAGGAACTACAAAAAATAGAAGATAATTTTGAGGTACTCTCTATAGGAAAAAAGACAAATAGCTAGGGAATAATGATATAAAAGGAAATAAAAGGCATTCAGAATTAATATGTGATGCCATATTTAATTAATATTCTAGAATGTAGAAAATGAGAATAGATATTATCAGAAAACATAATAATAGATATTATCAGAAAACATCATAAGAAAAAGAGTCTCTTCAATAAATGGTGTAGGAAAACTGGATATCCACATGCAGAAGAATGAAACGAGACATCGATCTCTTACCATGTACAAAAATCAATGTGAGATGATTTAAGATCTGGAAATGTAAAACTAGGAGGATAAATCATAGAAAAAAAAAATAAAATGACATTGGTTTGGGCCAGGGTTCTTTAGTTTTGGCCCAAAGTTTAGCAACAAAAGCAAAAATAGACAAATGTAATTACATAAAAAGAGAAAGCTTTGGCACAACAAATAATTAACAGGGTGATGAGACAACCTAAGGACTGAGATAAAATATTTTCAAGCCATACAACTGATAAAAGGTCAACATACAAAATAGATATGCAACTCAACCCTATAGAAGGAAAACAAATAACCCAATTTAAAATGGGTACGGGACCTGAACAGACATGTCTGAAAAGGAGACATACAAATAACCAACAAATATATATGAAAAAAGTTGTTCAACTTCACTAATCATCAGACAAACATGAATTAAAACCACAATAAGATATCACTTCACACCTGTTAGAATGGCTATTACCAAAAAGAGAAGACAACAGGTGCTGGCGAGGATGTGGAGAAAAGGGAAGCTAGGCACAGTGCTGGTAGAAATATAAATTAGTACAACTATTATGGCAAACCAGGGAGGTTCCTCAGAAAACTAAAAATAGAATTACCATATGATCCAGCAATCGCACTTCTGGGTATTTAGCCAAAATACTTGAAATTAGTGTGCCAAAGAGATGTCTGCATGGCCATGTTCATCATAGCACTATTCACAGTAGCCAAGTTATGAAATCAAACAAAGTGTTCATCAAAAGAGAAGCAGATAAATAAAATGTAGTATATGTACACAACAGAACACCATTCAGCCTTTAAAAACAAAGAAATTCTGTCATGACTGGAATTGGAGAACATTATGATAAGTGAAATAAGCCAGGCACAGAAAGACTAATGTTACATGTTTTCACTTATAGATGGAATCTAAAACTATTCAACTTAAAGAAGCAGAGAAAAGAATGAGAGTTACCAGGAACTGGTGTAGCATAGGGGAATGGGACAATGATGGTCAAAGCGTAAAAAACTTCAATTCGGGAAAATGAGTTATTTTTCTTCAATATATTAATATATTTCACAGAGTGGTGAATATGGTAAATAATAATATATTGCACATTCCAAAATTGCTGAGAGTACACTTCAAATGTTTTCACCACAAAAATGGTAAGTATTTTGAGATGATGAATATGGTAATCAACTCACTTTAATTTTTTGACTTTGTATTCATAAATCATCACATCACTTTGTACCTTATAAACATATACAACTATAATTTGTTAATTTATGATTTAAAAATTAGAATTTAAAAAGCAAAAGCAAACCAAAGTTTTCTTATTAAAAGGGTTTACAGAGTTCTCAATAGAATAAAATGAGATATTCATACCTAGATGTATAATGATAATATGTCAGCATTACAGCTATTGAAAATATATGGAATATTATGGATTGAAAATATGATAAAATGTCCATTAATAAATGATAATAAGTGATAATTTAAATGACAACAAATTATAAGGTCTACTAAAAGTTAAAAGATTATGGGGAAAAACCTTCAAAGTAACGAAAAAAAATTTCAATCTAGATTTTTAGACTCAGTCAAAATTATTATCAAATGTCAGGACAAAACAAGGATATTTTCAGAACCCACAAACGTTACCTCCCAAGAACCCTATCTTAGGAATTTGGTGAATTAATAGTGTAGAAAAACAAGGTTAATAAACATCGGACATGGGGGATGGGGAGACAAAGAGGTTCAATTTCTCTTAGAGTTCACTATGACAACTGTGTTGCAAGGCTAGAGGCAAAAATTCAAATTGATAAAAGAGGATGCAATGATTAGCGGCCAGACAAAGGGCTTTAAGAAAAATTGGAGGACATGATGAAACAAATATCACAATGAAAACTCGGAAGATCCAAAGAGAAGGATAAAGATGCAGAATAAAAACAAACAAAAAAAGTAGAGAAAACAAAGAAAGTCCAGTAAAGTTAGAAAGTCACAATCCAAATTAGAAAGAAAAAAACCCTTTGATCTGAACATTTTTTTGAGCTATATGAAGTATCAAAATTTATTTTCTGCCCAGAGAGACATGAGTGTGGGACTTCAATCGTTCACCCTCCCACATACACACACCCATGCCCAGGGGCAATTGTTTAAAGATATTCTGCTTAGTGGGGGTTGATTTGTAATAAGTGTTTACTGCTGATATGTCATAAGATTTTACGTTAGAAAATGTCTTATTTATTTTACCTTAGAAAATGTCTTCTCACACAAATAAGTACTGTTAAATACTGACATCAATCCATGAGCTTACAATTTTAATTGAATATAGTCACTTCTTGGAAATCATATATATAGAATTCTATTGGGCTCTTCTCTTGATATTCACCTTTTATTGTGTCATTATGTTGTGTTTTAATCATTTACATTTGAAGATTAGGTGGAAACTCCTTAATTGTACAGTAAAGTGGATTTTAAAATATAAAAAATTTCTTCCCACTTGCATCAAGGTGCAAAAACCACTGCTGGACCTGTAATTTGAGTTCAGGAAACATTTCCACTGCAAATCAGCATGAGAATAAGATCTTATTTCTTGTTGCAACTTTTGACAGCATGTAAAGTATTTAAAACAACTTGACATTACCAGTGATTCAAACGTTGATTGTCGAAATTACTGCAGCATACACTCCACATGTTAGCACTATTTTTTCATTCTCACTTTAGATAGAAATAATTAAGAAATATTATTTCTGCCTCCTGCTAACATCAAAAGCCATTCAGTTTTCAGTTAATAGTGGCTGAAGTAATTTTTCTCATTCATTCAGTAAAACTTCATTTTTGGTTATGTGCTCAAAAAATCCCATTGAAAATTTAACACTGCTAATTCATCAAAGAAGTAGGGCAGATCAGATTATTCAGCTTGTATTTCTAACAAAAATTGATAGAACTGGCAATAGTTCTATGTTTACAACTATAACAAGTGGCAGAAGTCAAATATTTTCCACGAATTCCATGAATAATACAATAAATAGCCATAGGCTTTAAGCACATTACATGTCCATAAGCTTTGTATATTTGTTCAATTTTTTCTTTTTCCACCACACACATATTTTTATCACCATCCTCTGTAATACATCTTAACAGATTCCACATCACATTGTACTGATATTATATTTTCTCTACTTCTTTCTAAGTATTCTTGCCTGTTCACATATAATATTAATGTAAATTAGTCACTTTAAACTTGGCATTGACTCTTCTAATAGACAACATCTGAGCAGTGTTCTACTTAGCCATTCAATAATAGTGGGAGCCTTCAACACTCCATTATCACATTAGACAGATCATCAAAGTAAAAAAGTAACAAATTCTGAACTCCAACTTGACACTTGACCAATAGGACTTAACAGATATATACAGAATGCTGCACCCATCAAACACAAAATATACATTCTTCTCACCTACACACAGAATATATGCCAAGATCAACTACATGCTTGGCCTCAATAAATTAAAAAAAATCAAAATCATATCAATCATAATTTCAGACCACAGTGAAATAAAAATAGAAATCAGAACCAAGAAGATCTCTGAGAACCAAACAATTACATGGAAAGTAAGCAACTTGCCCTTGAATGACTTCTGTGTAAACGATATAATTAAGGAAGAAATAAAAAAAGTATTTGAAACAAGGGAAAAGAAAGACACAATATACCAAAATCTCTGGAATGCAGCAAAAGCAGTGTTAAGAGGAAAGTTCATAGCACTAAACACCTACTTCAAAAACTTAGAAAGATCTCAAATTAACAGTCTAACATTACACCTAAAGAAACTAGAAAAACAAGAACAAAATAACCCCAAAGCTAACAGAAGAAATGAAACAACTAAAATCAGAGCAGAACTAAATGAAATTGAGACCCAAAAATCCATACAAAGAATCAGTGAAACCAAAGAATCTTTGAAAGGATAAACAAGATTGACAGACCACTATCCATATTAACAAAGAAAACAAGAGACAAGATCCAAATTAGCACAATCAGAAACAACAAAGGTGACATTGCAACCAATCCCACAGAAATACAAAACATCCTCTGAGACTATTATGAACACCTCAACGCACATAAACTAGAAAATCTAGAGAAAACGGATAAATTCTGGGAAAGATACAATCTCCCAAGATCGATTCGGAAAGAAAAACACTATTCAACAAACATCTATTACACATCTACTATGTGTCTGGCTCTATATTAGGTGTTGAGAGTATAAGACATTGCTCCCTCAAAGAGACTACAGTTTTATAAAAATACAATTAAGCAGAATATAGAACTTGGTGTGTCCTGAGAGCGTATGGCTTAAGAGATCAGGTAAAATTTCTTCAAAGAAGCGATTTCTAAAAGGATGAATAAAGGATGATTAATGCTAGCCCCAGTAAGGGGGTATGCCTTAGGAAAAAGAGCATAAGAATAGTTCTGAAAGAAATGAAGTCTGCAAAAGAAAACACTAAAAGATGAGAAATAAGTCAAGTTTAGAAGGATCCTTTATCAAATAAAACATAAATTCAGACTTTATTTTATCTGTTTTTACTTATGGGAGAGCTTTTATCCTAAAGGATTATTTTAAGAGGGTGGGAAATGGAACCAATGAAAAAGGGAGAGAACAATTATTGCAATAAGGAAAACACTGCTAACATGAGATTCTCACAGGTCTCCAGAGCTATGCAAAAGGATTTTCTTTTACAGTAAGGAATAAATAAGGCTAGAGAAAACCCAATGTGGGGAAGTGGGGTGAAAGAGTGGCATGATTGGATCAATCAGTGAATGTTTTGCCCAGATGTCAGTCTGTGCTCAGGATGGGCCATTGGAGCTGGAGGCTGGTACAGGCTGAGGGTGAGACTAAGTTCAGGGGCCTGGGAGGAGAGAAGCTTAACCCAAGTTTGGTTAACAAAAAGTTCGTTCCCACTGATCAGTGGGGCAAACATTTCAGCTAACCATTGATGAGCAAAGAATGGAAATTTGGAGGGTCTGTGTCTGGCCTTGTCATAGCTAGACAGGGTTGTCATCCCTGAGTCTTATCTAACTCATATGCGGAAGGGTGCATTCCTTGCCATAAGCCTTTTCTGAAACATGGAGGGCGTTGGGGGGTTGTCTTTAGCTAACCCTGTATATTAGGATCAAAGCGCTCACTTCAGGATAACAATACGTTTAACATTGTCACTGTAATGTACTGGCTTGTAGAGGAATTGTAGATTTATCATTAACTTCCTGTGTACAGAATGTCACAGATCAGTCATTGTAAATAAGAGATGATTCTACATGAGATCAGTAGAACCAAACTCAAATATATGACAGGAGCTGGAAAATGAACAATTTGTTAAAAGCATCCATCTCGAGCTATATTGTTGTCATCTGATTGATTTAAGTGCTTATGCACCACTACTGAGTTACCTTTACTCAGCAGGCCTTTTGACAACACGTTACCCGTGGGGTCACACTCTCTAGAATGCAGAGTGTTATAGGAGTAATTACCCTTATTTCCTGCCTGTGACTTTTTGAGTTTTGGAGGCTCTAAATGTCTATGTGTGAGGTGAGAGAGTAGGATGGGAAAACAATGTTCTCAATATCGAGAACATTGGGAAGTATCAAACAGGGATACTTCCTCATAAGGGAAAGCTATTGAATCATTTTATGGACTCTGAGTTTTGGGGCCCTGGGACAGTTACTGAAGTAGGAACACATGATATTTAATCCTCTATCAGCTGCTATGTTTCAATGAGGGGACACAAGGTGAGAACACTAATTGTTTTCACCAATTCCTGCCAGATTCTGTCAATGGATTGGTTCTGTTCCCTCTCTTTAGCTGGAGTTGTAAGGGATTTTCACCTTTTCAGTGTCCTCTCAGGAATTTTATGTGAAATCAGGAGAGGTTGTATTAGTGAAGGCTCCTTGCCAAATGTTATTCTTAACCAAAAATCATAAACTAAAATATTCCTTAAAGAGGGCATTTAGGCTTAAATCAACAAATGAGCAGGCATTATAAGTACACAACAGAATTGTGACGTAGTTCGAAACAATCTATAATTTAATAGGGACAGTTAGGTCAGCATTAGAATTAAACAACCAGCCTACGCCCATAATATTTAGATGAAATAGTTTTGACTAATGTGACTCAATGTCTAATATAATGGATTCATACGTCTAAAAATTTTTCCCAGCCTGGGCAACACAGCAAGACCCCATCTCTATAAAAATTTTCAAAAATTAGCTGCGTGTGCTAGTGCACACATGTAGTCTCAGCTACTAGGAATGCTGAGACAGGAGGATCACTTGAGCCCAGGAGCTCCTGGCTACAGTGAGCTGTGTTTGTGCCACTGCACTCCAGCCTGTGTGACACAGTGAGACCCTGTCTCAAAAAATAAATCAATAAATACAAATAAAAATTCTGCATCATCTGAAAGACTGAAACAAAGGCAATTGACCAAGATGGCTTAATGGCCCCTTCAGCATAACTAAACTTTAGACAGGTTTCTTCCTGCCAATAGGCCCTTGACCTCTCTTTTCTTAAAGCATTTCCTTTAGAACACTTGGGATTGTTTATTCTTTCTGTGCCCCTTTAAGATATAAATCCTCTCCCAGCCTCTTTCTTGTGCTACAAGTCAGAAATGTCTCTCACAAGGACCTAGGAGCCATCCCTTTGAAATGTAATCACGAAGAAAAATAGTGCCCCTATCTTCCAGCCTCTGTGGGAAGGTATGAGCCTAACTTCTTCAAGTACAAATTAGCAAACACAGATGGCCAAATCACATTGAGGATCTCCTCCACCCCCACCTTCCTCCTGTAATTTTCCACTAGCTCACTCCCGCACTTAAAAATTCCCCACCTTGAACATCACACACCAGGGCCTGTCGAGGGATGGGGGCTGAGGGAGGGATAGCATTAGGAGAAACACCTAAATGACGACTTGATGGGTGCAGCAAACCAACATGACACACGTATACCTATGTAACCTGCACGTTGTGCACATGTATCCCAGAACTTAAAGTATATAAAAAAAAAAATTCCCCATCTTTTATTTCAACAGATTGAGTTTAATCTCTCTCCTCTATTGCAATAGTCTTGACCTCTATTGCAATACTTCTGAATACAATCTTCCTGTCTGTTTAACTGTGAGTGGTGCCCATTTTACTTGACACAACTGATGGTACATTTGATTTTTAATAGAAATTATTGAGACTGTGTTTTTAGACAAACATGGGCTTATTTGTTTCTGTTTGTATTTGCCAAATCCAGTCATTCAATTCATGTTCAAAAACAGTGTGGAGTTTGAGAAATTTTTCTTTAAAGATGAAAACAACAAAATTTTGTGAAAGTCCATGTAACATAAAGAGAAATTATCTAATTAAGTAACCTTTGAAAGGAAAATTTTTGATTTTCTGAATCTGAAGTTTTCCCATTTCCTTCCTTCCTTCCTTCCTTCCTTCCTTCCTTCCTTCCTTCCTTCCTTCCTTCCTTCCCTTCTTCTTTTCTTCCTTTTTCCTTCCTGCTTTTCTTCGATTCTTCCTCTTTTCTTTTTAGAGGTCTCTCTTCTCAGGTAATCATTACAGCTTAAAGGACACGCCCTGTTTCCAATCTGTTTCAATTATCATTTATAAGTAGAAAAAAATTCAGTGAACTTTGAGAAATTTCACACTATTCATAGCATTTACACTAAACACAATTTCCATTAAATTTATAAAATGTCTTGATAATATTTTTTAAAAATGTGTGTCTTAAGCTGATTATCTTTCTTCGTACCTTATTCAGAGTCAAAGATGAGGCGGTGATAGTGAACACTGGAGAACCCAGAGGTCTCCCCAGGCTCTTAATTCTGCTATACTGTATATTCATTTTGGGCTAATTCGAATTCAACCTTTTTGTTTTCTTTTTCGCTATTGCAGTTTTTGCCCAGGTTAAGGCTAACTCATGATGTGGAAGGTGTTGCTGTTATTGCAAATGGCCCTGATGCTTCATCCAAAGACCAGTAGGAGCAATTTTAAGACTCAAATATCTGTAAGAATCACAGCAGGTACTCGTTAGAAGTGAGAGTATCTGAACCCACTCCCAGCAATTCTCATTCAGGTCATTCAGGTACTCTCTGGAGGTGGGTGGATGTGAGCTCAGAATTTATATTTTGGAAAAACACCTTAGGTCATTTGATTTAGGTAGGTAGAAGGATTAAATTTTGAGAGATATCGATGTGGAATAAAATATATGAACCTGAGAAAATTGGAGAAGTGACAACATTAATTGTGGGAGAGTAGTAGAGTTGGAGAAACAATATGTCTGTGTGTGTTTATTAAAGGAGAAGAATAGATGAAAAGGAGGTGAATGCCTGGCCCTGACCTTGGCCTTGGTGCTGTAGCCTCCCATATGACTTCATTTTCAAGCCCTGCTACCTGTGTCGGCCTTGCATCAGAGGGGAACACTGCTTCAATCATTCTATTCTTTTAAGATAAAATTAAAATTGGGATAACTTAATAAGTTAATTATCTATAAATGAAATTAACCCCTTATCTTTCTTTGCCAGACATACATTTGCACTCTCACTTGGTCATATGCTGCTGATATCCCAGGATTTTCATTATGTTTGCCCAAAAACAAACAAACAAACAAACAAAAAATGAAAAAACTATTAAATGTGTTTTTAGCAAATCCTTCTTCAAGCCCCTTTCTAGAATGTTAGATTTTTAATAATGTTTCAAATAAAGGAATATATTCAATGTATTTCTTTTATTTATCTTAGGAGAGGCAGAGTTAATTGGGGGAGCTAAGTGATAAATGAGCTGCTAATTTAGTGTCAGAAAATATATATAATTGACTTACTGGTCACTCTTCAAAAGAACAAAATAAAATAGTCATGAGTAGAAACAGGATAAACTTTCTAAACAGCTCTTTAAGGCAAGGCAATTCCAAAGTCTAACACTCCCATGGAGATTGTTCACGACCTCTGCTTGAAAGAACCAGATCTATAGCTACTCCTTCCCACATGAATATGAAACAGCATTTGAAATGGCATTCTTCAAGAAAACAACCAAGAAATTTGTCTCCCAAAAACAATTATGTGAAAAAAAAGTATTTAACCTTAAATTGTACATAAAGTTTTGGAGTATGTTACCACCTCATCTTCAGTAGTTATTCGATGCCATAGTGGGCATGTCTTTCTAACTGACATTGGCATTATGCCCATTAGATGTTATTAATAACCCAATTAAGAGTTAATACATGACACTGGGGACTGACTTTAAAAATAGGACATTGATAACTTTAAATAACATAAAAATTATTTTTGTTGTGCGTCAGGTTTTACTGATGTTCTTCATTTTTCACTTCTAGGCTATTATAAAAATTAAGCATAAGTGTATACCTACTTTCATAACTAGTTTTCATGAAAAGCAAACTAAATGCAAGTACATAGAAAAGGCACATCATGTTTTTAGAACTGTAGCTAAGCTTTTATTGGCTACATTCCTCTTACACATCATGTGGGTAAGGTCACTCTAAGTGAATATTGGATTAGGTCCCTAAGTACTGTCACTACCCCCACCCCATATAATGAACTTCCCCACTCCCAGGCTACCCATCTCGAAGTCAGAATCAAATCCTATCTATCTTTTATTTGGAGTTTGAGTAGGATTTACTGACCTTCTCAGGAACACTTTCTCAATATCTAGAAATCAAACATAGCAACACAGTACTGTAAAGTATATAATAAAATATGTTTACTTCTCAGTGGTTTTCTGTCTCCGCACACCTAGATAGATATTTTTAATCAGTACAGTTTGGCATTGAGTGAGTGAGGTAAAGTGGAACCATATGAGTGGGGAATCAAACTTAGCAAGATTTATGGGTGGGGATAATTGGCCAATGCTCATGCATCCTCATTATTTTGCAATTACAGCTTTCCAACACAATTTTCAAGGTTTGCTCATCTTAAATTCTTAATGTAGGCTATCTTCCAACATTTCTTCTTTATTATGTGCAGTATGATATGTTTACTCATAAGGGTTTATCCTTCTTAGACCTAATGCTTTGTGTTTTGAATACCTTCTAGATATTAAAAGTGCCATATACAGGAAAGTACAGTTTTATACATGCCAAGTTTCATTCAATTTGTTTTGTAAAGCTTTCCTACTGCCTGTCCTATAATTCTTACTGGCAATGCAGAATACTTACTATAAAGTTATTCAATTAACTTTTATTTTTCATACTACTCAGCAAAGTTCTATTTTTCATGTTAAAATCACTATTTAAACACCAAAATTATTAATACCTGCATATTCTTATCTCAGACTCCTCTTTTTCCCTAATTAACTGGAGGCATGCATTGTGTTGATTTTTTGTTTGGAGGCTGCATTAACTAGCTAGTTAGTTAGCCCCGGTTCTCTCTTTTTAAATAATTTATTACATTTTATTTTATCTTAGAATAGGGTCTCACTCTGTCACCAAGATTGGAGTGTGGTGTGATCATAGCTCATTGCAGCCTCAAATTTCTAGGCTCAAACAATCCTCCTGTAGCTGGTCTAGTTTTATCTATGTACTTATGTTTTAACACAGATAATAAAAGTCTTTCATTCAAGGAACATGTACCAAGAACCTACTATGGGCTAAACACCAAATGTGCTGAAGCTGAATCGTACTGTAGCTGAATTATAGTGCCTTGTGAAAGCTAATTGTGTGCATCTCTTCACAACTCTATATTCACTGACATTAATTGGCAGATTGCAAGTGGCCATGATGGAAATATTTACACCATAGTAATGGGCAAATATTAGATATCTGGAATTTTTTCCCATGAAAGCTGATTTACCAGCAAAATACTTACTAACTGCCAGATGTCATCCTTGTCCTTAAGAAATGTACTGACAAGTAATTGGAATAGACAAATAAACCTTTAGATTTTCATCTTAAAAAGATAATTCTGCTACCGTGGAGACATGACTAATGTAAGAATGAGACTGGAATTATCATTAGAACAATCTCCTAGAAGAGCCTGTAGAATTTAGATGAACAGTGATGGAGACCTAAGTTAGGAAAACAACAGTGGAAAGGTAAAGGTGGACATAGATTTTTTTCAGGAGGGATTGAGGAGAGAGAAAAAAAAAAAAAGAACTCTCAAACCTGAGAAAAGAACTACTAGAAAGCTGTAGATACACAAGTCTCAGCGCTCATACAAGGGCAAAAACAGTTCATGTTGAACTAATCAGAGTAGAGAGACTTAGACTAGGCATTAACGTCTTCAGAAGGCTTAAACTTTAGTATTGGGCTTAATTAGTGCCAGAATAAAGGCTGCTCTTGACATATCATAACAAAGTTAAAGGAATGCTTAGAAAGGATCAAGTTGACTCAGGAAGGGGAACATCATACACCGGGGCCTATCATGGGGAGGGGGGAAGGGGGAGGGATTGCAATGGGAGTTATACCTGCTGTAAATGACGAGTTGATGGGTGCTGACAAGTTGATGGGTGCAACACGCCAACATGGCACAAGTATACATATGTAACAAACCTGCACCTTATCCACATGTACCCTAGAACTTAAAGTATAATAAAAAAAAAAAAAAAAAGAAAGGATCAAGTTGAAAACCAGAGAAAAAAGCCTACATTTAATTTTTTTTAATTAAACAAAATTCAGCATGCAACAACGGCAGTATCCAACTAAAACTCACCACATATGCAAACAATCAGGAAAAGATAACCAAAAACCAGAAGAAAAGTTAACCAAAAGAAAAATCAATCAATAGAAATGGAAAAACAGGTTGATCATAAAGGATGTTAAAACAACTGTGCTATTTATAAATATGTTAATGGAAAAGATGAACATAATAATGGGAAAATAGAAGAAATAGAAAAAAATAATAAAGCTCTAAATGGAATTTTTATTGATCAAAAACATATGTGAATAAAAAATACATAGGAAAGGATTAACTATAGATTAAATACTAAAGAAGAAAAGGTCAGTTAACTTGATGACATAACCATATAAACAATTCTAAATATAGCACAGAAAAAGATTTTGAAAAAGAATGATAGACAGAACCACAACAAAGAGAGAAAAGATAGCTAATGGTCTAACTGGGTGCACTTAGAGACCCAGGAAGAGAAGATGGGAAGAGGGTAAAAATATTTGAATAAATAATGTCCAAAACTTTTTCAAATGGGATGAAAACTTCAAATTCACAGCTATAAGAAGATCCTTGGACCCCAAGGAAAAACAAAACTGAACAACAACAACAACAAAAAAGAAAATCACCCTAAGCCAGAAATTAGATGAAAATATTGGAAGCAGCCAGTTTATAGGACAAAGATAAGAATGAGAGAATTCTTATCAGAACCATGCAACAAGAAAACAACAAAATATATCCTTAAATTTCTGAAAAATACAGAATACTATAACATTGATACAGAAAATCATGCAAAGACTTTTTAGATCAAAATTCTAACAGAACTTAGATCTGGAAAAGTTGTACTATAAGGAAGAACTTCAGAAAAATTGTAAATGATACCAGACTGGAATTAGGATCTACATGAAGAAATAAAACCCACAAGATAGGTTAAATATGTGAGTAAACAACCATTTTTTTAAAAAGTCATTACCTTTAATAAACAACTGACTGTTTTAAAAAGGTACTGCAGAATTTGTGACATGTATATAAAATTGTATGACAAACTAACAAAGACAATGGAAAGATAAATGAAAGTATACTGTTGTGATGTTTTCATACATACATGATTGGTGTAATATTATTTCAGAGTAGGCTATGCTAAGTTAAATATTGGCATGGCTAATGATCTGCTATGGTTTAAATATTTTTCCTCCAAAACTCAAGTTGAAATTTTATCTCCAATGTGGCAGTATTGAGAGGTAAGGCCTTTAGGAGGTGACTAGGTCATAAGGGTTCTGCCCTCATGAATGGATGAATCAATTCATGAATTAATAGATTAATGGGTTATTATGGGAGCAGGACTGGTGGCTTTAGAACAAGAGGAAGAAAGACCTGATCTAGCATGTTCAGCATGCCCACCATGTGATAACCTGCACAACCATGAAACTTTGCAGAGTCCACACTAGCAAGAATGCTGTCACCAGATGCAGCCCCTCAACCATGGACATTGCAGCCCTCATAGCTTGAAGAAATAAATTATTTTTCTTTATAAACTACCAGTTTCAGGTATTCTGTTATAGGCAATAACAACCCAACTAAGACATGACCCAATATTGGAGATAAATGGTTCAATAAAACATATTCAATTCATTAATAAGTCAATGAGAAAAGAGGAAAAATGGAATGAATAACAGATGACTCAATATGAAAAGGAAAATATACAATTTTAAACATGGGCAAAGGATCTGAATAGACATTTTCTAAAGAAGATATACAAATGACCCCAAATCACATTGAATGTTGCTCAAAGTCAAAAGCTATCAGGAAAGGCAAATGAAAGCCAAAATGAGACATTACTTCACACCCAGTAGGGTGACTATACATATAAGAAAAAGAAAAATAACAACTGTTGGCAAAGATGTGCAAAAGTTGGAATCCCCGTATACTGCTGGTGGGAATGTCAAATGGTGGAGCTGCTTTGCAAAATAGTGTGGCAGTTTATCAAAGGGTTAAACATGGAAATAGCGTATGATCCAGCAATTCCATTCCTAGATATATACCCAAAAGAAATGAAAACACATGTGCCCACAAAACTTACACACAAATAATCACAGCGGCAATATACATACTAGCCAAAAGGGGAAACAGCCCAAAATATCTGTGAACTGATGAATGAATAAATAAAATTGATAAACAATAAAATATTACATAGCAATAAAAAGAAATAAAGTACTGAAGCATTTTACCATATGGGTGAACCTTGAAAATATTATGTTGAGTAAAAGAAACTGGTCATAAAAGGACCACCTATTGTATGATTTCATTTATATGTGATGTCCAGAATAGGCAAATCGATGGAGAAAGAAAATAGACTGGTGTTTGCCTAGGGCTGGTGTGGATGGGAGCGGATGTGGGATTGAGAAGGAAGCAATGTTTCTTTGGCAGCAATGAAAATATTTTAAAATTGATTGTGGTAATGGATGTGCAACTCTATGAATATACTAAAAGCCATTCATTGAATTATGCCATTTAAATGAATGAATTGTGCGGTATGTGAATTATATTCAACAAGGCCATTTTACAAAAATAAACAGACAAAATAAATAGGGACAAATTTAAATGATAGATTAATTAAGCATAGGAGGATTTTTTCTTTCCTCTCCCTAAATTCCTATAGACTGTTGTACCATTCTTGTGCCATGCCCAGTGCTTTCCTTTATTTGTACTTTTGTAAAGTTTTTTGGAATTAAATTTTACATATTTTATATAAACTTGTGATTCTTTACAAAAGAGTGCTTTACCTTGCATATTGTAGCACAATGCTATTTATTGAATAGATTTATATTTTGTATAGTGGGAAATGAGTGGCATTTTAAATTATGGATTTTTGAGGCTGCATTGGAATTTTAAAGGTTAGGTGTTTTAAATCACAGTCCACGATTATCATTTTTTAATGTAATTGATTAAAGTTTCAGATATACAAATAGAAGGTTAAATACGATTTATGAAATAACCTGATACAAAGTGCATCAAATCAACATGAAATTCTATAAAGCTACACAGAAGGTAATTAGGTTAAGAAGGTTATTTACATAAATACAAATAACTCATGCTTAGCTTTGTACATAGATCAAAGACAAACTTGAAGGTACCATGGATTACTAATTAAATATGTCATTGCTATAATTTCAAAAGAAAAAAAGATACCAGGCTAAATAAATTGCAATGAGCTATGCAGATACTCCTTACCTGGTCTTCTTAGTGTGGAAATTGGGATAATGACTAGTAACTAGTCATTATTAAATTTCAAAAGTTTAGGTAGTTTTCTTAACCAATATGTAAAGGGTTCTTTTGACATAGCCATGTATTTGAAAATTAGTCGAAAGTGTTTATATCCATATTAATTGGCAAACCACATCTATTTTTATTGAATGTTAAGGGCTAGTATAAAAATAAATAATCCAAACTACAAATAGTGTATTATCTAAATAACTATAGTGTGGTTTTGGTATGCAGGATAATTCTTTGTCCTGGTTTCCATTCCATTTTCTTGCTTCTTAATCTTCCTTCCATCTAGGCTATTGGGCACTTCACCCAGGTTCCCCAAGGTATACTAGTTACTGTATTGTATTATAACTAAAATGTTAAACACTTTAAAATCATGGTCTGTTTTCTGAATTTTTTTAGGTTTAATGCATAGATGGTGAACTATATTTATATTGCTTGGTTTCTATTTTCCAGCGTAAACGTACATAAGTACCGGCACTACAAATAATATTTGTAGATGTTTTGCAATTGGAAAACATTCTCACAGGGGTTGTTTCTTTGATATTTAAAACTATCGCATTTCCCACTTTTAAAAAATAACACTACATCTCTAAGAGTTTTTTGTTTGTTTAAGGTAATATAGTAAGTAGCAGAGCCAGGAGTCAAACTGCACCTTATACCATCTGCAAGATCTCTGCAAAATGACTTTCACAGGTGCAACACCAGAACTTCATAAATTTCTTGCTATTGGCAGAGAAAAAAAGTTTGTCTCTCTAAATTTTAAATAGAAAATTATTCCCTATTGCTCAGAACCCACAATGGTGGTTTCTTTTACTCACTGATTAAAATGGTCAGCTTTAGAAACACAGAGTCCTGAAAGTTGTACTCACTCTACAGTGGAGGATGTGTTGCTATATCTGGTACAAAGATGAAATTAGGTGGCAATCCGGACGGTGCAGGTTCATTCGATAGCTGGATTTTAGTTGGGCTCATTAGACAATAATCCCTTACTTTGAACATCTACAAGTATGATCTAGATGACTTGGTCAGCAACCACAATTTGTGTGGCAGACCAAACACCGAGGCCCCTGGCAAAAGCCAGAAAGCCAGCAAAATTATAGCAAGGTTCGTCAAGCAGAGTATTGTCCAGAGCTATGAGTTATGTCCACTGAGACACTGTCAGTCATCCATTCTCAACTAAACACAGTTGGTGCTGAGGCTGAATTGTATAGTGGACACCATCAAGTTTTAGCTCGGCAACCAAAAAATCAGTGTCTCAGGCCCAAGAATGTAGAGGAATCTCTCTAAATTGAGGGCCCTATCAAACCAGTTTTGCTTCTGGAGGCAGACGGGGGAATACAATTTCCCCAAAGTATAGCTATCTCTTTTTCATGTAAAGCTGAGAAGCTGCTGTGGCCTGGCTTGCTGTACTGTTGGATACATAATTTCCATTTGACAAGTGAAGCTTGTTGGACGTCCTTACTTGTTCTCCAGTTAGTCACCACTGCCAGCATTGTGAACTACCTGGAGCCATAAGAACTTTAATTCTAGTCAATGACTCCCTTATGGTTTCCCACAAGATTTTTCTCAGGGAATTCTGCCCCAAAGGATCAAATGTCTCTTACGGCATACAAGGCTTATGTGTATATATGTATGTATGTGTGTGTATATATATGTATATATATGTTTTATTATACACAGGTTTTTAATATATACACATATAAAACAATGTATACATATATATTTTATATATACATATAAGACAGAACACCAAAAA
Source organism: Mandrillus leucophaeus (assembly GCF_000951045.1). NCBI lineage: Eukaryota > Metazoa > Chordata > Mammalia > Primates > Cercopithecidae > Mandrillus > Mandrillus leucophaeus. Next base: position 200,546 of record NW_012101413.1, read on the forward strand.
ACCTCATATGTTTTACCATCATCTTTGAATAGATCTAAAATTGGCATGACAGACTGCAAAGGGTGCTGAGCTGAAAGCAAGTATTTCCATTCTTCCAGAATGAGCATTACATGCCATTCTCCTCTTCTCTGAAATGAACTAGCCAAAATTTTAAAGATGCACCTAGTTTCTGCCATGCCTTTTGTGAATTTCCCTCCTTTCTTGCTAGTGTAGATGCTCAGCCCTATAATTGTAATCTGAAAGGAAGTAGAAACCCTTCTGTCTTTTCAGGATGAATCTTAGTACCTGCTGTTATAATAAGGTAGACTTGAGGTTCTTCACCACGTTGGTGAGGAAATCTCCCTCCCTCCTTTCTCCTCCTTGCTCCTGACCCAGCATTTCCTAGAGCAAAATTAGCAACTACAGCCCCCTATTTAGACAGGTGTCCTTGAACCTACATACATGCACCCACCTCCCCAAGTTCTTCTTATTAACAAGCAATAAAGTGAGGACCAATGCTTCCTGGATGACCATATGGTTTACTTCCAGCCTCACTATACAATTTGGTCAATATGTTTATTACCAATTCCTGTGGACTTACCTTAAATTCTGTTATCAGCTTATGTGACAGTCATACTTTACCTTTTAGAAGACCTTGTATCTATCAATAACTGATGTTCACTGCCAAAACATCTGAGATGGTTGGATATGTGTCCCCGCCTAAATATCATGCTAAATTGTAATCACCAGTTTTGGAAGTGGATCTGGTGGGAGGTGACTGGATCATGAGGGTGGGTTTCTCATGAATGGTTTATCACCATCCTCTTGCTACTGTTCTCATCGTAGTGAGTTCTCGTGAGATCTATTTGTTTCAAAGTGTGTAGCGCCTCTCCCTTCTCGCTCTCTTGCTCCTGTTCTGGCCATGTGATGTGCCTCCTCCCCCTTGGTGTTCTGCATGATTGTAAGTTTCCTGAAGCCTCCCCAGCAGCCAAGCAAATGCCAGTATCACGTTTCCTGTACAGCCTGAAGAATCATGAGCCAATTAAACCTCTATCTTAAAATAAACTACCCAGTCTCAGGTATTTCTTTATAGCAATGCAAGAATGGAACGATACAACGTCTTACAAGAACTGTGAGGGGTCTAAGATCTTTACCTAACTTGCAGGATAACAAGTTAGCCTGCTACAGTTTTATGGATGCTGGAAAAGACACAAGACTCCTGGGTGAGACAAAAGACTTTCTCACGGCGGTAACATTAGACAAACTATCTGATTTTTTCCACAGGTTGGAGGAACTCATGCTCTTACCAGGAGGCATGAAGAGGTCTATGTAATCCCTACAGATATAATGGGCTTCAAGAGAGGAACTCTACACTTAGAGAATTTGGTTCTTTTATAAAAGGAAGTAAGCATATGTGTCCTTTGCTCCTGTGGGAGTCATTATCTTGTTAGGCTGGGCAGCAAGCAAGCCTACTTCCTGTTTCAGAGCGAGATACTATGTCTTTCAAGTGTGCTCATTAGGCAAACATCCTTGAAAAGACAGTTAAGGGCCCGGTGTGGTGGCTCACGCCTGTAATCCCAGCTCTCTGGGAGGCTGACTCGGGCAGATTCCTTGAGCTCAGAAGTTCAAGGCCAGCCTGGGCACCGTGGTGAAATCCTGTCTCTATAAAAAAAAAAAAAAAAAAAAAAAAAGTGAAAAAGAGAAAAAGCAAAAATTGGCCAGGAATGATATGATGGCAAGCACTTGCAATCTCAGCTACTTGGGAGGCTGAGGCGGGAGGGCTGCTTAAGCCCAGAAGGCAGAGGTCGAAATGAGCCGAGAACACACCACTGCACTCCAGCCTAGGTGAGAGAGCTAGACACTGTCTCAAAATAAATAAATAAATAAAATAAAGGAGACCTCAGAACATAAGGTAAGTAAGTGCCTCACTCATGAGACAAGCTGACAATATGAGAAACCCATTGAAAATTGTCTCTTAACAATAACAGTACATGAAATCCTCACTAAAAAAATTCGTAATTTTGATAAGAATTGTCATAGACTCTTTCGGGGAATTGGAATTAAGAATCTCTTTCTTAATAAACAAATGCTTCCTATATACATTTGGTGCTATTATCTATGCAATTAAAGTGAATGGGTCACTGTCTCTTATAATTCATGCATTAATATCACACAATTAACCCCTGATATATGCACTATTTTACTGAAATTCAAATACTTGTTTTCATTCCCCTGAGGAGCTAGTAACATGACAGTTTCACAGCAACTCAGCAACTATGTATTCTCAGAAATAGCATAAAATGTTGTTTGAACATGAACGGATAGAAACAAATCATGGGGTACTGTATGTGAAATGGACAGTGTCAAGGGAAGCCTGAAAAAGTCAGCTTGATAAATGTGGGTGACACTGAAGAAGGCAGTTCCTGGTGCTCAGAGGGCCTTACATTCTAGTCTGAAATACATTAATGCATGTTTACTATGTAATAACATGCCTTAGATAAGAGAGCTAATAAGTTTCGTATTTGGAAACATCCGCTTATATTTAGTTGTAGTAGTGGCTTAATAGGGTTCACATAAAGTGAGGAGAGATGTTTCACAAAAGTCACACACTAAAATGCAGTTTTTGGGAGGTGGAGCAGTGCTTTTTTCCTTCAAAGGTGGCACTTTATAGTAATTTGCTTATTGTTAACTATAAACTACATTGTTTTCACAATGTGGATACTAAATTCTGGATCATTGTAGTGATTTATTTGCCAATGCAAACATGTTGTCAGTTTCTAATGATTTTTACAATTGTATTCTTAGCACATAACCAAGAAAATATTTTAAAAATATATCTGGCCAGGCTCAGTGGCTCACGCCTGTAATCTCAGCATCTTAGGAGGCTAAGGCGGGCGGATCACCTGAGGTTGGGAGTTCAAGACCAGCCTGACCAACATGGAGAAACCCCGTCTCTACTAAAAATACAAAAAAAAATTAGCCAGGCATGGTGGCGTGCACCTGTAATCCCAGCAACTCGAGAGGCTGAGGCAGGGGAATCACTTGAACCCGAGAGGCAGAGGTTGTGGTGAGCCGAGACCACGCCATTGCACTCCAGCCTGGGCAACAAGAGCAAAACTCCCTCTCAAAAAAACAAAACGAAACAAAAATATATATTATATAAAATATATATTTA
>NW_012101413.1:203829-211768 GCF_000951045.1 Mandrillus leucophaeus
ATTATATATATATAATGAAAAGGAACAATAATGTCTGGACAACAGAGATCACAATGCGATTATTGTTTGCAAACACTCTTAAGACAGTAATAATAATAAAAAAATTTAGGGTTTTTAAAGCTATAGTCAGAGCCAGAGAAATATAGGATGGATAGAAATAGAAACATTTTTCAAGTGTGAGCTTCATTTAGGCCATCTGTAAACAGAGCCAAAGTTTGTGATTTAAATCGTACTTTGTTTCTGTCTTCTCCAACCTAAAGAACTAGTCATATGTGGCATAATGACGTTTCAGTGAACAATAGATTGCATTTACAACGGTGGTCTCATAAGATTATGATGGAGGTGAAAAATTCCTATCACCTAGTGATGTTGCAGTCATCCTAACATCAAAGCACAATGCACTACTCACATGTTTGCGGTGAGTAGTGCAAACAAATTTATCCCACTACCAGCTGTTTGAATGTACAGCACATACAATTATATACAGTACATAATACTTGATAATACTAAATGACCACTGTATTAGCCCATTCTCACACTGCTATAAAGAAAAGCCTGAGACTGGTAACTTATAAAGAAAGGTTTAATTAGCTCATGGTTCCACAGGCTGTAAAGGAAGCATGATGCTGGCATCTGCTCAGCCACTGGGGAGGCCTCAGGAAACCTACAATTATGGTGGAAGGTGAAGGAGGAGCAAGCATGCCTTACATGGCTGGAGTAGGAGCAAGATAGACAGAAGGAGGAGGTGGAATACACTTTTGAACAACTAGATCTTGTAAGAATTAACTACAGAATGCCAAGGGGAAATGGTGCTAAACCACTCATGAGAACTTCATGTCCATGATCCATTTACCTCCCACCAGGCCCCACCTCCAATACTGGGGGTTAGAATTCAACATGAGCTTTTGTCAGGCACACACATCCAAACTATATCAACCAGGTTACTGGTTTATGTATTTAGTATACTACATTTTAACAGTTATTTTAGAATGTACTCCTTCTACCAATTAAAACAATGTTAACTGTAAAAGAGCCTCATGCCGTTCCTTCAGGAGGTACTTCAAAAGAAGGCATTATTGTCATGGGAGATGATAGCTCCATGCCTGTTCTTACCCATGAAGACCTTCCAGTGGGACAAGATGTGTAGGTAGAAGGTAGTGATACAGATGACCCTGACCCTGTGTAGGCCTAGGATAATGTGGATGTTTGTGCCTTATTTTTTAACAGAAACAAATTTTCAAGTAAAAAGTAAAAATTAAAAAAGCTTAAAGAATAAAGATATAAAGAAAATATTTTTGTACAGATATACAATGTATTTTAAAAGTTTTTGTTTGTGGCTTTTTGTTGTTGTTTGTTTGTTTGTTTTTTAGACAGAGTTTCACTCCTGTTGCCCCGGCTGGAGTGCAGTGGCATGATCTCTGCTCACTGCAACCTCTGCCTCCTGGGTTCAAGCGATTCTCCTGCCTCAGCCTCTGGAGTAGTTGATATTACAGGTGCCCGCCACCACAACCAGCTAATTTTTTGTATTTTTAGTAGAGGCGGGGTTTCATCACGTTGGCCAGGCTGGTCTCAAACTCCTGATCTCAGGTGATCCACCCACCTCGGCCTCCTAAAGTGCTGGCATTACAGGTGTGAGCCACCACACCCCGCCTTAAAAGTTTTTTTAAAAGTTATAGAGTTTATAAAATAAAAAAGTTACGGTAAGCTAAAGTTAATATACTATTGAAGAAAGAATAATATTTTTAGGGGTGACAGCCCACCTGGGAGCAGCATGGAGCAAAAGGAACCCTCACCCGTAGCCAAGGGAAGCAGTGAGAGATTGTGCAACCCTGCCCAGTAAACCATGCTCTCCCACGATCTTTGCAACCTATGGATCAGGAGATGCCCTCGTGAGCCCATGTTGCTAGGGCCTTGGTTCTGATACACAGAGCTGAGTGGAGTCTCAGCAGAGCAACTGCTCAGGAACACACAGAGCCCCAGAAGTTTTACATATTCTGGCCCCGGATTCCTGGCAATGTGGCAGATCCATTCCTACAGTCCCCTAGGAAAGGGGATGAATCCAGGGAGCCAAGCTGTGCCATTCTGTGGGCCCCATTTCCAAAAGTAAAGACTCACTGGCTTGGAATCCCAGCGAATGACAATAGGCTGAGTTTGCCTGAAACTACAGAGAGTTTTTTTGGGGGGGGGGGGTGGAGACGGTCAGGAGGGAGGTCTGGGGGGAAGAGCAGCTACCATTTCTGCAGTTTGGTTGACTCAACATTCCAGCCTCCTGGCTATGGAGAGCCCAGGAGATCCTGACTTGGAAGGGTCTTCTTCAATGCAGTACACTTGCTTTGCAAAATTGCACACAAAATGCTTCTTTAAGCGGGACTCCAATCCATTCCTCCTGACTGGGCCAGGTCTCCCTGCAGGGGTCCGTTAGTCACTCCAGCCAGGCTTATATGAACAGAACTCTGATATCTCCCTAAGAAAGATCCCAGGGGAGGTGTGGCCACCAACTCTGTGATTTGGAGAGTCCAGGTAGTCCAGATGAGGAAGGGCCACCTCTGCCCAATGCAGCACATGTGCTCTATCAAAAGCAGCCAGGCTGATTTTGTAAGCAGGTCCCTGATCCTGTTCCTCCTGACTGCATGTGACCTTCCAACAGAGGTCTCCGGGCAGCAACTACAGGAGCATTAAGGCTGGCAACAGGTCAGTACCCACCTAGGATGGAGCTTCCAGAGGAAGGAGCAGGCTATCACCTTTGATGTTTTGCAGCAATCACTGGTGAAATCTCCAGGTATGGGAAAAACTAAGGCAACTAGGGTCTGGAGTGGACCGCCAGCAAACCACAGCAGCCCTATGGTTGTTAACAGACAGTGGCCTATTAAAATAAAACAGACAGAAAACAACAACAATATCAACCAAAAATACCCCACAGAAGCCCAATTCAAGATCAGCAACCTCAAAGATCAAAGGTAGATAAGCCTACAACGAGAGAAAATCAATGCAAAAATGCTGGAAAATAAAAAAGCCAGAGTGCCTTTTCTCCTACAAATGACTGCAACATCTCTCCAGCAAGGGCACAGAACTGGGCTGAGGCTGACATGGCTGAATTAACAGAAGTAGGCTTCAGAGGGTGGGTAATAAACTTTGCTGAGCTAAAAGGGCATGTGTAACCCAGTGCAAAAAAGCTAAGAAATATGATCAAGCAATACAGTAGCTGATAACTAAAATAGTCAATTTAGAGAGGAACACAGTTGACCTGATGAAGCTGAAAAACACAATATGAGAATTTCCCAATGCAGTCACAAGTACCAATAGCAGAACAGATCAATCGTGTGGAGAAAAGAAGCTCAGAACTTTCAGATTATCATTCTGAAATAAGACAGCCAGACGAGAATATAGATTTAAAAATAAAAAGAAATGAACAAAATCCCCAAAATTTTGGAATTATGTAAGAACAGAGAATAAAAAGGGACAAACAGTACTTCTGAGAAATGTGTGATTATGTAAAAAGACAAAACTTATGACTGGAGTATCTGAATGAGATGGGGAGGATGGAACCAAGTTGTAAAACATACTACAGAATATCATCCAGGAGACCTTCCCCAACCTAGCAACACAGGCCAAGATTCAAACTCAGGAAATCCAGAGAAACCTAGTAAGATATTCCATAACAAGATCAACCCCAAGACACATAATCATCAGATTCTGTGTTTCATTCCAAGGTTGAAATGAAAGAAAAAAATGTTAAAAACAGCCAGAGAGAAAGGCTAGGTCACCTACAAAGGGAATCACATCAGTCTAACAGCAGACTTCTTGGTGGAAACCCTACAAGACATTAGAGATTGGGGGCCAATATTCAACATTCTCAAAGAAAAGAATTTCCAACCCAGAATTTCATATCCAGCCAAACTAAGTTTCATAAGCAAAGGAGAAATAAGATCCTTTTCAGACATGCAAATGCTGAGCGAATTCACCACCACCAGGCCAGCCTTGCAAAAACTCCCAAAGAAAACACTAAATATGGAAAGGAAAAACCATTACCAGTCACTTCAAAAACACACTGAGTTATACAGACCAGTGACGGTATGAAGCAACCACATAAACAAGTCTGTAAAATAACCTGCTAGCATCATGACAGGATCAAATTCACACAAAACAATACTAACATTAAACATAAATGGGTTAAATGCCCCAATTAGAAGGCACAGAATGGCAAGTTGGATAAAGAGCCAATACTCATTGGTATATCATCTTCAAGAGACACATGTCATGTGCAAAGACATTCATAGGCTCAAAATAAAGGAATAGAGAAAAATTTATAAAGCAAATGGAAAACAAAAAAAGCAGGGGTTGCAATCCTAGTTTCTGACAAAGCAGAATTTAAACCAGCAAAGATCAAAAAAGAAAAAGAAGCGCATTACATAATGGTAAAGCATTTAATTAAACAAGAAGACCTAAATATCCTAAATATATATGCACCCAGTACAGGAGCACCCGGATTTATAAAGCAAGTGCTTAGAGACCTGCAAAGAGACTTGACTCCCACATAATTATAGTGGGAGACTTTACTAGACCACTGACAATATTAGGTAGATCAGCAAGACAGAAAATTAACAAAGATATTAACAAAGATACTCAGGACCTGAACTTAGCTCTGAATCAAGTGGACCTCAGAGAACAGAACTCTCCAACCAAAAACAATGGAATATACATTCTTCTCATAGCCATGCAGTGCTTACTCAAAAATTGATCACATCATCAGAAGTAAAACACTCCTCAGCAAACACAAAAGAAATGAAATCATAACAAACAGAATCTCAGCCCACAGTACAATCAAACTAGAACTCAATATTAAGAAATTCATTCAAAACCACACAACTACATGGAAACTGAACAATCTGCTACTGAATGACTCCTGCAGAAATAATGAAACTAAGGCAGAAATCAGGAAGTTCTTTGAAACTAATGAGAAAAAGGAGACAACATATCAGAATCTCTGGAACACAGCTAAAGTAGTGTTAAGAGAGAAATTTTTATCACTAAATGCCCACATCAAATTGCTGGAAAGATCACAAGTTAACAATCTAACATCAGAATGAAAAGATCTAGAGAACCAAGAGCAAACAAACTTCAAAGCTAGCAGAAGACAAGAAATAACCAAGATCACAGCAAAACTGAAGGAGATAGAGATATAAAAAAAATTCAAAAGATCAGTGAGTCCAGGAGCTGATTTTTTTGAAAAATAAAATAAAAAAAAAAAGCTAGCTAGACTTACAAGGAAGAAAAGAGAGAAGAATCAAATAAACATAGTCAGAAATGCTAAGGGGAATATCACCACTGACCCCACAGAAATACAAACAACCATCAGAGAATACCATAAATATCATACAATGAACATAAACGAGAAAATCTAGAAGAAACTGATAAATAACTGGACACATACACCTTCCAAGACTGAACCAGGATGAAATGAAATCCCTGAACCAACTAATAACAAGCTCCAAAATTAAGGCAGTAAGAAATAGCCTACCAACCAAAAAAATTTCAAAACCAGACAGACTCACAGCTGAATTTTATCAGATGTATGAAGAAGAGCTAATACAACTCCTACTAAAATGATTCCAAACAATTGAGGAGAAGGGACTCTTTTCTAACTCATTCTATGAGGCCAGAATCATCCTGATACCAAAAACTGGCAGAGATACAACAAAAAGAAGAAAACTTCAGGCCAATATCCCTGACAAATAGCTATGCAAAAATCTTCAATAAAATATTGGCAAAATGAATCCAGCAGCACATCAAAAAGCTTATGCTCAATGATAAAGTTGTTTTAATCCCTGGGATGCAAGTTTGGTTCAACATATGCAAATCAATAAATGTGATTCATCACCTAAACAGAATGAAAGAAAAAAACCACATGATTATCTTAATAGGTGCAGAAAAGGCCTTTGATAAAATTCATCATCCTTTCATGTTAAAAACTCTCAATAAACTAGGTATTGAAGGAACATACCTTGAAATAACAAGAGCTACTTGATAAACCCACAGCCAATATCATACTGAATGGGCAAAAGCTGGAAGCATTCCCCTTGAAAATCAGCACAAGCCAAGGATGCCCTCTCGCAATACTACTATTCAACATAGTATTGGAAGTTCTGGCCAGGGGAATCAAGAAGAGAAAGAAAAAGTATTCAGATAGGAAGAGAAGAAGTCAAATTATCTTTGCTTGCAGATTACATGATCCTATATCTAGAGAACCCCATTGTCTCAGCCCAAACGCTTCCTAAGCTGATACGAAACATCTGCAAAGTCTCAGAATACAATGTGCAAAAATTGCTAGCATTCCTATATACCAAGAACAGACAAGCTGAGAGCCAAATTATGAATGAACTCCCATTCACAACTGCCACAAAAAGAATAAAATACTTAGGGATATAGCTAACAAGGGAAGGGAAGTGAAGGACCTCTTCAAGGAGAACTAAAAACCCCTACTCTAAGAAATCAGGACAGGCAGAGGAGGTGCCAAGATGGCCAAATAGGAACAGCTCCAATCTACAGCTCCCAGTGTGAGCGATGCAGAAGACGGGTGATTTCTGCATTTCCAACTGAGATACCAGGTTCATCTCACTGGGGCTTGCAGGACAGTGGGTGAAGCCCATGGAGTAGGGCGTGGCATTGCCTCACCAGGGAAGCACAATGGGTTGGGGAATTCCCTTTCCTAGCAAAGGGAAGTGATGACAGATGGTACCTGGAAAACCAGGACACTCTCAACCTAATACTGAACTTTTCCAATGGCCTTAGCAAATGGCACACCAGTAGATTATATCCCATGCCTGGCTTGGAGGGTCCCATGCCCATGGAGCATCACTCACTGCTAGCACAGCAGTCTGAGATTGAACTGCAAGGTGGCAGCGAAGCTGGGGGAGGGGCATTCACCATTGCTGAGGCTTGAGTAGGTAAACAAAGCTTGAACTGAGTGGAGCCCACCGTAGCTCAAGGAGGCCTGCCTGCCTCTGTAGACTCCACCTCTGGGGACAAGGCATAGCTGAACAAAAGGCAGCAGAAACTTCTGCAAACTTAAACGTCCCTGTCTAACAGCATTGAAGAGAGTAGTGGTTCTCCCAGCACAGAGTTTGAGATCTGAGAATGGACAGACTGCCTCCTCAAGTGGGTCTCTGACCCCTAAGTAGCATAACTGGGAGATACCTCCCAGTAGGGGCCGACTGACACCTCATACAGTCAGGTGCCCCTCTGAGATGAAGCTTCCAGAGGAAGGATCAGGCAGCAACATTTGTCGTTCAGCAACATTTGCTGTCCTGCAGCCTCTGCTGGTGATACCCAGGGAAACAGGGTCTGGAATGGACCTCTAGCAAACTCCAACAGACCTGCAACTGAGGGTCCTGACTGTTAGAAGGAAAACTAACAAACAGAAAGGACATCCACACCAAAACCCCATCCATATGCCACCATCATCAAAGATCAAAGGAAGATAAAAACCACAAAGATGGGGAGAAACTACAGCAAAAAAGCTGAAAAGTCTAAAAAGCAGAGCGCCTCTTCTCCTGCAAAGGAACACAGCTCCTCACCAGAAATGGAACAGAGCTGGACGCAGAAGGATTTTGATGAGTTGAGAGAAAAAGGCTTCAGATGATGGGTAATAACAAACTTTTCCGAGATAAAGAAGATGTTCAAACCCATCGCAAAGAAGCTAAAAACCTTGAAAAAAGATTACACGAATGGCTAACTGAAATGAACACTGTAAAGAAGTCCTTAAATGACCTAATGGAGCTGAAAACCATGGCACGAGAACTACGTGACGAATGAACAAGCTTCAGTAGCCAATTTGATCAAGTGGAAGAAAGGGTATCAGTGATTGAAGATCAAATGAATGAAATGAAATGAGAAGAGAAGTTTAGAGAAAAAAGAGTAAAAAGAAATGAACAAAGCCTCC
>NW_012101413.1:211818-213593 GCF_000951045.1 Mandrillus leucophaeus
TGAAAACCATGGCACGAGAACTACGTGACGAATGAACAAGCTTCAGTAGCCAATTTGATCAAGTGGAAGAAAGGGTATCAGTGATTGAAGATCAAATGAATGAAATGAAATGAGAAGAGAAGTTTAGAGAAAAAAGAGTAAAAAGAAATGAACAAAGCCTCCCAGAAATATGGGACTATGTGAAAAGACCAAATATACATCTGATTGGTGTATCTGAAAGTGAAGGGGAGAATGGAACCAAGTTGGAAAACACTCTTCAGGGTATTATCCAGGAGAACTTTCCCAAACTAGCGAGGCAGGCCAACATTCAAATTCAGGAAATACAGAGAATGCCACAAAGATACTCCTCAAGAAGAGCAACTCCAAGACACAAAATTGTCAGATTCACCAAAGTTGAAATGAAGAAAAAAATGTTAAGGGCAGCCAGACAGAAAGGTCGGGTTAGCCACAAAGGGAAGCTGATCAGGCTAAAGGCAGAAACTCTAAAAACCAGAAGAGAGTGAGGGCCAATATTCAACATTTTTAAATAAAATAATTTTCAACTCAGAATTTCATATCCAGGCAAACTAAGCTTTGTAAGTGAAGGATAAATAAAATCCTTTACAGACAAGCAAATGCTGAGAGATTTTGTCACCACTAGGCCTGCCTTACAAGAGCTCCTGAAGGAAGCACTAAGCATGGAAAGGAATAATCGGTACTAGCCACTGCAAAACCATACCAAATTGTGAAGACGATTGATGCTAGGAAGAAACTGCATCAACTAACGATCAAAATAACCAGCTAACATCATAATGACAGGATCAAATGCACACATAACAATATTAGCCTTAAATGTAAATAGGCTAAAAGCTCCAATTAAAAGACACAGACTGGCAAATTGGATAACGAGTCAAGACCCATCAGTGTGCTGTATTCAGGAGACCCACTTCACATGCAGAGACACACGTTGGCTCAAAATAAAGGGATGGAGGAAGATCTACCAAGCAAATGGAAAATAAAAAAAGGAGGGTTCACAATCCTAGTCTCTGATAAAACAGACTTTAAATCAACAAAGATCAAAAGAGACAAGGCCATTACATAATGGTAAAGGGATCAATTCAACAAGAAGAGCTAACTATCCTGAATATATATGCACCTAATACAGGAGCACTCAGATTCATAAAACAAGGCCTTAGAGACATACAAAGAGACTTAGACTCCCACACAATAATAATGGGAGACTGTAACACCTCACTGTCAACGTTAGACAGATCAACGAGACAGAAAGTTAACAAGGATATCCAGGAATTGAACTCAGCTCTGCACCAAGTGGACATAATAGACATCTACAGAGCTCTCCACCCCAAATCAACAGAATATACATTCTTCTCAGCACCACATTGCACTAATTCCAAAATTGACCACATAGTTGGAAGTGAAGCACTCCTCAGCAAATGTAAAGAACACAAATTATAACAAACGGTCTCTCAGACCACAGTGCAATCAAACTAGAAGTCAGGATTAAGAAACTCACCCAGTACCGCTCAACTATATGGAAACTGAACAACCTGCTCCTGAATGACTACTGGGTAAATAATGAAATGAAGGCAGAAATAAAGATGTTCTTTGAAACCCATGAGAACAAAGACACAACATACCAGAATCTCTGGGACACATTTAAAGCAGTATGTAGAGGGAAATTTATAGCACTAAATGCCCACAAGAGAAAGCAGGAAAGATCTAAAAGTGACACCCTAACATCACAATTAAAAGAACTAGAGAAGCAAGAGCAAACA
>NW_012101413.1:213643-230621 GCF_000951045.1 Mandrillus leucophaeus
AGGAAAGATCTAAAAGTGACACCCTAACATCACAATTAAAAGAACTAGAGAAGCAAGAGCAAACACATTCAAAAGCTAGCAGAAGGCAAGAAATAACTAATATCAGAGCAGAACTGAAGGAGCTAGAGACACACACACATACACACACACACAAAAAAAAACCCTTCAAAAAATCAATGAATCCAGGAGCTGGTTTTTGAAAAGATCAACAAACTTGATACACCACTAGCAAGACTAATAAAGAAGAAAAGAGAGAAGAATCAAGTAGATGCAATAAAAAATGATAAAGGGGATAACACCACCGATTACACAGAAATTCAAACTACCATCAGAGAATACTATAAACACCTCTATGCAAATAAACTAGAAAATCTAGATGAAATGGATAAATTCCAGGACACATACACCCTCCCAAGACTAAACCAACAAGAAGTTGAATCCCTGAATAGACCAATAACAGGCTCTGAAATTGAGGCAATAATTAATAGCCTACCAACCAAAAAAAGTCCAGGACCAGATGGATTCACAGTCAAATTCTACCACAGGTACAAAGAGGAGCTGGTATAATTCCTTCTAAAACTATTCCAATCAATAGAAAAAGAGGGAATCCTCCCTTATTTATTTTATGAGGCCAACATCATCCTGATACCAAAGCCTGGCAGAAACACAGCAACAAAAAAAGAGAATTTTAGACCAATATCCCTGATGACCACAAATGGAAAAATCCTCAGTAAAATACTGGCAAACTGAATCCAACAGCACACCAAAAAGCTTATCCACCACGATCAAGTTGGCTTCATCCCTGGGATACAAAGCTGATTCAATATACGCAAATCAATAAACGTAATCCATTATATAAACAGAACCAAAGACCAAAACCACATGATCATTTCAATAGATGCAGAAAAGGCCATTGACAAAATTCAACAGCCCTTCATGCTAAAAACTCTCAATAAACTAGGCATTGATGGGACGTAGCTCAAAATAATAAGGGCTATTTATGACAAATCCACAGCCAATATCATACTGAATGGGCAAAAACTGGAAGCATTCCCTCTGAAAACTGGCACAAGACAAGGATGTCCTCTCTCACCACTCCTATTCAACATAGTGTTGGAAGTTCTGGCTAGGGCAATCAGGCAAGAGAAAGAAAGAAAGGGTATTCAATTAGGAAAAGAGGAAGTTAAATTGTCTCTGTTTGCAGATGATACGATTGTACATTTAGAAAACACCCTCGTCTCAGCTACAAATCTCCCTAAGCTGATAAGTAACTTCAGCAAAGTCTCAGAATACAAAATCAATGTGCAAAAAATCACCAGAATTCCTATACACCAATAACAGACCAACAGAGAGCCAAATCATGTGTGAACTCCCATTCAAAATTGCTTCAAAGAGAACAAAATACCTAGGAATCCAACTTACAAGGGATGTGAAGGACGTCTTCAAGGAGAACTACAAACCACTGCTCAACGAAATAAAAGAGGACATAACCGAATGGAAGAATATTTCACGCTTATGGATAGGAAGAATCAGTATTGTGAAAATGGCCATACCGCCCAAGGTAATTTATAGATTCAATGTCATCCCCATCAAGCTACAAATGACTTTCTTCACAGAATTGGAAAAAACTACTTTAAAGTTCATATGGAACCAAAAAAGAGCCCACATTGCCAAGACAATCCTAAGCCAAAAGAGCAAAGGTGGAGGCATCGTGCTACCTGACTGCAAACTATACTACAAGGCTACAGTAATAAAAACAGCATGATACTGGTACCAAAGCAGAGATATAGACCAATGGAACAGAATAGAGCCCTTGGAAATAATACCACACATCCACAACCATCTGATCTTTGACAAACCTGACAAAAACAATAAATGGGGAGAGGATTCCCTATTTAATAAATAGTGCTGGGAAAACTGGCTAGCCATATGTAGAAAGCTGAAAGTGGATCCCTTCCTTACACTTTACACAAAAATTAATTCACGATGGATTAAAGAATTAAATGTTAGACCTAAAACCATAAAAACCCTAGAAGAAAACCTAGGCAGTACCATTCAGGCCATAGGAATGGGCCAAGACTTCATGACTAAAACACCAAAAGTAATGGCAATGAAAAACAAAATTGACAAATGAGATTTAATTAAACTAAAGAGCTTCTGCAGAGCAAAAGAAACTACGATCATAGTGAACAGGCAACCTACAGAATGGGAGAAAATTTTTACAATCCACCCATCTGATAAAGGGCTAATATCCAGAATCTACAAAGAACTTAAATTTACAAGAAAAAAAACAAACAAACAACCCCATCAAAAAGTGGGCAAAGAATATGAACAGATACTTCTCAAAAGAAGACATTCATACAGCCAACAGACACATGTAAAAATGCTCATCATCACTGGTCATCAGAGAAATGCAAATCAAAACCACAGTGAGATACCATCTCACACCAGTGAGAATGGCGTTCATTAAAAAGTCAGGAAACAACAGGTGCTGGAGAGGATGTGGAGAAATAGGAACACTTTTACACTGTTGGTGGGACTGTAAACTAGTCAACCATTGTGAAAGACAGTGTGGCGATTCCTCAAGGATCTAGAACTAGAAATACTATTTGACCCAGACATCCCATTACTGGGGATATACCCAAAGGATTATAAATCATGCTGCTATAAAGACACATGCACTCATATGTTTATTGTGGCACTATTCACAATAGCAAAGACTTGGAACCAACCTAAATGTCTATCAGTGATAGACTGAATTAAGAAAATGTGGCACATATACACCATGGAATACTATGCAGCCATGCAAAAGGAAGAGTTCATGTCCTTTGTAGGGACATGGATGAAGCTGGAAACCATCATTCTCAGCAAACTATCGCAAGGACAGAAAACCAAACACTGCATGTTCTCACTCATAGGTGGGAATTGAACAATGAGAACACTTGGACACAGGGCGGAGAACATCACACACTGGGGTGTGTCATGGGGTAGGGGGAGGAGGGAGGGACAGCATTAGGAGGTATACCTAACGTAAATGATGAGTTAACAGGTGCAGCACACCAACATGCACATGTATACGTATGTAACAAACCTGCATGGTGTGCACTTGTACCCTAGAACTTAAAAAGTATAATAAAAAATAATAATAACTAGTAGTATAAGATGGGGTATAAAATAAGCCAGATGTATTAAGTGTAGTTTCAAAGCCTTTAACATGGATTTTCAGCAAGATGACTGAAATTTGGGAGAGATTTTTCAATTTGTTAATGATATTAGATTAGACATGAAATTTTGCCAGTTAAGGTTAACTGTATTGCTCATTAAGAGTGTTATACTTCTTGCAAGCATAATATTATACAAATTTGTATTTGAAAAGTAAGAAAACAATAGTCATCCTTTGTAAAGAAGCAGAAATATATTTGTTTAATGTCTCTTTTATATTAACCTCATAATAAATGTGAAAGCAAGAAAAAAAAAAAAAAGAAATCAGAGAGGACAAAAACAAATGGGGAAAAAATATTCCATGGTCATGAATAGGAAGAATCAATATCACGAAAATAGCCATGTGACCCAAAGTAATTTTCAGTTGCAATGCTATTCCCATTAAACTATCATTGATATGCTTCACAGAATTAGAAAAAAAACTATTTTAAAATTAATATTAAACCAAGAAAAGCCAGAATAGCTAAGACAATCCTAAGAAATAAGAACAAAGCTGAGGCATCACACTCCATGACTTCCACCTATACTACAAAACTACAATAATCAAAACGGCATGGTATTGGTGCAAAAACACATAGATCAATGGAACAGAAGAGAGAACTTGGGGTTGGGCACAGTGGCTCACACCTGTAATCCCAGCACTTTTAGAGGCCAAGGTGGGAATATCACTTGAGTTCAGGAGCTTGAGACCAGCCTGGCCAACATGGTGAAACCCCATCTCTACTAAAAATACAAAAAAATAGTCATACGTGGTGGTGCATGCCTATAGTCCCAGCTACTGGGGAGGCTGAGGTAGCAAAGTTGCTTGAACCCTGAAGGTAGAGATTGCAGTGAGCTGAGATCATGCCACTGCACTCCAGCATGGGCAACAGAGCGACTGCCCTCCACTCCCTGCCAAAGAAAAAAGAATACAGAATTCAGAAATAAGACCACATACCTACAGCCACCTGATCTTCAACAAACCTGACAAAAACAAGCAATGGGGAAAGGATTCCCTGTTTAATAAATGGTGCTGGGAGAACTGGTTAACCATATGCAGAAAACTGGAACTGGATCTCTTCCTGACACCTTATACAAAAATTAACTCAAGATGGATTAAAGACTTAAATGTAAAGCCAAAAACTATAAAAACCCTGGAAGAAAATCCAGGTAATACTATTCAGAACATGGGCACAGACATAGATTTCATGACGAAAATGCCAAAAGCAGTCACAACAAAAGCAAAAATTGATAAATGGGATCTAATTACACCAAAGAGCTTCTGCAGAGCAAAAGAAACTATCGTTAAAGTGAATAGACAACCTACAGAATGGGAGAAAAGTTTTTCAATTCATCCTTCTGACAAAGATGTAATATCCAAAGTCTATAAGGAACTTAAACAAATTTATAAGAAAAAAACAAACACCACCATTAAAAAGTAGGCAAAGGGCATGAACAGATAATTCTCAAAAGAAAACATACATGCGGCCAACAAACATATGAAAAAAAGCTCAATATCACTGATCATTAGAAAAATGCAAATCAAAACTACAATGTGATACCATCTCATGCCAGTCAGAATGGCTATTACTAAAAAATAATAAAAATAAAAAACTGATGCTGGCACGGTTACAGAGAAAAAGGGGTGTTTTTACACTGTTGGTGGGAGTATAAATTAGTTCAACCATTGTGGAAGACAGCGTGGCAATTCTTCAAAGATCTAGAGGCAGAAATACCATCTGATCCATCAATCCCATTCCTGGGTATATACCCAAAGAAATTTAAGTCTTTCTATTATAAAGATACATGCATGCATATGTTTTTTGCAGCACTATTCACAATAGCAAAGACAGGGAAACAACCCCAATGCTCATCAGTCATAGACTGGATAAAGGAAGCGTGGTACATATACACTGTGGAATACTATGCAGCTATAAAAAAATGAGATCATGTCCTTTCCAGGGACATGGATGGAATTTGAAGCCATTATCCTCAGTAAACTAATGCTGAAACAGAAAACCAAACACCGCTTGTTCTTACATGTAAGTGGGAGCTGAACAATAAGAACATATGGACACAAGTCGGGGGAAACAACACACACTGAGGCCTGTCAAGGGGGGTGGTGGGGGGAGTGAGAGCATAAGGAAGAATAGCTAATGAATCCTGGGCTTAATACCTAGGTTATGGGATGATCTGTGCAGCAAACCACCGTGTAACACATTTACTTATGTAACAAACCTGCACATCCTGCACATATACCCCTGAACTTAAAATAAAAGTTGAAGTTAAAAAAAGAAACATATTTTTAATATTAAATTTAGTGTAGCCTTAGTGTACAGTGTTTACAGTAGTGTAGAGCAATGTCCAGGCCTTCACATTCATTCACTACTAACTGACACATCCAGAGCAACTTTGTCCTGCAAGTACCTTTTTTTCTCTTTTATATTGCATTTTTACAGTACCTTTTCTATGTTTAGATATGATTAGAAACATAAATACTTACCATTATGTTACAATTGCCTATGGTATTCAGTACAGTAACATGCTGTACAGGTTTGTATCCTAGAAGCAATAGACTATACCATATAGGCCAGATGTACAGTAGGCTATACTATCTAGGTTTGTGTATGTGCACTATATGATATTCAATTATGAAAATGAAATGCATTTATTAGAATGCATGCCTGTCATTAAGTGACACATGACTATATTTTGATCTAGAAAAAGACACAAAAGAATTCCATGATGGTTGAAGAGTTGGCATAAGTAATCTCTTTACATATTTTTATGTAGTCCTTATTCCCAAATCTTTTGAACTATAGTGTCCAAAGGTAACATACAAATTATTTAATGGAAAAAGTAATTAAGCAAGAGTCAAGAGAGGGGCTGGGCTAACTTTGAGCAATTCTCTTAAACTCTTTTGAATTAACTTCCTGGGTTATAAAATGAGGTGACTGGAAATATACTTCTCTTTTTAAATTGTATTTTGGATTAAGGAGGGTGTGAGCAAATTTGATAGTACAGAACTGGGCCATTAAGAGCTAGTTTATAGAGACTTGTATTATTACAGTCCTTGTTAGGAACCAAACAGTTGATTAATGTCTGTTTCCACGATCCTTATATAGAAAATTTCAAGACAGCCAATGTTTCAATTGGGCCATTAATTGTCACCATGCCATGCTGGGTATGTCTCAAGAACAAGTCATATTAGAGGGTAGTGTGCTGTTTTCCAGTGTCTTTCTAATCAAAGTTCCAAGATACCTTGGGTGAGAAAATTAGCCATCATGATTTCTGGACTTATTGATCATACCTCCTAATAATTACAATACAGGAAGGAAGTGCAATTGGTTGGTAGAAAGCAAATAAAATGTAAAAGTATTGAAAGAAATGATAGAAGAAAGTTTATTGAAATAGTAACAGCCCCTCAAGTTTAGCAGATTAAGCTGGTACAATAATACTAGGGAAATGAACAAAAAACCCTCCAAATGAAACAGAATTAAATAATTTAAACTAAATAATTACTGATTATTTAAACAAAATTAAATAATCACATGACCATGCACCAGAAATCACCAAGGACTTTCAGTATTTGACAGAAACAGTGATCTATGAATTTTATACTAACTCAACTTGCTAACTGAGAGTTCAAAAGCAGGGAATAGCTTTTAAAATGCAAGAGAACCAGGGAATATGAGACCCATACTCCATAATAAAATCCAGAACATAAAACAAACAAAAATTGTATTTCTTACAGACACTGGATTTGTTTACATAAGTATCAGTCTTTCATTCTGTCATTCTTTAAACAAAGATTTAGCATTCTTCTTTTCTGAATCAGGCATTATGCTGGGTGTTGGTGATAAAATAGTAAACAGTTCAGAGGAAGTCCCTGTTGTCATGAAGCTTATATTTTCTCCACTGTGAATGAAGGTAGTGATGGAAATAAAACAATAATTTATCATAATAGTAAACAACTAAAAAGAAAATAAAACATGGCAACTGAAATCATAGTGACTGACAATAAGTATAGGGTTGGGAGGTCTTTTATATAAATAGTTAGAAAAGCATTTTGTAAGTAGGTGACTTGTGTGCCAAGGATACTTACTGATTACAGCATTAGTACATGTTCAAGTGGTCAAGAATTCATCAATATTTTGTACGTTCTCCTTTCAATTCCTGTTGAACTCTTCTGGGAATAAACTACTCAGAATTCTAAAATTCCACGGGTCTTTATTTCTCAGCACTTAGCGTTAACCTTCCTTTCATTTTTGTTTGTCACATGACTCATTCCTAAGTATTTTCATATACTGCATTTTTGTCTTTTCTATTAGAATGAGAACACAATAAGGATATTTTCTCACCTTTTCACCTGTTGGATTTTATGACATGCTTAATGGGGTTTTGTTCCCCATGAATAAGCTATCATGCAAGTCACATATCTCCACTGCATTATGGTTTAACTCTTCTCTACCACAGTGACTCTTCCTCCTGAGCAAATAAAACTGTTGGTAGGCATCAAAATATTAAGTAAAATACACATGTAACTTTGGTGTAAAACGTGGGGTGAGTTGATTTTGCTCCTTTACTAGCTGTGGTGACTTTAGGCAAATTACTTATCTTCTCTCATATCACTGAAATTTGCATATTTTCAGCAAGACTGATTTGCATTCTTGTGATTACCGGAACCAAAAATGGTTTTGCCAGGACCTTCTTAATTTCTATTCTTTGCATGCCACAGAGTTGGACAAATGATAATGTGGCTTTTCAGTGGAGTGGCACACTGATGCTCTTGTCAGTTCTCAAGAATGAAGGACAAACCCACTCCATTACTTTCCTACAATGGCAGAATTTATTAAGTCACTGGATCTCCTGTTCTACTAACACCTCCACTCCTATTGTCATTACCTTGGCTCTTTGTAACTAACTCTCTTTTGTCTCTTTCCCATCATTTCTCTTTTGTTCTTTTTGCTTTCTCATTCTCTCTCTTAAATGGTTGTCAGGTTTTGTGCAATTGATTGCTGATATGAGTGTTGCTTTTCACCTGGTGTGAGGTACAGCAATTTCGGAGCATCAGGCTCAATCCTTTTTACTCTGTTTGGCTATTTTCACAGTTGCTATAAATAGACGTTCGCAAGTCATGTTTATGGAGCCAGAGTAGTTTGTTATTTTCTTTTCTTTCTTCCTTCCCTGTTTACATTCCTTAACTCCCTGTCTGTCTGTAATTCGGATGGTATCTCATTCTTTAGCCTTAAGAAATATAAAGTTTGACTTCCAGATAGCTGAGGTGATGCTATATTATCTCTCTATCTATCTATAGCTCAGAAAAAGCATTAACCTATTGTATATTTATATGCTAAAGATATTTGCCATATAAAATACAGGATGCCTAAATTTAAATTTGAGATAAACAATGGATAATTCTTTAGTGTATATTCCAAATATTGCAAAAGATATATTACAAATTATTTGTTGTTTATCTGAAACTCAAATTTACCTGTGAATCCTGTATTTTCATTTGTGAAATCTGGCAACCCTTAAGTATTTTTTGTAGACCTGACAAACATGTTTTTCAATTAAGCAGTGTTAACAATGATTGTATAATTTTAAATATTAAAACTATGTCAGTGGTCTGATAAGATGATGTGAACACTTACTATGATTAGAAACTGCCAAATTAAATATAACAAAATGCTTCACTAATATATACTCAAATAACTATTTTCATTTTTATAATAGAATATTATATAGTATTATTTCTTTTAATATAACCAATCTTTAATTCATCTTACTGAAATAAAAAACAAACATTTGTTTATAAATATATAAAAAGCCACCATATATCAGCCAATATACAGACTTATTCAAAATTCTTGGAAATTGTATTGATTCACTTGAGCAACTGATAATACTGAAGCAAAACTAAATACAACAAGTTTGTAATGAGAACCAGATGCTGAATTTGAAGCAATTGAATGGGTAATGAGCAACAAATCATGATATTGTACTCTTTCCAGAAAAGTAGTACTTATGTTAGAACATTTTCACATATATTAATGTAAAAAGCTATTTTTACATAGAAGTTTATCCTTAAGCTATATCCTTCATACATAAGAACTGTTTATTATATGCTGTTGCACCTACCCAAAATACACATACACACACACACACACACACAAACACACACACAGCACTGACTAGCTGAAAGGCATTCTTTTCCTCAGTCATATACATTATAATGACCCCTAATGCAGAAGCCAGGCAAATATTACACATACAGACACACCTGGATGTACATACATAGAGGAGCTTTTAAACAAGAAGCTTCATGTGCATATATAAACTTACCTTACTATTATATCATTCCATGTGTTTCTCTGAATTTAAATCAGGGTAACCTAAAGAAAGGCTGTCATTCACTTAGTACAGTAAAGATATTGAAACTTACCAAGCTAATGGAAAAAGTTTTAGGTTGAATTATATTTATACCTAGCTTGATATTTTAAATTCTGACTTCTTAGCAAGACAGGTATTGATTATAACTTTGAGTTAGCATTGATTTAGACATTCACAGAGTTTGAGAACTTTCAAATACTTCAGAATTTATCTGATTCAAAGTTTTCATTTCATACATACAATATATAGAACATAGAACCATTGGCAGGCTTGCTTAAAGAAAATCAGCTACTTACTGATGGAGCCAAAGGTAAGAAACAGTCTCCAGACTACTGTCTTAGTGCAATTTCCAATATTCACTAATGTCTCCTTACTGAAAGGTCATGCCATTTACTATAAAGGGAAAAAGGAGCAGGAATGTATGGTTGTGTACAGAGACCTACTACTAAGGAAAGTCTGTAATATCTTTCTTGAGGAAAGTATTAATCTTATTCTCTACAGAATCCATTCACAACCTAAGAAGCATGAAATAATGTCTTAAATTGTGATTAATGTTAAGCCACAGCTAAGTACATATATCAATGACAAATAAAACTTGCGAAACTTTTAAAATAGAATTGAATAATCTATAACATAATAGAATATATAACATAATATGCCATTATGTTATAATAACAGAGGATCAAGTAATACCACTTTGTAATACTCTGAAAATACAGATTTCATTTGCATATAGAATGTTTTACATTCAATTCCAGTATATAATTTAAGTAAGAGCTCATAAATATTTAAATAATTGTCACGTAATAATGGAGTTTTTTAAAATTAAAAATGGGAACATTATAGAGAGGATTCAAATCTGGATAGAAACACGGGCTATCTAATCTTTGCAAAGTCCTCGGAAACCTTGAGATGCAATATTTGATGGGAACTGTATGTATGCATTCCTTTGTTTAAACCAATTGTAGGTTCATAAATCGATTACAGAAACATTTTTCTGCTCCTTGGGAGTATACCAAATCATGAGTCTTCATGTTTTTAATTTCATTGTAAAATAGACAGAGTTGAATGGCTCTGCTGATAATGTATTAGAGGTGGTAGTATTCTTCAGAATATGTGCTGAGAATGAAGGTTTTACACAATGTATGGAGTGAAGCTCTAAATATAACTGAATATATATGTATGTATGTGTGTAAAAAGCCTTATTAAAAATGATTTTGCCTATGAAAAACTCTATATTTTCAATATGGAAAAACTGATTTAAAAAATCTGAAAGATCAAATGCACTTGCAAGCTCCCCTGAATATTTTGCCTTATAAGGTAGTCGGATTCCCATTTCTGGTGGTCTTCAAGAAGCAGCTGAATTACTTTGCTTTAAGAATAGTTAACAGTATAAATTGAATGTTTGTGTGACCCCAAAATTCATATGTTGAAGCCAGAATCCCTAATACGATGGTATTTGGAGGTGAGGCTATTGTGAAGTAAGCAGGTAATGAAGGTAGAGCCCTCATAATGGGATTAGTGCCCTTATAAGAAGAGACTCTGGAGAGATGATCTATCTCTCTGCTCTGCCTGTGAAGCTACAAGAAGGCGGCCACTGTCTACAAGCCAAGAAGAAGGCGCTGACCAAACACTGAATCTGCCAGTCCTTATGTTGGACTTCCCAGGCTCCAAGCTGTGGAATAAATGTTTATTGTTTAAGCCACACACAGTCTATAGTGATTTTGTGACAGCATCCCAAACTGACTAAGCATGATTTGTTTTCCACTGGGTGAGAGCATGCAATGGGGCATCTGGTCCCTCCTTGTCCCACAATTAATTTTTTCTATAATGTCTGAATTAACAGTTGAGCTCTCACAGTTACAGTAAGTTTGATGTCAATCCAATTTAAATGAAAATGGAAAATGGGGCAACATTTCATGTAAACAATATCTAGCTATCTTCATTATCTTATTTTGTTTTTAAATAAAACAAGCATTTAAGCAAAATTCTTTAAAGGCAGAAAGCAAAATATGTCTTTAAAATAATAATATAATAAGAATTATACTAAGAATTTTTTAAAGTAAAATAACAGAAATGCTAAATGCAGGTGTAGCTTTGATATGAATAAATCAAAATGCCAAAAGCATTTGAATGTGTATATATTCCAATTTCAGAATTACTGTATAGTAATACTTAAGTTGTATCTGTGGGCAATTTATAGTGTATTTGGTTGTCCTATGGAAACTATAAGACTCTAAGTCAAGCCCTAAGATATTTATCTCATTCCTTGGACTAAGGTGATAGTGATTATTTTACTTTGAAATGTAAGAAGATATCTGATGTTAACAAAAATCTTGGGAATAAATACTTCAGACAAAATTTTTCTAATTCATTTTGAGACTTTTTTCTTTTTTCACTTTTATTTAGATGAATGAATTTAGTCTTATAAAGAAGACACATATTTTACCAAAACAATTAAATAGGTATTGGTTGTAGTGTCAAATTATGATTTACCGACACTGTTATGTTTTTATATTAAAATCACACTGCTTCACGTTTGATTAAAACGTGAAATACTTTGAAATAAAGTATTTATATGTGAAATAAAGCAAAATATTTAGGTCATTTCAAATTACTGTAGCTATTTTTTCAAAGAATAAATTATTTTTACATTAATCGTAGATTTTGAGACATAACTACTTTAAAATTTATAATGAACAAGTCACTTATTTTTTGAACCGTTGAATGACATAAAAGCACAACTACTCCAATATAACCAGAAACAGGTATTTTAATGATATTAATAAAACCATAGTAACATCTGACATATATGGTAGAGAAATTGACTCTTGGGGTGCTTTTTTTCTTTTCTTTCTTTTCTTTTTTTTCTTTTTTTTTTTTTTTAACGAGACGGAGTCTCGCTCTGTCGTGTAGTGATGCGATCTCGGCTCACCGCAAGCTCTGCCTCCTGAGTTGATGCCATTCTCCTGCCTCAGCCTCCCTAGTAGCTGGGACTGCAGGCGCCCGCCACCATGCCCGGCTAAATTTCTGTATTTTTTTTTTTTTTATTTTTTTTGAGACGGAGTCTCGCTCTGTCGCTCAGGCTGGAGTGCAGTGGCCGGATCGGATCTCAGCTCACGGCAAGCTCTGCCTCCCGGGTTTACCCCATTCTCCTGCCTCAGCCTCCCGAGTAGCTGAGACTACAGGCGCCCGCCACCTCGCCCGGCTATATATATTATTATTATTATTATTATTATTATTATTATTATTTTTTGTAAATTTTAGTAGAGAAGGGGTTTCACCGTGTTAGCCAGGATGGTCTTAATCTCCTGACCTCGTGATCCGCACGCCTTGGCCTCCCAAAGAGCTGGGATTACAGGCGTGAGCCACTGTGCCCGGCCCCTGGGTGTTTTTATAAATGTACATAAATAGTTTTTTCTTATTAGACTATCAGACCATTAGAACACCTCATCTCACCTGATACAGTGAGTCAGGTAGTGAAAGATGTAGAAGACTGCTAACTTTATTATGATAGTAAGTTTCTTAGTAACAACAAACAAAATAAGAATGATTCTGTCTATTTCAGCTTTGACAGAATTAAAGATAAGTGTGGTTAAAGTTTTCAAGATAAGAAAACATACAACAAAAGCACAAAATACACTACAGCTATGGTTAGATGACTGAATACATTTTGGTGGAGATACCTATGAAACTGTGAGTGCATTTAGATTAAGAAAATGAAAATTGCTTAACAAATGCCCTCCAAAAAAAAGTTTGGCATATTTTCTCATCTTTCTATTACTATCCTTCCTCTAATGATAACGATACTGATATGGGTTAATTCATTTTTATTTTTGTTCTAAAATGTAGAAAAAGAACATTGTACTTGGATGTTTATTTTCTCATTATTGAAAATTAGCTCATAAAAGGTTCTCTGAACTCATAAGTTTAGATTCCAATTCAAAGCCTCTAATTTAATATAAAATATTCAATTTTATATCATATATTTTCATTGTGATGTTATTATTTTAATGGATGCCAATATAATTTCTATTTCATTTTCCATTTCCTTTTCTTTGCCCCTGAACTAATGAAAAGTTTATTTAATACACTGTGTAATAATACAAAAGGGACTAATTATATTTTGATAACAAAGACTGCCATTTTATAGCTCCTTTTCTTTATCATTTCTGTTAATACCATTTAAAAACACAGCACTTGTTACTCCCCAGCAGAAATTATTAGGAATGGTCTCACAGAGTCTTCACTTTCAAGGTTAACCAGAATCTCATTGAGTCTTTGCTGCCTGCCTGCTGAAAGTAAAGCATGCAATAGCCACATATAATCTTCTATGTTGTTGAGTACTTAGAATTTTACAGAAAGCTTCCATGTGTAATATCTCATTTAATCCTCACAACTACCCAAATAATATGAAATACCACTGTATAGATGAAAAAAATGAAACATAAACACTTATTTTTCTAAAGCTACACAAGTACGTAAAGGAATTCTCAATCCTCTTCTCCATTTTCCTAGCCACCTACATAATGAAATGTCCTTCCTCATCATATTTCATCATTCTCATCATATGTGCTATACATCTCACTATATACCAAACCATGGCATGTCTGATAATCCAGAGCATATTATCTAATGTTCGTCTACCACAATTATTTACATGGCATTGGTAAAAAAAAGTGATGAAAATATTTCCTACACTGGTTTGTTTGTTCATGGTATTTTCTTGCATGCCTAAAGTAGTTTAGATGAATCTTTTTCTTTTACAAAGGCAATCAGTTGTAAATCAGAATACATGTGTGTTTTTTACCTTTGCCAACTAGTCACATCTTATGTAACATTGTTAAGCCTCAATTCCCTCCTCTGAAGAATGAAGAGGAAGAAAAGAACTCTAAAAATGTCCTAATATATAATTGCCATGTCTATGCTGAAAATTATACATAAGAATAGTTAAGTTTGGGGGGGGATTCAATGAGCTGATTTGAAGAATAACTGGAGACAAAAAAGAACATATGTATATACAACATACTGGAGGCTACTTCAGTGATTAGCCATGAAATGACAAGAGCATACATTTATAAGGGACAGCTAACTGTCCCTTATATTAACTGCAAGTGCAGGTGAAGGAATGAATCAGAGTGATTTTGGACAAGGGTCATCATAGCTACTGGTGACTGATTCTGATTCAACACAGAGCATAAATGAATATTAGAGTCAAAGGTGTGTTTCATGTTAAGTGGAATAGTGGGTCTAGATTGAAATGGGGAAAGTAAAGAATATACCATCTAAAGAACAAGGTGGTGAACTTGGTTGGGGACATGCTAAGTTTTAGGTGAAAGTAGTAATGTGAATTCTAGACCATGGGACTAAATTTAAGGCTGGGGATACAGACCTGAAAATTACCAGAGTAGAAGTATCAGACATAGACTTAAGAGCGAAGAATCTCTCTAGAGTGAGGGAACAGCAAAGTTAGACATCAAGCTTCTGCAACTCCACGTTATTCGTCATAACAGACCACGGTCACTGGGAAGCAGATAATTGCATTGCTGGAGCAATGGTCTTGTGTGGTTATGGGCACAACTATGGGAACTGACAAGACCCACCTCTTGCCTAATATTATACCTGGTCTAGTGGGTTTCTCATAATTCCCAGTCATCTTGGAGCTCCAAACTTCAGGTACTCCATGACAAAAAAAAAGAGAGAAGGCATTGGGAGCCATTTCTTCACTCACTTTTACCAAAAGCATGTCTGTATTCTGTACTGATTCTTGTTTATTTCAAAAGGAAATCCAAATGAAAACAACTTTAAAGTCCAAGACTTCATCAATCTTAGAACCCAACCAAACTGAATTGGTTTATCGTAACTCACTCCATGTTTATCTTTTTAAATCTTCACTTGCTTTGTATTTTACAATGGTTAATCAATGTCCTTGGAGGAATGAACGAACTAAAAAGAAGACCACATATTTGAGAAACACTCATAATTATGGAGGAGTAAAGAGCATAAATCAATGAAAGAAATGGAGAAAAAAATCATGCTATCCTCATAGGCAGTAATAATAGCTAGCAATTTTTCTTATCTATCAAGTAGAAGAGCTGTTTTGCACAGAATGCATGTTCAAAAAGAAAAAAACAAAACAAAACACCATATTGCTGAAAGTTAGAAGCTATATCAATAAATTCAGGTCATGCAGTTATATTTTTGAGGGAAAAGCCAAGACTTCAGTACCACAAGTATAACTCTGGAACTGGTTAGCTCTCTTTGCATAGGGCATGACACTAACAACATTAAGGTGGTGGATATGGTGCAACTAAGCTGCCCTATGGGCAAACTCTAGAATGGTGCTTCTCAATTTTAC
This sequence comes from Mandrillus leucophaeus, assembly GCF_000951045.1. NCBI lineage: Eukaryota > Metazoa > Chordata > Mammalia > Primates > Cercopithecidae > Mandrillus > Mandrillus leucophaeus. The sequence goes on from NW_012101413.1 coordinate 229,596, forward strand.
CATGCCTATGGAGCACTGGGGTATCTTGACACAGCCAGAGATTCCACATTTCTGACAAGCTCCTAGCTCTTAAAGTTCACAGAGGGAGCACACCTTAAATAATAACCCTCTAGCTGATTGCTCCACATATGTATGACCCTGGTAATAACAGATGTGTGAGAGAATGTCAGTAGTTGACACTAATTCAATATTCTCTGAATTTAAAAACAACAACAACAACAAAAATACCACAGGTTCAACTGATGCAAGTAGGAAAGAAAGCACATTAATTGGTATGATGGAAGAATGAGCAAGTTAATTTAACTTCCCAACCTACCAAAATCATTTCAAAGTCTCTATTTTACTAAGAAATCTGGTTCAATAAAGGGTATAGTACATAATTTACCATTTACCTACAGTGTTATTTTAGGTAGTTATTTACACATCCCAGAATGTGACTCAACTGCTCTTTTTTTTTTTTAATACTTTAAGATCTAGGGTACATGTGCACACCATGCACGTTTATTACATATGTACACATGTGCCAGGTTTGTGTGCTGCACCCATTAACTCGTCATTTACATTGGGTATACCTCCTAATGCTATCCCCCTCCACCCTCCCCACAATAAGACCTGGTGTGTGATGATCCCCCTCCTGTGTCCAAGTGATCTCATTGTTCAATTCCCACCTATGAGAGAGAATATGCAGTGTTTGGTTTTCTGTCCTTGCGATAGTTTGCTGAGAATGATAGTTTCCAGCTGCATTCATGTCCCTACAAAGGACACAAACTCATTCTTTTTTATGGCTGCATAGTATTCCACGGTATATATGTGCCACATTTTCTGAATCCAGTCTGTCACTGATGGACATTTGGGTTGATTCCGAGTCTTTGCTATTGTGAATAGTGCCACAATAAACATACGTGTGCATGTGTCCTTATAGCAGCATGACTTAGAATCCTTTGGGTATATCCCCAGTAATGGGATGGCTGGGCCAAATGGTATTTCTACTTCTAGATCCTTGAGGAATCGCCACACTGTTTTCCA